>NC_060130.1:692525509-692841278 GCF_021461395.2 Schistocerca americana
GTGTTTGTCACCAGGTTAACTATGTTAAGAAATAAGTATGTAGAAACGAAAAATGAAAATGTACGATGTTAGTAACATTTGTTTTTTATAGAAAGCTTTGAGAAATTTCACAACAATAATTCGGAGGCATTACTTTTCAGCACAGTGTTTCAAATAATTTCGTAACATTAATAACTGCTTTAGTGTAATTCAATCTTTTGCTAAATAAAACAGTGAACATCATACATACTGACACTTTCTGACACTGCTGTTATATATTCACTGTATGTTAATATATTTGTGCCCACAGCCTTGCCTCATATCTAACATCGGTTCCAGTCAGATCACCAAAGTTAAGTACTGTTGGACTTGGCTATCACTTCGCTGGGTGACCGTCCAGTCTGCCGAGTGTTGTTGGCAAGTGCCCTTCTGAAGACAATTGAGGAGCATCTTGGCAGGGGAGTAGCGGCTCTGGTCACGAAGACTGATAAAGGCCGTGAGACTGGTGTGCTCACCACAAGCCTCTCCATATCCGCATCCAGCGACACTGGTGAGAGAGGGCGACACGGTGGTCGGTCGGTCCGTTGGGACTTCAAGTCTAGTTTTACACATAAATGCATATATACCATCTGTTTCTCGTATGGAGTGAAACTGCACTGTACTGATGTTTTTGGCTCTTGATACCAACAGTACTGAATGAACACAGTTATTACTCCAACTGGTTCATAGAAAAGACTGTATAGGCTACCTGCCAACAGTATATGTTCCTATGTGGTTTCACTGACTATGACGCTTAGTTAATAACAACGTTGCAGTTATAAAATTATGTACTTATTTCAAATTAATGAAGGAATATTTTGTTTCTCTGAAAATTTCTCTTTAATGTCAGTGGCGCAATATCGCAGTGGGTGAACGTGAACTTGCATACACCAGAACTAGAATTGTAATATTCTTTGTTTAGATTAGAGCACAGTATTATTAACTGCAGATTAGTGATGAACAGTAGTTGTCAATTTCATCCGATTGGGCCGGCAGCGGTGGTCTAGCGGTTATAGGCTCGCAGTCGGGAACCGCGCGACTGCTACGGTCGCAGGTTCGAATCCTGCCTCGGGCATGGATGTGTGTGATGTCCTTAGGTTAGTTAGGTTTAAGTAGTTCTAAGTTCTAGGGGACTGATGACCTCAGATGTTAAGTCCCAAAGTGCTCAGAGCCAGCCAAACTGGAACATCGATTTTCAATTAAATTTCAGACTGGATGAAGCTGTGGTACAAATTCGTAAAGAACATTCCCGTCTAAAAAAGGTGATTAAGTGGACAGAATAGACAGGCAGCACCAGGACTCGACGCCCAGACCCTCACCATCTCCGCAGGCCTAGGCATTATTTTCCGGAGACACCATACGTTTCCACTAGAATCTTCTTCTTCAAAGGATGCTGCAGTGTAATTTCTTAAATGATCGATCTTCACCGCAGCTCATACTTTGTCTGAATATGAGGAGTAGGAAACTCGATAAAACGTTACTTCAAGACGACGCTGACACTCTGCTGATATCCCGAAAAAGTTTAATTAGGAGAAAGCGAGACTCTCCAGGACTCCAGGACAGCTATTCTAGCGACCGCACGTACAGAACATGCAAACAGCGTATCGGTGATATGTGGAGTCACCGATAATTGCACAATGGAGGCATCAGAGTAAGAGTCCTGACAACATTCACTACTCAACTGGATTCTCGCACATGTAAAACTAATCGTTATTCACGAATGTGTTTCAACTAAGAATTTTCGTTAGTAAGTTTCCTTGATTTTGAGAAAGGAGGATGCTACGCCACAACAACGGAAGTTGCCAACACGTACACTGATAGAAATGGAACATCTTGCATGATGAACACCTTGACCGAACGCTACCAGACGCAATTTCTAAGCCTGTGTGATACGTTGCTTAAAATGTCATCCTTACGCGAGCCTATTTTCGGTATATTCAGTATAGAGAAAATATTCCTACAGATGAAGAACGGTGTGAATACATTATGTCTATTTGGTGTGATTAACGTTACTGGATCTTCCTTCCAAGATGGAGATCGCTACACATTACGCTCCGACGACGCGCACAATCAGCTTATGACCATCAAGAGAAAATCCGTTCTGGAAACAATAGTGTAGACTGTGGCTAACGAGCAACATTCCCAAGCGTATACAGTCGATCTTGTTGAAAACTGACGAACGTGCATAGCGGGCAAAATAATGAAATAAGCATTTTAGAATATGTGCCCGCTTTCACACTGAAGGGATGAAACACACCCCGAAAGGTGATATTGTATATTAGGTTTAGAGGGAATATCATCGAAACTACGATATCTAAAAATGGTTTTCGTAAAAAGTTGATATGTAAGTAACCTTCTTCAAAACTATATAAACAGCTTTTGTAATAATTTGAAATTTTGGATTACATGCCACCACCCTTAGTTAATTCTAAATAATAAAATTAGAGAAGCTTTCGAGACACACATATCAATGACTAATAAAACTGATTTCTGAAATATCATTTTTTGGCAAATAAGTTGTGCACACTGTGGTTTCGAACTATATTCACAATAATTATTTAAAATACCTAAATATTTGTTATTATTCTAATTATTTATTTTACTTATATTTGTTTTATAGTTTAAATTGTTCTTTAACGTTTGACGTTCTTGTTTTTTAATTTTACTGTTTCACGTAGGTGTACTTTAAGTAACTGAAAATAGTAAGTAACTCATTATTATGGTACAAAATCGCTACAATAATGATAATCTGTAAAGAAATCTTAAAACGTAACGTCTTTTTACATCATGCGTACGAAATGATCGAAATTTCTTCGAATAATATACACTACGGAGCTGGCCGCTGTGGCCGAGCGGTTCTAGGCGCTTCAGTCTGGAACCGCGCGACCGCTACGGTCGCAGGTTCGAATCCTGCCTCGGGCATGGATGTGTGTGATGTCCTTAGGTTGGATAGGTTTAAGTAGTTCTAAGTTCTAGGGGACTGATGGCCTCAGATGTTAAGTCCCATAGTGCTCAGAGCCATTTGAGCCATACACATCAGAGAACAAAAAGTAAAACAGAATTCAACAGGATTTCCAATTGTGGTGGGTGACACGCAGGAGTTTTTCAGTACATTGGTAAACCTTCTCGAAGAGAACTGACTGTGAACTAGTGACTGCACGTTGATTATACAGGGTGCTCTGGAATTCCCGTTACAAATTTCTAGGACTTGTAGAGGGGAGTGAGTGTGTAATATTTTGAAAAGGACCCTAAGTACGGAAACTACAGTTTCCGTTCTATGATTGTTTGAATCAGATGTGTAACGGGTCCACGTCTGCTGAGTGAAAGAGAAATGCCTCAGCGTTGCATGCCCTGGTATGGAATAGGGTAGACAGGGTGACGTGCCACTGAATGTGCCTCAGGAAATTTGGTTTCAGCATGATGTTGCAACACCTCACTTCTCAAGAGTGGTTCGGAGACATATCAACAGAGATAGGGTCAAAAATGGACAAGCAGAGATGATCCAACCGCATGGCCGCTGCGATCGCCGGATTTAACTCCTGTGGGGTCGTATGTAAAGTTTAATTTGCAAGACTCCTGTAGAGACAGAGTAAGACCTGCTGGCACAAGTTCTGGCCGCTGCACTAGAAACTGAAGAGACAACAGGTGGAATGGAGCGTGTGTACGAGAACATGCTTCGTAGGTACAATATGTGCAACAACGGTGGTGGTCGCCACAGCGAGCCGCTATTGTAACGCATCAGTTCTGTTCTGTACGCACAGTACGCTGTTTTTTTTTTTCTTTTAATAATGTACTCACATAGTGTTTTAAGTGATAATACCAATAAATGATACATGATACATCATAAACGGATGTTTCGTTATGTTTCCTTTCGAATTGTTAGCTAATAACTGTACTACGTCAAGCCTAATTCAGTTCCTCAAGCAGAAGTGAATGAGTAAAATGTTTGAATTTGAAACCATCGTAGATTAGGTACAGACTCCCCTCAACAAGTGCTAGAAATTTGTAAAGGGAACTTTCGAACACCCTGTATTCTTTCTCAAGTGGGGATAGACGCATCACCTAATTCCCGTAAATTCTGGGGAGGGGGCGATGTACTCTGACGCCACGTTGACTCACGTTCCGGATGTGCTCGATCGTGTTCACATCCGGCGAGCTGAGGAGCCAGCACATAAATTAAGCTCTCCGCTGTGTTCCGGGAACCACTCCATCACATTCCCAACCATGTGGCATGGCGCACTATCTTGTTGTAAAATGCCACTGCCATCGGGAAACATTATCGACATGATGTAGTGTACGTGGCTGTCGTGGTGCCTTGCAGGAGCTGCACTGGACCTATGGATTCCCACGTGAATGTGCCCAGAGCATAATGGAGCTGCCGCCAGCTTCTCTCCATTCAGCAGTACAGGTGTCAAGGAGCTGTTCCCCTGGAGGACGCCTGATTCGCTCCCTTCCATTCACATGAAGAAAAGAAAGTATCGGGGTTCAACAGACAACGTAATGCTCTGCCACTGCGCCAACGTCTAGTGCTGATGGTCACGTGCCCATTCCAGTGGTAGTTGCCGACGTCGGGGTGTTAACATTGGCACATACGTGTGTCGTCGGCTGCGGAGGCCCATCGGTAGGAATGTTCGGTGCACTGTGTGTCCAGACACCCATGTACTCAGTCCAGCATTAAAGTCCGATGTCAGTTCTGCCACAGTTCGCTGCCTGTCCTGTTTTACCAGTCTGCCCAAACGTCCGACATCTGTAATGAGTGGTGACTTCCAAATCCCACGTCAGAACATGGTTTCACCTTGGTTTTACCATGTGTTTGAGACACTCAGAGCACCACTTCTCGAACACCCGACAAGTTGTGTAGTTTCCGAAATGCTAGTACCGAGGCTCAGGCCATCAAATCGAAAGCTGTATACGTTCCATGGCTGTACCTGTGCCGTCGAGCCGTTGAGCAGGTTTCTTGTCTTCCGGCACATGGCTCAAAACTGTTTTTTCACACTTACTATAGTTTTAAAAGAACCTAATGGTGGGTTTGGACAGAGAATTCGAAAATGTCTTTTTCAAACAATTTTCTTTCACGTTGAAGGAGAAAAATCTGTATTATTATTAGATTGCTGGGATGGTCATTGTGAAAGAACCATTTAGAGCATCGTACTTGAGGACAAGGAATTTGTTCATCTGGTAGTCCCAAAGGGCCCGACGGCACAGTTACAGCCATGGAACCAGTAAAGCTTTCGATGTTACGAGAACTTTGTGAGAAGATTTATTGATTTACTTCGACTGAAAGGTTGTGATGTCAATCTTATGTTCTAACAAAAGTCTTCATTTTTCAAAATCAATCAATGTTGGTGGGGTATTTTTCAAAACGTCAAATTATTACGAAGATGGTTACATATTTCTCAGCACCGTCAATAACATATCAACTTTTACATGAAAAAGGTTTTATATACACTACAGACAAAGATTAGAAAAAGAGACTCACCACGAAGGAAATACCAGCATGGGACGGAAATCGATGGAGGCGATATGAGTGTAGAGACAAATAAATGATTACATTGTTAGAAGAACTCGAAGATATATTCAAGAGAAAAAAGCTACACAAATTGGGCGAATCAATAACGCGTTGGTACACCTCTGGCCCTTATGCAAGCACTTATTCGGTTTGCCATTGATTAGAAGAGTTGTTGGATGTCCACCTGAGGTATATCGTATCAAACTCTATCCAGAAATGGTGGGAGGGTCCTGTCCACAATGCTCCAAACCTTCTCAATTGGGGAGAGAACAGGTGACCTTGATGGACAAGATAGGGTTTGGCAGGCACGAAGACAAGCAGTGGAAACTCTCGCTGTGTGTGTGTGTGGGGGGGGGGGGGGGGGGGGGGCATTATTTTGGTACAATGTAAGCCCAGGATATCTTGCTGTGAAAGGTAACAGAACGGGGCGTAGAGTATCTTCGAGTGTCTTGTAAGGGTGCCGCGAACGATAACCACCGGGGTCCTGATATGAAAAGGAATGGCACCCCAGTCCATGACTGCTTGTTGTCGGGCTTTACGGCGGGCGACCGTCAGGTTTGTATACCACAGCTGAGTGGGGCGCCTCCAGACACGTCTTAGACCTGGAATCTAATAGTCTGGAGTAGAATCGTCTTAACTGTTAACTCCCGCTTCGAACTGAGTCCCGATGACCAGTGAATCAGTGAATACGTGTCCTGAGACGCCCCGATAGCGGTGGAATTTCAGCCTGACTATCGTTCGTTGTACAGTCCGACAACCAGGAGTGATGGTCTGCGGCACCACATTTTTCGTAGTAGGACGTCTTTGGTTGTCATCCTCGGCACCCTTACAGCACAGTCTACTACATTCTACGCCCAGTGTTGTTGCCTTTCATAGCAAGCCATCCTGGGCTTACATTTCAGCAAGACAATGACCGCTTGCGCACGACGAGAGCTTTTACAGCTAGGGCTCGTGCTTCTTGAAACCTTTCTTGGCCAGTAAGTTCGCCGGATCTCTCCCTTAGCGAAAATGTTTGGACCATAATGGGCAGGGCCCTCCGACGATTTCGAGATTTTGAAGATATAAAGCGCCAGTTGGATAGAATTTGGCACGGTATCCCTCAGGAAGACATCCACAACTCTGTCAATCAATGCCAAGCCGAATAGCTGCTTGCATAAGGGTCTAAGGTGTAGTATCGTGTTGCTGACTTGCTCGATTTGTGAAGCTCTTTCCCTTGAATAAATCTACGAATTTTCCCATTCAATTAATTTCTTTGTGGTGAGTACATTTTTGTTTTAATATTTGAATATATCACCGTTTTGAAGATATTCTCCCTAAACTTGTTATGCCAAATTATAATTTGAGGTGTGTTTTATACGTTAAGAGACATTGGGCACAAACAAATAAATAAGTATTGCATTATTTTGCCCCCTCTACACACTCGCCAAGTTTCAAGATCGTTTATTTACACTTGAGAATGTTCCCTTGTAAGCCATTTTTCTACAGTATCCTTTCTTTCAGGAATGTTGTTCCCACAAAGTGTGCAGGAGAACTTCTGTAAAGTTTGGGCGATTGGAGAGACACACTGATGGAATTAAAGCTGTGAGGGTGAGTTGTGAGTCGTGCTTAGATATTTCACTCGGTAGAACATTTCGCTATTAAGGCAAATGTTCCGTGTTGGAAACCCTCTCCGGCACAGTGTTGTAATATGTCAAAAAATTCCAAACACAGTGCTGTTAAGTTACATTCTTTCAGCTGGTGCTGCTGATAATTTTATTTCATATGGATTGAAATTGCTGCACTCAACTACAATTCTTTATTATAATTAAATGTAATTAATGCCAACACTATGATAAACCTCTCGTGCATCAATTATCTTCTACATTGGCGCTAACAGTTGATTACTACATATATAGCTTCCCAACGTAGGCTACTGACAAAATTGCACACTAGATAAAAACCGAGCAATGTGGGTCTAACATTAAAATATGCTCCTTCATAAAATGACGCCCAACCTGCAGCTAAAAAAGTTCATCATTACAAACTATAACAACAGGTTCTGTACACTGAGCCCGAATTTGTAGTTTTAATGGAGACTCATATACAACTGATGTTAACATCTCCATTTCACGTGTGATTGGTATACTTGAAATAACATCTACAGGGAAAGCAGTATTTCATTTTGGCCTATGAGGAACAGTGGAAAATAAAGAACTATTTAACAGTGGTAATACTAGTCACTTGCGCACTTAGACAGACATCCGCTTTAACAATGCCGAACCACTATCTGAAACACGCCAAGAAATAGTCAGTAATATGTGCATCGGCCAGAGTGGGAGACTTCATTGTTGTTCAGCAAAATGAGATTGCTTGAACACGATCATTTGTAACAGGCGAATTAAATACTCGAGGTTCGTAAGATATATAGAGAGAAATTATACCACTGATGGTACCATGCACATTTTGTGCCATAATGTCTTTATAGATTGATGTCATAAGTCATTCAATATTTCGAACAGCTTGTTTTACAATAACAGTATAATGCAATTTTCGCAAACTACAAATTAATATACTTCTGATCTACAAAACTAACGCATTTAAATTACTGAAATAACATATGCATATCGATAACATAACATGAATTAGCGAAGAATGGACAATTGCGATACGGTCCGCAAGGGCATTCTTTAACACGTATCGGCTAAACGTGTGTGAGCACAAAGCACGTAGGAGGGAGTGTCCTCTACGTCCACAACTGCTGCTCCTAGCTTTCGCATGCTACAGGCTCCCGATCGATGCTTTTTCCATCAGGTCCCTGCATCGGTCAGGCCTTTGGTGTGGTCGCGGTGACTTATGCTTCGGCGCTGAGGCCCCGATGCGGCCTCGGCTAGGGTCGGTACGCTGGTCACAGACAGAAAGCTACAAGCGCATTACGGTTTAGTACTCAGCATTTCAGTTTAGAAGAGCCTCAGGTACGTGCACGACAGTCACATAAGAGCCAAGCGGCATCGGTTGCAGTAATATTGACCACCGTATTGGTTTTCTCCAAGGAATTATAAATAGACCGATACAAATTATGGAACTTAAAAGTTCATGGAAAGAGCTTAAATTTCGTTGGACTAGATTCTAGCCGGCCCGTGTGGCCGAGCGGTTCTAGGCGCTACAGTCTGGAACCGCGCGGCCGCTACGGTCGCAGGTTCGAATCCTGCCTCGGGCATGGTTGTGTGTGATGTCCTTAGGTAAGTTAGGTTTAAGTAGTAAGTTCTAGGGGAATGATGACCTCAGATGTTAAGTCCCATACTGCTCAGAGCCATTTCAGCCACTAGATTCTAACAAATGGTTCAAATGGCTCTGAGCACTATGGGACTTAACAGCTGAGGTCATCAGTCCCCTAGAACTTAGAACTACTTAAACCTAACTAACCTAAGGACATCACACACATCCATGCCCGAGGCAGGATTCGAACCTGCGACCGTAGCTGCCGCGCGGTTCCAGACTGAAGCACCTAGAACCGCTCGGCCACTCCGGCCGGCACTACTAGATTCTAGTTGGCATTGAATTTTGTATAGGAAGTTGGAGGAAACTTGACTGAGAAATCAGATGTAATAGCTATAGTTTATTTCGGAAATTTGAGTGATTCAGTTCACATTGAAATTTGTCGACGGATAACTTTCCTTTGAGAAAAATTCGTAAAATTTGATTGAAGCATAGAATTAAAGAACATAGTTATCTGTTTGGCTTTTCTTTCCTGTAATAGTATGTTAAAATATTACAAAGCCTAAGATAATTAACCTGTTGTTATAAACAGTTAAGGAGAAATAGTCTCACTTATTCTCAGAGGGTCATTCGTATCTACCACTGCATGCTCAGTATCAAGCTGACGTCCATACTTTTAATGAGCAACAATTTTTCATTCCTTGCCAAAATAACTGTGAGCGCTATTGGTATCTGAAATACGTAGATTTTTCCAAATGTTCTGGTAATACCATTATAGGAAGCTAGCTCTTGTACTTTTATACCATTTGAAGCACTGTGTTAATACACTTACAGACATTTGCTACATTTCTCGAAAGCATGTCGAAAACCTGTGTTAGTGAAGTTAACCGGAGTATTCCATAGCATTTCTTTGTTATATGTATGCTTTTTCTAGTATGCAATTTTTTGATTTGGCTTCGGTTTA
Source organism: Schistocerca americana (assembly GCF_021461395.2). NCBI lineage: Eukaryota > Metazoa > Arthropoda > Insecta > Orthoptera > Acrididae > Schistocerca > Schistocerca americana. The sequence continues at coordinate 692,535,196 of NC_060130.1, forward strand.
TGTTAATTTTTTCGATATACGTTGTTGAGGATCGAGGCAGTTATCGTTAAACGACTAGAGTTACGTAGTGTAAAAGGCAGATGTGCAGTTTTATGAGCTAAGAGAAAACAAAAAGGTGAAACAAAGTAGGGAGCAACTGAACAATAAATACTTTTAATCTTATCTGCCGCATTCTTTTTAGTTAATTTGTGAGGGGTAGTCATTAGGATTATTAGCGTTATTAGCACCATGAGAATTATTTTGTCTCAAATGTTCTTGGTAGATGTAAGTTTGTAGTGAAAGTACAATATTCTTGATGATTAGTTTGCGTCTTTTTCTTCTTTTACTTCTCTGTAGGGATTTATTTCAGAGGTCTTCAGGTGACTGTGGCCATTAGAAATATGGTTCAAATGGCTCTGAGCACTATGTGACTTACCTTCTGAGGTCATCAGTCCCCTAGAACGTAGAACTACTTAAACCTAACTAACCTAAGGACATCACACACATCCATGCCCGAGGCAGGATTCGAACCTGCGACCGTAGCGGTTGCGCGGCCCCAGACTGTGGCGCCTAGAACCGCTCAGCCACACCGGTCGGCCTGGCCATCAGAACACCAGAACGTCTGTTAAGTAGATCCCAACGCAAGGGTCACAACCTCGACTTCCTAGAAGAATGAGGAGAGGAAAATAACACAGCCTAATGACCCAGTATTTTTTACCTTCACGACAAACTTCCATCGATCACAAAAATTTCTGACAAAATTATTTAGCATTTCTACTTCATACGCATCCACGAATATAGAGAATTAGGACAATGCTATCCTCATACTCCGAGTGCAATAAAACAATAGAAATTTTTCGCACAGTATTAACGCAACGTAGAGTTACTGTTGTCAGACTTCTATTGATGCCTAGCGTGATCACAAACCTCATTCATGCTAGCTGTGACACATAGGCATTTCATAAAAGAGGACTTCAGTAAATGCTAATACGCAAAGTGGCAAGTAATTGACGCGACTGGTAACATTTGGCTCTTCTTTTATCCACCGAGGTATTGAAGCAAACTTGTTCTATAGGTTTTTAATGGCATTTAAAATCTGTTGTTGAATACATAGCGTTTTATTATGGTTTGCAGTGATATTTTTTCAAAATGGATTGGTAACTTTCCAAATATGGGTGCTAAGGTGGGCAGCATAGCCGATGAGCGTGTAAATATGGCTGAACATGACTTGGACCGATGCTGAAAACAAGGTGCAAAATTCATTATTGTTGTGTGCGGATTTGAGTGGTTTTGCCATCGTGGCGGTGCGTGAAAAGTGAGAGTCAATAAAATAGAGCAGCTCGATATTCATTTATCATCGATGAATTTATTGCAATGACAAGCAAGCCGTCAAACTATAAGCTGAAGTTTATGCTACGCGGCGGCTCATAAATAACTAATGACAAAGAGAATTTGTGAAAATCTGTTCTCAAGGGTCAATTGGCACGACCAGACACAATAAGCGCAACAATATGCAGGAAACTGTTTTACCGTATATTTTTAAATATTCTCAAGCGATTTCGCTAGATTTGGTGACATGCTGAAATCAGCCAATCAAGCTTCCTTCGAATAAGAGAGCAACAAAAGATTCATTTTTACAAATCGCCATTCATCAATTGTTACTCGAAGGTGATTTCTAGATAATATCTAGAAGCTTTATCTAGATGTCTCTAAGAGAAGACACTGATTTTCTGGATTATATATTGTTTATTGACGAAGCTTTATTCAGGTTAAATTTACGCAGTATACATTATTCGGTGGTAGAGAATCCTCACAGACTCCGGCAAGCTGAGTTTCAGCGACAGTGAAAAGTAAATGTGCGGAGACCTTGCTGACCTCATCAGTGTATACTAACCGATCGCTCGTATACCCTCGAAGACATATCATTAACAGTTGGTGAAGACGTACGCCTAACCATAGGTCATAATGTGTGATTTCTGAATTACTGTTGATCTTTATTGGTTTTTAAGAAATTAGGATGTCGGATTATTCAAATAGTTCTTTGTGTAACAACAGTGTTATTCATAGTTTAATATGATTCTCATTCTGGTAATCTGTACGGTTATTCTCTGGCACTGATATGTTATTACGCTCTCCAGATATCTTAAAAACAATATAGTTGAATGGCTGTAAACTGTGGTAGGTTTATGACTGCATCTACGCCTGTTTCAAGCAATCTCCAGTGCCCATCCCATAGCTCGGCTCAACGCGCAGCCACTAACATGCGCCACATAAAAGTAACTCTTTTAGAAAGGTCAGACTCTTAGAGCAGGACTAACGTGTAAGGTATTTCGTAGCCCATTGACCAGTGCACTCAGCAAGAACACGGATGAGGTGCCGGAGAGGCGGTCGCTACTTTAATTGAGAGAACCATAGGATCCACACAATGAGAGCAAGCCAAGCACAATACAGCCTGCACTAATTAGTCCGTAATACGCCTGTGTTTCCAGGTTCACACCTCCAATAAGTATCTTACTCAGTTCCCTTAACGCCGGAAGTGAGTCTAGGGCTCTCATTTCGCAGGCACAAACAGCCAGCAGTGTTTCGTATGATGTTAACCTGTTAGGGTCCTAGCAAAAATTTCAGCCTCTGTAATCTTCTAGTCTCCAGTAGGTGGAAGAAGTTCTTTTCACAGTCCTGTCATGTGTCCATAATTAGCTAACCTGATCATAGCAGGTACTGCAAAGATGCCTCTCTCACATCTGTCATGTAAAGAAGGGCGTCAATCGCCTTGCAACTGGGAATTTTGGAACAGCTGTTGTGGGCAAGTTAGTCGAGTGCCAAGCTTCCAGCAGCTTCCTTTAAGCGCCGTTCGACCCTGATTCATTTATTCAGACATCAGGAGGCAATGCTGCCCATCAGGTTGCAAGTACTGCTGACGGTGTCAACAGTCTGCCACCTGAGATCTGACTGGATGCGTGAGGTAACGCAGCACCCAAGTTACCGGATGCCTGAAGCTGAAGAAGTACAAACCACCTGCAACTGCTTCACTACACGAGAGGCAAAAATACTACATTGCACATGAGTGATGTTCACTTTTCAGCATCCAAATTACCACTTACATATCTAGATAATACACAGCAGATAATACAGTGGTCTATCGTAAGCTGTTCTTATACGTGCTCATTTTAGACCAACCAGCAACATCAATCATCTATCGTATTTTAGTATGTTCCCTTTGATGTTTTTATCTTTTGACATGTAACGGGAATTGTCATAAAGCTAATATATTATAATCGAAAAAGGCAGAGTGCGCAGCGGCCGGCCTTGGTAGGTGTCATTAGAGTATTATCTGGCTATTTTGTTTTTAGTTAGGAAATGACACAAAAAGTAATAGACGAGATTTCCTTTTTTGGCATCAAAATAACTAACGGTAGGCAAAGTAGTGAGAACATGCTTTGTATACTGGTGATAGGAAGAAAAGCGTTTCTAAAAAAGAGAAATTTTTTAATTATGAACATGAATTTAACTATTAGTAAGTACTATCTGGAGGTATTTGCCTGGATTGTTGCCTTTTACAGAAGTGAAAAGTGGACAGTACACAGTTATGGAAAGAATAAAACAGAAGCTTTTGAAATTTGTTGCCGGAAAGTAGATGGATAGGTCTTATAGCTAATGAAGTTGCAATGATTCTACTTACGGAGGGAAATATTTATGGCATAACTCAACTGGAAAAGGGATCAGTTGATAGGAAACATCCTGAGGCGTCGGTTAACCGCCAATTTCGTAAATAATGAAAGCGTGTGTGTGGGGTGCTGGTAGGCCCTCTAGTGGGAGACAGGAGCTGCATCAAAGCACTCTTCGGACTAAAGACCACAGCACCAAGAACAACAAAGGTTTACGTGAGAAACTCATTATAATATACCTTATTCCAGGTGTCTCTCCAGTAGGTCGTCTGGCACATTTTCTCTGGTGTTTCGGCATATATCTGAAATTCATTGTTTGCGATGTGTATCCTTAGTCAGATCAAAAAAATATCACTCATCATGTCCTTCACACGATACTTAGCGTCGACGGTAAGCATCGGTTTGTTTCCCATTTCCAACAAAATTGTTTTTAAACTGTAACTTTACGTGCCCTTTCGAGAGGGCAGTCCCAAATTAGTGTTACGCGTTATTCGTTTTATCGGCATGTATTAACAGGAACAGTAAAACAAGGAGAAAATAAATACACCAGTAGCGACGAAGCAGCGATTCTGTATGGCGGTAGCAGTCAGAGCGCGCCAGGCCGGTGCTGTCGCTACTGGAGTACTGGTTATTCTTCATGTTTTGCTGTCCCTGTTAATACGCATTGATAAAAGGAATATTGCACTAGACAAATTTTAGACCTTTCTGTCGAATGGGTACATAACATTTCAATTAAAAAATTATTCTCTTTGTTACGTGAAACAAACTGACACTTTCCATTGACGAAATTTCTGATATCTCCCGAAACACCAGAGAAAATGCCCCTGACGACTCTTAAGAAGAGACACCTTGTGTATTACGAGGGGTATTCGGAAAGTAATGCAACATTTTTTTCTGGAAGCAGAGTGGTTTTATTCAGGATTCCAATAGACCATATCGTTCCCCACTCTTTTAGCTACAAAATCCTATTTCTCGCCATAATCTCCGTCCCACGTGGCGGCCTTACACCGCCTTACCGTAACGGCCTATGCGCCCACACAGTACCACTTTACTGGTCGGCAGCGAAGCCAACGTCTTGCTGCATCAACAACCTCCCCACCGTAAACGTTCTGGTTCCCTTGGAGTGCATAATTCATTGGGACATGCAGACCGAAGTCGGAAGGTGCGAGATCGGGGCTGTACGGTGGGTGATGCAGAACAGTCCAATGAAGTTTTGTGAGTTGGTGTCGGGTGTGCAGATTTGTGTGACGCATAGCGTTCTCATGGAGGAGAAGTTCGTTTGCATTTTCGTGGCGATGAACACGCTGAAGTCCTTTCTTGAATTTCCCGAGGGTAGAAAAATACGTTCCAGAGTTGCTCATTGCACTATGATGGAGGGTATCAAACAGAATAACCCCTTAAGAGTCCAAGAAGACCACCGCCATGACTTTTCCGGCTGCATGTGTCTTTGAACTTTTTCTTCGGAGGAGAGACGGTGTGGCGCCACTCCATGAATTGACTTTTTGTTTCCGATTCGAAGTCATGAAGCCATCTTTCATTGTCTGCCACGATGTTCAACAAAAAATTGTGACTGTCAACCTTATAACGCGCAAGAAATACAGCACAGACCGTCCTTCGTTGGTCTTTATGGTATTTTGTTAGGCGGCGAGGAACCCAGTGGGCACACTCCTTTGACTACCCAAACTGTTGGTTGACTGTGTCAGCACTACCAACAGAGACGTCCAGCTGAGAAGCGAGGTGTCTGATTGTGATCCACCGATCACTGCGAATGAGAATATTCGCATGTTCAAGCACTGCAGGAGTTATCGTTTTGTGCGTCGGCCAGCACGCGGGACGTGGGACAGGTTTGCGCCACCTTGTTGCGATGATGACAGAGCCCTCGCTTTTGTCCATTACCAGGTCTCCATAGATATTCAGTACGCGCTTATAGATATGTACGATGGACTGGTTTTCCGTCAAAAGAAACTCAAAGATAGCTGTCTGCTTTGAACGCTCCTCCATTACTGGCATTTCGAAGGCTACGTATAGCGCCGTTATCCACCGGAACATCATAGAGCTATAGAGGCTGAAGTGGGAATAATTCACACTTTTTCAGTGGAAACTGCCCATGAAAGATAAATGTATGACATTATTTGTTGTACGCCTCTCGTAGTAGCTCAATGAATCGGTGTCAAGTTGGAAATCAAATGCTACGTGGTTCATGCCCCCGTCGATCTTAGAAATTTTTCCGTCACTTATCGCTTCTTTCACATCTCGCAATACCTCGCGTGTGTGTCAACTGCCGAGTAAACCGAAGTTTGGAAATTTGTGGTAAGTACTAAGGGACCAACTGCTAAGATCATCGGCCCCTGGGCTTACACATTACTTAAACTAACTTAAACTAAGGACAACACACAGACCCATGCCCAAGGGAGGACTCGACCCTCCGACGGGGGAGAGCCGCGCGAACCGCGGCAAGGTGCCCCAGACCGCACGGCTACCCCGCGCGGCGAGTAAACCGAGTACCAACGGTATAAGGAGTACACGTTACGGCATACTAACCGAATAAGTCACTCCAAAGGACGGAGAAAGAGAAGGGCAAACCACCACTACTAGGACAATTAGTAAAGTATTGCAGTGCTTGAATTAACGTTTGTCCAGGACAGCTTCCACTTAGATATCTTCTTCTCACCGCAACACTCGCTCCTCATATCGACCATGACGACATATTCTTACAAGACAGAGTAGTCATCAAAATTATAAGTAAAGATCCTATAAACATATTTCCGGAAACAATTATCTGTTGAAACATTAGTCATTTTATTTGTCACGATAATACTGGTGAAAAATAAAAATTGAGGTACTATAAACATATGTTCGGAAACAACAACAACTATTTGTTGAAGTGTGAATCATTATACACGTTCAGTCATAGAACTTACGCCAAAATAACAAATACTGATATAAGTAATTGTGGATGGGAACAGAAAATATAATCACCTAGTAGTGGAAAGGTATCTGGACCAGATGAGTCTTAAGGAAATTAAATTCATCCATTAAAGAAATGGCTTATAAAACACGTTTTATACCGGACCTTGAGTGTTTTTCATCAATGTGGGCCCCATACCTGGCGGTATTGGTACAAGTGAGGCACAAGTTCTAACGAAGAGCGGTGCATTCTGTCACGGGATCGTTTAGTCGGCGCGAGAGAACGAGCTCTAGTGGCAGACGCTACAAAAGAAGCATTGTGCAGCACGGATCGGTTTACTATCGATATTCCGAGAGCGTACGTTCTGGGAAGAGTCGGACTACATATTACTTCAACTCACATACATCTCACGAAACGCCCAAAACTAGAAATCCGAGAAATTGCAGTTAATACGGACATTTACGACAATCATTATACCCACGCGCCATTCTCGAATAGAATAGGGAAGGGGAGATGAGATACTGGTACCACAAGTAACCTCCACCGTACTCCAAAAGATAGCTTCCGAATATACTCTGCACACTCAAGATCATCTGGATACCCGTAGTTAAAGCAGAATTGATCACTCGACGTCACGGGAAGCGAAGCTGCCGGCATAAAAGGAAGTGGAAACAGGGGGAGCTCAGTGACTTTGAAAGTGGACTAGTCACTGTTCACTGAGGTGACAAAAGTCATGAAACAGCGATATGCACTTATGCAGATGGCGGTAGTATCGCGTACACAACGTATAAAAGGGCAATGCATTCGCGGAGCTGTCATTTGTACTTAGATGATTCATGTGAAAAGGTTTCCGACTTCACGCACGACGAGGATTAACAGACTTTGAATGCGGAATGGTAGTTGGAGTTAGACGCGTGGGAGATTCCATTTCGGAAATTGTTAGGAACTGAATATTCCAGGATTCACAGTCTCAAGAGTGCGCCGAGAATACTAAAATCAGGCATTACGTCTCACGACGAACAACGCAATGGCCGACGGCCTTCGCTTAACAATCGAGAGCAGAGGCGTTTGCGTAGAGTTGTAAGTGCTAACAGATGCGCAACACTGCGTGAAATAACCGCAGAAATCAATGTGGGACGTACGACGAACGTATCTGTTATGATAGAGCGGTGAAATATGGCGTTAAGTGCACATGACAGCAGACGACCGAAGTTAGTACCTTTGCTAACAGCACGACATTGACTGCAGCGCTTCTCCTGGCCTCGAGACGATATCGGTTGGTCCATAGACTACTGTTCGCGATCGGTTTGAAGAACGTTCTGGAAAGTTCAAATGACTCATTTGGCCTCCGAGATAACCCGACATGAATTCCATCGAACCATTATGGAACATAATCGAGAGCTCCGTTTGTGCACATACTAATGTACAGGTAACAGTTTCGCAATTATGGACGACTATAGATGCAGCATGGCTCATCATTTCTGCTCCGGACTTCCAATGAGTTGTTGAGTCCATGCCAAGTCGGGTTTCTGCAATACACTGGGCAAAAGAAGGTGCGACTATATATTAGGAGGTATCCCGTGATTTTTGTAACCTCAATGTACGTCTTCTGAATAAAACGTCCATCGGGGACATCTGAACCCTTCTAAAACTACCCAAGTCGTCTGTTGGTGATGTGACTGTGAGGTGGGAGCGAAAGGGAAAAGTCAGAGATAAATCAAGACCAGCCACTCCTTATGTACCCATGGCCAGGGACCATCGAACATTGCGGAGGGTGGTTGTTAGAAATCGTATGATATCAGCAGAAAGAATCACTCGTGAATTCCAAAGTGCAATCAACAGTCCAGCACGGAAAATGTTTGTGTGTAGGGATTTAAAAAATTGGGGTATAATGGTCGGGCAGCTCCTAATAAATAACACATTTATACAGACGTGTCACATTAATGTGACCACCACCTGTGTTCGACGTCAACGTGATGGCAGGTAGCAGCACTAGCAGTTGAGGGTATATAAATGGTGCGCGGGGACGTGATAAACCGTGCAGTCGTTGAGATAATAAGGAATCTGACATACAAAAGGGTATGATTACTGACTTTCGGACTAGGTGCAGAAGCACCTTCGAAACGGCTAAGTTTGTGAATGTTCTTGTGCCGGCGTGTTTAAAGTATTCCACGACTGACAAAATGGCGGTATCCAAAACTGGGGCCGAGGCAACTATGGTGCACCACGGGCCGTAGATGACAGGGGTGAGAGACGGCTGCTGAGACGTGTACCAGCGAGTAGACGCGCAACTGATGAGCTGCTGATCGACAAGATGACTCAAGGGGCTGCCAACAGTGCAACAGTGCAACAGTGTCTGTCCAGGCAGCAGTGTAAGATTTGAAGACTAATAAGGCCCGCATCTCGTGGTCGTGCGGTAGCGTTCTCGCTTCCCACGCCCGGGTTCCCGGGTTCGATTCCCGGCGGGGTCAGGGATTTTCTCTGCCTCGTGATGGCTGGGTGTTGTGTGCTGTCCTTAGGTTAGTTAGGTTTAAGTAGTTCTAAGTTCTAGGGGACTTATGACCACAGCAGTTGAGTCCCATAGTGCTCAGAGCCATTTGAAGACTAATAAGAAACAGTGCCGTGACTCAAATGTCGATAGAGCAAACGTAGAGTGTGATTGTGTATTAGCATATCGGCACGTAGCCACGATGATTGTTCATAGGCTGGAGTGATGTAGTCGAAATAGCGTACGTCACAAATGTTCGTATACAAGTATTCATAGCTAGTTCCAGCCAGCGTGAGTTTCGTACGAAAATCCTTAGAGATTAGCATCACCAAGTATGGGGAATATTAGTGTCTCTAGGAGCTTACTTTTCAGCTCGAAAGAAAATACTTTTTGATATTTCTGTAGTGTGTGAAACGATGCAGACATTTTCTTACAGACTGCAGTTGTGGGTTCAGTCCAATCTAACTGATGGTCTAGACCCATCCTCAAGTTCTTTGCAGCAGAATGATAGATTATTACCGTGCCGCTTAGGATTAATGGTGGAAGAGATTCTTTGAACTGAGGAGTAAAGATCTTTTGCGAGCGTTTTAGGTGGGTTGAGTTTCAAACATATGTTCTGCTCCCACTCTGATAGTTCAAATACATCGGCATTTATATGCTGGATGCCTGAGCAAAGGTTTTTTGGAATTGTAATTTAAGGTCGTCAGCGTACTGGTGATATCTGCAGTGGGAGAGAATAGTTGACGCAACATCAGCATATAACGACAAGTGTGATGGGCTCAATAGTGATCCTTGTGGAACCTCTAATACTACATCCTTTCAGTGTGACCTTTTTGTTCTAATCATTACACGCCGTTGGCGAGACGTGAGGTATGAGTGGAATCATTGTACAGCACAGGAGTAAAATTTTTCTCTTGCGAGTTTAGCAAGTCAAATGTCAAAGCCGACAGTGTCGAAAGCTTTTCTGAAATCCAAAAAACACATAACAGTCGCCTATTGTTTGCCCATAGCTGGTTTCAGTTCGTCAGTCACTTTTATATGGCTCTGAGCACTATGGGACTTAAGATCTGTGGTCATCAGTCCCCTAGAACTTAGAGCTACTGATACCTAACTAACCTAAGGACATCACACACATCCATGTCCGAGGCAGGATTCGAACCTGCGACCGTAGCGGTCACGCGGTTCCAGACTGAAGCGCCTAGAACCGCACGGTCACACCAGCCGGCTCACTTTTATAATAGCAGTCTTCGTGCTACGATTTTACCAAAACACACAATGATTTTCATCTAAAATATTAACTGGCGTGAAATAACTGCTCAGCTGTTTGTGAAAAATGTATTCTAAAGCCTTCGATGCAAATAAGTCTGTATCCGGAACGTTGTTAGGCTGATTTCTTCTCGGGTAATAGATGTATGAGCCCTTCCATCCAGGCTGTAGAGAAAGATGCTAGAGATCAGAGAATACTAAAAAGAAGTCCGTTATTTTCAGCATTAGTGGATCGACGAGAGAATTAAATTATTGTGAACAATAATTTCCTGTAACAGTCACTTATGCGGCGACCGGTACCACCATGAAATATTTACGATCGCCATAGCGTTTCATCTTCCCAACAAATTTATTGCCACCTACTTTCACACCGTCTCCTGTGTTTTGTCTCCCCGTGTCATAGTCGTTCATTCTCCCTCCCATCAACTGCAATACAAGGATCTTTCACCCGGTATCTGTGACAAGCTGCTTCTGTCCGTAACAGAAAGTTACTGCAGGCCTTTTATGAATTCATTTTATAACTTTCATCAATAAAGACTTGTTGTTATTATTAGAGGTATTTATTAGAATGTTTTCCTTAAAGAAAGTAAGTATTGCTGAATCGCAAAATAAGAAAGCTGCGAGCACCAGACAAGTCACTTTTCAGGCTTCTGGCCAAATTCAATCATCCACCTGACTTCCAGTAAACCGTACGGCTGCCACCATAGCCACCGGCAGTCTGCGGAAATGTGGTTTCCCGCTGATTAGATTTCATTGAGACCGTGAAAGGTGGGAAATGAAGGTATGTTTAGAGAGCGACGCGGCTGTGGCGGTAGCGGACAAGTGAGGATTACTGGTGGGCCTCATCACACGGCTCGCCAGAGGCCTCATTAGTAACCTGTTAGCTGCAAATCCCAAGGCTGGCCCCGGAGCGACGGAGCCTGCGCAAGGGCTAGCTTGCGGTTTCCCGGAAATTCACAAGGAGATTAAGCTTCTTAGTTAAACATATGACAAGAAATAAATATATACGGCAGACAGATAAGGTGTGGTGAAATTAAGAGATACTTTGAGTTCAACACAGAGCAAGACTGAACCCTATATAATAAACTTAGATTATCAGGTGGAGGAACGTTCAAGTAGAATGTGGTCACACAATGGAAACACGTAAATTCAGATTCATAGGTGTCAATGTACTTACGAAGAACATTAACATTACTAAGAGAGACATAAGTATGCACGTTACATTTCTAACGAAAATTTAATTGGCATATGACTCATTTTGTGTTCATTTCTTTGGCAACTGACTCTCAGTTTTGGAGTGAAAGTACGCCGGCCGGGGTGGCAAGGCTGTTCTAGGCGCTACAATCTGGAACCGCGCGACCGCTACGTCGCAGGTTCGAATCCTGCCTCAGGCATGGGTGTGTGTGATGTCCTTAGGTTAGTTAGGTTTCAGTATTTCTAAGTTCTAGGGGACTGATGACGTCAGAAGTCTCATAGTGCTCAGAGCCATTTGAACCCTTTTTTTTTTTTTTTGAGTGAAAGTTCGTCTCCACGGTGTAGTGTTGTCTGTCTTCTATAGGGCTATTAAGTAATACAGTTCCCATGAGATTTCTGGGATGAATTCTATGAAAATATCTTATTCATAGTGGGAACAACAACAATAATTTTATTAAATGAAGGTGACGTTTTCCACGAAGTCTGTAATTAATTGGATTACTTCTTCGTTCAGAAATTATTTTTGGCTTTTAAAGATATTATCGAGTGTTTTTATGTACAAAAAAGGCCCGCTACAAAAAATGTTCAAATGTGTGTGAAATCTTATGGGACTTAACTGCTCAGGTCATCAGTCCCTAAGCTTACAGGCTACTGAACCTAAATTATCCTAAGGACAAACACACACACCCATGCCCGAGGGAGGTCTCGAACCTCCGCCGGGACCAGCCGCACGGTTTATGACTGCAGCGCCTAAGACCGCTCAGCTAATCCCACGCGGCGGCCCGCTACATTAACGCACCTTAACGGGAACACGACTATCTGCTCTAAATCCAGTTTCCTAATTCTGCTGTTCTAGATAGTTTGACAGATAGCCGGTCCACACAATGTTGTTAAAGTATGCAAAGATAAAGTAAATAATATTAACGATTCTGAACCACAAATAATTGAAGATATTTACAAAAGAAAGCTAAAAGTTAACGATAGTCAGCCACTAACGAGGTTACTCTAGAGAGAGAGAGAGAGAGAGAGAGACACTGAGAAAAACAATACTTTTACAGTGATTTCATACTACCGTAAACTTTCTAACAAATCAGCACAAACTATTACAAACACAGGTATTAAAATGGGGTTCCACATGGAAAGCCATATTAAATATTATAATACAGGCCACACACAGAAAGGAACCGTTAATAAGTCAAGAACATACAAAATATGTGCAACGATTCTCACACTCTGGCAGGGACATTCGGATTAGTTTTAAGGAACACGGGATTTTTAACGAGCCTTCGTGCTGCAATTCATACACAATTAACATAGGTCCCGGTGCGTTAGCCAGAGCCACCTCGGCACAATGGTTCACACAACCGCACGGATTATCCTGCCAGACCTCACTCCTCTATCCAAATTCTTACTGCCGCCAAAGTCTACTTTAAATTCCCAGTTACACACGAACAGAATTGCCGAGGCTCTCCATGTTCTGGAATAGCAGGGGATGTAAATGGGGTATCCATCCCGAAACCCAGGTGCAGGCGCTTACACAAATGAAATTACACGATTTCAGAGACTTTAACGGTGCCATACAGATATGATTCTATGTATATAGGCTGAAGCGGCAAGTGAAAATTTGTACCTAGCCTGGGAATCGATCCCGGGTGTCTTGCTTACTAGGCAGGTGCGTTAGCCACTGAGCCACTTCGGCACAGCAGCTCACACAGCTGCACGCCTCCCGCCTCGATCAAAATCCTCACTCCCGCGCCTGTATACTTTAAATTCCCCCCTTACACACGAACAGAGTTGCCGAGGTTCTCCATATTCTGGAATAGCACATCAGCATGGGTAACGCACCTGCCCAGTAAACAGGATACCAGGGTTCGAATCCCAGCCTTGGTACAAATCTTCTCCCGGTACTTCAGTCTATACACGTAAAATCATATCTTTAAGAGCCAATAAAGTCTCTGAACAAGTGTCATCTCATTTGCAAACATTTTTCCATGAGAATATTATGCCCGTCTTCTCTCATCGTGGGATAAATTTATTAACAGTTGTGATGCTTACTTTCGAAACAATTAAACGGTTTGTTTTCTCTTTTTTTCATCTGCCTCACTTTCATTTCACTGCTCCTCATAGCGTTACAGGAAAATTACTATTTAACGTCCCGTCAACGACGACACCAGTACAGACTGAGCACAAAGTCGGACTAGGAAAAATGGAGAAAGATATCTGCCATATTGTTTTCAAGGGAACCATCCTGTCATTTGTTTTCAGTGATATACGTAAAGCACGGGAAACCTACATGTGGTTTCACCTTTGTGAAAAATCACTTTGTGAAAAAACTATTTGTGGAAATACACTTTGTGGAAAGACACTTTGTTGAATCTCAGTGAGACTTATTGCTGATAGCTATCTGACCTAGTAGAGCCAGGTCACAGCCATTAGGCATTACGTCACTGTTAACTGCTTGGATTAATCACCATGCTATGTGCAAGCAGTGTGTCACATATTGTTAACAACACTCAAATGGTTCAAATGGCTCTGAGCACTATGCGACTTAACTTCTGAGGTCATCAGTCGCCTAGAACTTAGAACTAATTAAACCTAACTAACCTAAGGACATCACACACATCCATGCCCGAGGCAGGATTCGAACCTGCGACCGTAGCTGTCCCGCGGTTCCGGACTGAGCACCTAGAACCGCTAGACCACCGCGGCCGGCGTAACAACACTCAAGTCGTCACTTGGTAGACACTTGTTTTTCTCAAAGTTGTAAATAAATAATACTCAGAAAAAGCAAGCCTGGTGTTATTAATAGAGTAGCATATTATATTATTTAAGTCCTTAATTTTGAAAGGAAGTTTTCATTTACTGTGTGTGAACAGTGCAAAGCAACAGATCGATTGTTACTGTAAGTGATAACCACAATAATCATATTTGTGGTCCTAAGCAGGTCATTCTCACACAATTTAAAACAATTATCACACATCCACAATCCATTCACGTACTTGCACAACTTTTCTTTATAAATTGTTATTACTGCTCTGAAGTTATTTATCATACCCATCTTTGAACGTTAAATAATGTCATCTGCGTGCTTAAACACCAACGAACAACACGTGACAGGTTAGTAGTGTTGTTATTCAACCTGGAGTGTGTACAAGTGATTGATTCTGAATGTATGTCACAAAATCTGCTGGTGTAACTGTCTTTCGAATACATCTCACCTAATCTGTCTTAATTTAAACAGAATAGACAATTTTCATTCAGATTTAATAAGAAATAAACAAGCTTTTAATTTTCGGAAATAAAAGATGGTGTGGGAACTATGGTCATATGTTTTAACGTTATTAGTTTTTATTCAATCGAACTCCTTAAAAATTCACATCGTCTGTGAGATAATTCATAATACTAAAATAGTACATATCAAAATTGGAAAGGAAGGAAGGTTACTAGTGAACGTCTAATCATCGACAAGTTCTTTCAAGAGATATCACACAGACGCGGATTGGACTAGAGTGAGGAAGAAAATCGGCTGTGGACTTGCGAAGGATCCAGCCCGGTATTTACCGTAAGCGGTTTATGGAGACTAGAGAAAATCTCAATTTGGATAGCTAAATGGGGAACTGTACCTCGAACCTCGAAAATGCACCATCTCATTGGCTGACATAAATACAATGACTTATTTCGCTGAGAGCGGCACAATTAAAAATGTGATTCATATCTTAATGTTATAAATAAGTTCATACGCATTGTTTCCCGTTTTAACTTGAAAAAAATCACACATTAATAGTCAGAATACAGATAAATATTAACGTTAAACCCATACATAACGGTATACTAAACATTTTTACATATGTGAAGTATAATGCATGCTGTCTAGGGTTGATGCTGCCTTAGAAATATACGTATGTTAGCTCAGTGTAAACAACGATTCAGATAATTTAGCAACTGCCTTTTCCAAAGTATTGAGTAGTGAAATATGATTGGCAATAAATATTCAGAGTTCTTGTCACTGTAAAGTCGGACTAGTTTGCTTCACGGCCACAAAATGCACAGCACAACATAACCAGTTTCAGGTATTCGTATTCAGGCATCTACAGGTAACAGTAACAATTATGAGCTGCGCAGAGAATCTTTTGTTTTAGTTGTCCTGTAGCTATATACAGAGCGAGATAACGCTGCCGTTAGCCCACTGGACTCGCATTCGGGTGGACGACTGTTCAAATCTCCGAATCCCCGTCCAGATTTATGTTTTCCTTGATTTCCCAAAATCGCTTAAGGCAAATTCCAGGATGGGCGCTTTGGAAGTGAATAGCCGATTTCCTTCTCAATCCTTCCCTACTCCGAGCTTGTGGTTTGTCTCTAACGACCTCGTTGTCGACGGGATGTTAAACACTGATCTTCCTTGCTTCCTTCTTTTAGATGTATAGAAGCATTTAGACACCCAAGTCGTACTGATTGACACAAAAAAACGTAATGCGACAGTGCTTAAAGTTACTTCAAACATGTAGCAAATGTGGAGGATGAGAACGATCTGTAAAGCATATGATTATTTACGGAGACTGACAATATTTTCACTTGTGGAATGTTAATTCCGTTGTGAGGGCCACCTTCGAGAAACGCTAACAGGACCGGTGTTTCACTCTCTCCCTACGGTGTCACTGGCCGACAGTACTTGATGGTGGTTAACACACCGAACTGCCTGCTATTAATGGCGCGTATCGAAACTGAAGCCGTTACTTTTACTGCAAGTAGCTCATCAGTTATCCCATTGAGGTTTGGAGTATCTCGTCCTATACATCCCCCCAATGAAATATCCATGATACTACTAAGTAATTGACACTGTGTCTTTGTTGTGGCAGTAACCTATGCTGACCACTGTGGTAAAAAGACGGATCTTGTGGAAAATTAACAAATGTAACTTTTACTTCAAAAATACTAATACTACAAGTGCTAAACACATCCTAGAAACTTTATACGGGATGTGGAAAATGAAACTGACACGAAAAACATGTTGTGCAACTAAAAACCACTAACCCAACGTACAACAACCACACCCAGGGTGGATGACGTAAGCTACATTGTCTATCCTAAGGTGTATGTAACAGTTAACGGGATAGTTTTATTTTTCCGCCCTTTAGTTAGATCACATTTTTACAAGCAATGCTTTTTACTTAAGTAGTATGCCAGGTAAAAAGCGCAAGTCCCTTCGTTTTTATTAGCTATCAGCCGATGTTTCGCCTTGATTGCAAAGGATGGGACAACGAATACTGTTCTATTACTCCTCAATACACCACGTCTATTCTCATCAATCTTCAGTCATGGCCTTAGTATAAGTGACATTTTCATAAATCTTAGTTCTGATCTAGGAATGTTTGAGGCTACTTTTCTAAGCATTAAAGAAAAGACAGCAGCGTTACAAGACAATTAAGTGCACATGAAGTTCAGATCGCCTGACGACTGCAAATAGGTTAGACGGCACTCGCACATGACGTAATTATTGTTTACGTTCAAGGTTGGTAATTAATATTATATGACTGAATTTTTGAAACGTACATATCTTCCAAAAGAATTCTGAAGCCTCTTCACCTCTGTAACGTTTCTTGACTAAGACATTCAGTGGCATACTTCTCACTTTACGATAGTTTTCACGGTATTATTTCACCCAAACCTGTACTTAGAGAACACTGACTCATGTAGGTGCCTACATTTACTCACATACTTGCAGATTTAACGCGGTGGTTTCTTTTTTATCTATATTGATGAGATGACAACAGAAATTAATGTATGTTCTAGCATGACTGTTGAAAGTGCTACTGTGCGGATAAACTCAGTAATTCAGAATTGATATAGTAGATATGATGATGTCAGCCTTCTGAGGAATGCTACTAACAGACGACGGTGCTGTTCACAGAAATGGATATCCTGGAAACTGTGAAACATTCTAGTGATTATCATTGACGCAAATATTGATATCTGAACCTAAAGGCAAGGGTTACACCATTCCCAGGCGGTATTGAGTACTGACACCTTGTTATAAGACCTGACAAAACAGAAAACACAAAGGCGTTCGGGAAAAAGGTTTCTGCTATCATGATAAGTTTTCTTAGTAAAGAGGATAAAGTCTCTGACAAGCTCAGCTACAGTACTCAGTATAAGATAAGACTTGTGCGTCTAAATGATCTGTCGCTTAACAGACTGAGATGTGGTTTATTAGAGTGGAATGAATGCTATTGGTGTCCCCTATACAGGGTGTCAGCGATAAATGTTTACATCGTACCCCAGTAATATAGGGGGAGTCTATACGAGCTATTTGATATAACACAATTTTGGTTTATCATGCCGGGAAACAAACCAAAATTGACCTGTGAAAGCCACCTTAGCTACAGAGTATGCATGCCACGGGAGATTTTTAATACAACCTCACACTCATACACCATCGGCTTTATTTTGCACTTGAAAATTGTGAAATTCACGTTTGCGTAAATTCTACCTCATAATTTTTTCTCTAGCCTTCTTTCTACGATTCAACTGTTCTTGTAAGTGTTAATTTTATATTATATTGGAAACGAAATAAGTTTTTACATAACTTGTTCAGAAGTCTTCTCCTTTCATTTCCCTCACAGAAAAAGTTAACTTAGTAAGATTGAGGAAGTCGGTGGGATATCAGGGCGAGGGGAAATTAAAAATTTTTTCTGACGTGCATATGCTGTAACTCAACTGGCCCGTTTGGGCCAATTTGAGGAATTTTCACGGTTTGATAGAACACAAGTGTCTTATAACCAGTAGTTCACTTCGGCGTTTCCTACACCATTGTGGTACGTTGGGAACAGTTATCGTATACACCCAGTATACTTTGGTAATGAGAACAATAACAATGGAGTACATTTTTCCCTCGGACAGTCAATCAATCTCGATACATTCAATGTACGGATGAAAGGCAAAAGATGTACACATTCCAAGACACAAAAAAGAGGGAAGGTAAAGATTTAAAGTCCCTTAAACCATAAGGTAAATCATAATATAACCTAAATCAATGTATCTAGACGGGCATATGAATCTCAGTCATCCAGAATTCAAGCCGAAAGTTGTATCACTGCGCCACCTCGCTCGCTGACAAGCGAATGTAGCGGATTAGCCTGCTATCACGCATATGCGCCGACGAAGTTTCAGTATCTAAGCAGGTTTATCAGGTTTTTTAAGCATTTTAGTGACCAATAAGTTGTTACAAATACAGAAAGGTAACACGCTGCTTAAGAAATTCTGTGGGACTGGGTTTCAAATGGACCCTTTTATTTAGCTTTCCTGAACATTCGGGAAACGACGCTCGGTGGATGCGGGAATGGTTCTTTTGAAAAAGATCACGGCTAGTTGCTTACCGTATCCTTCATGATCCACCAGTAATGAATTCGTATTCGAAAAGACACAAAACCATAAAGTTTTTTATTTCTTTTTATTTTCCTGTCAGTAGTTGCGATGCTGAGTCTTCGCATAAGATAATTACTCTGGACATCTTTGAAGATTATTCAGGCAATTCAAAAGAAGCATATTTTTACTAGATTGCCCTAGGTGACGAGTGCATGTCAACCATTGGGATAAGTCATACTCTTTTGTCTCAAATTATGATCACAAACATACCTTATACGTCAGCCACTACGTCTTTGTTGTAGGCAGACAAAAAATGGCTTGCTTTAGGATGTGAGAATAAGTGCAATTTGGTGCTGAGATTACCAGGAATTTGATGCCTCAACTGCGTCGGTTATTGCTGTCTGTATCTCAAATCCGAAAGACACTGCATAGGTGTATGAAAGGTGTGTATAGCTCTTGGAGGATTTATCCCTATTCTTCTCTTATTCAGGGTTCGTGGGTGTGAAGAACTCCAACGCTTCTTCTCCTTTTTATTGCCCTATAAAATTATACCACCATAACGATATGGGTGATAAACGAACGATATTTTCCTTCTTCTGAGTACGGATGATGTCAGACTTTCTGAGCCTTATTGTTTCTTGATGTCGTGAGCGTTTCCTCTCGCAGGATTGTCATGAGTCTTTATGTGAAATTACCACTCTAAAATCTCGGTTCAAATCAAGCAGCAATATTACAGAGTTTCTCTGTTTCCCCCCGTCGGAGGTTCGAGTCCTCCCTCGGGCATGGGTGTGTGTGTTGTCCATAGCGTAGATTCGTTTAAGTTAGATTAAGTAGTGTGGAAACTTAGGGACCGATGACCTAAGCAGTTTGGTCCCATAAGACTTTACCACAAATTTACAAATTTTTTTTAGTTCCTATATTATTTTCATCAAATCTAAGTCGGAGGACAAGTGCAATTAGTTTTATGCTTACGACGAGAACACAGCAACTGCCGTAACCCGATTTCTCAGAAACTTCGTTCAGTGAAAGAGGAGTCAAAAAAGCGAACACATGTATGTCACAGCTTAATCGTACACCTCGACCATTTCTAAGAAAACCACGATCCAATCTTTCAAAGTACTTTGCATGCCTTCTAGCGAGTAAATGGTTCGTTCGAATTGGCGGCGCGGTGACGAGCGCTTCTGCTTCAGGGTTTTGCGCCCCGTCTTCGAAACCCCATTATTTTTATTTTTTTTTCTCTTTTATATAGCCACGTCCGCAGAAGTTTACTATACGAGAGTTTTCTAATGTATACTTAAATAGGATTGTCCTTATTAGTCTACTATAAGTGTGTGTGGTGACTGACTTAAAAGGAAACAATAAATGACGAGAAAATTATTTGTAATTGTTTTCTGTGAAGTTCCTGAATTGTATCTCGACTCATAATCAATTGCAAGCGCGAGTTTTAGGTAAAGTGATCCTTTATCTGTGGTTTGCTGCGAAATTATTGCAAACGCATAAAATCTGCAGCAATGTTAACGATGTTACTTTCCCTAATGAGAGACAAACGATAAATGTCATTGTGGCAAACCAGTCGTCGCGCGATGCTCATGGTGCTTGGAATTTGTGTTTCTAATGTTTTTACGACAGGTATCATCCAAGGGAATGCACCAAATCTTCTTTCAGCATAAACGCAAGAACAAAATATAAAAATCGAAGTATGAACCTATATAAGAATACGTAAATCTAAAAAGACTCTAACCCCTGACAATACTATACACACATATATTATATAGTAAATGTATGACACTTATTGTGAAATTCAGTTGTAAATTTTCAATTAATTGTTAATATAACGCCCTCGTGTCTCTTAACTTGATAAGAAACATGCATGGATAAACCCTCAACGGATATAAGTAAATAAAAGCAAAATAAATAAGTAAAATAACACTATAATCGGGTTTCTAACACCGAGCGCTAAAGTAAGAGGCCACCATTTCGGCTGAGATTACTGCCTGCTAAGAGGCATCTACATTACATCGTTAACTTTGACCGTTGTTTTCTCAGAAACGGTAGAGTACCTACGAATAAACCGAGTCACGTGTGCGCTTATTTTGACGCTTCTTCATTGAACGAAGTTTCTGGGAAATCAGGTTTGGCATTTTTCGTGTTCTTTTCGTTAGCTGTTATCAGATTTGTTCGAATGAATTTCAGAGAGTTGTTCGCTCCCACCAATATTAAATAACATCCTCATGTCATTCTATATTGCATTAGGGAAGGATCAGCAGCCCGTGTCAGTTATAATTAGAGGTGCAGTAGCAGAAAATGTTACAATTTGCTTAAAAGCACTGCGAGACAAGCGGCCATTGGACGCACTTTAAGACTCTGAGACGCCTTGACCATAACTTGATAGTAAAAATGTGGTCAAGTCATATAAAAGTGTTTAAAAAAGTCAGAACATGTATCTATAGTAACGGATTGTTAATCGGATAAGCCCAGTACGCCATGGTAGGCGTTTCGTCTGTTTAGAGGAGAAAGATCCTGATAGGAGCATCTACGTCGACAACTGCATCTCAATGTAATCACTGATTCTTACAGTTACGCGACCATATCTTCAGAAATACGTAACCTGGTTTTAGTTATAAGGGCATTTGATTTATCCATTCCGTATTTTGCACTGAGTGAGAGAATTACATTTCACTTAAGTAGATTTTTCTGTTTGACAAAAATTAGTAGAGATAGTGTCAGATAACTTCTAGATCAAATCCGTCTCTAATTACTTCGTTGTCGACGGGACGTTCCTTCCTTCTGGATCAATGTGTCGGACAAATTATTGTCCAATACTTGTTTCAAAGGGCCTCCTGTGTACTCTTAAACCTAAAACAAAGAGAATGGTAGATGCTGAGAGTAAATTATTCAATGTTCGGTCGCTTCCACACACGATAAAAGAAAATTACATGTACCACTTAGACCTGTAAATAATGTAACGCAAAAAAAAAAATGGTTCAAATGGCTCTGAGCTCTATGGGACTTAACATCTATGGTCATCAGCCCCCTAGAACTTAGAACTACTTAAACCTAACTAACCTAAGGACAGCACACAACACCCAGCCACCACGAGGCAGAGAAAATCCCTGACCCCGCCGGGAATCGAACCCGGGAACCCGGGCGTGGGAAGCGAGAACGCTACCGCACGACCACGAGATGCGGGCAATGTAACGCATCTTTATGATTTCTAGTAAAGTAATATTCAAATTCCAGAATGAGATTATCACTCTGCAGCGGAGTGCGCGCTGATATGAAACTTCCTGGCAGATTAAAACTGTGTGCCCGACCGAGACTCGAGCTCGGGACCTAGGCAAAGGTCTCCCCCGTGCCAGCTGGCCGCAAGAGCTGTGAATCCTGCAATGTTAGAACGTGTGGACACTGCCACTCGAGGTGATCCACGGAACGCAACAAAACACCTTGTTGTTCAACAGGACGTTTCTGGTGGTAGTGCTGACCCACTTGTCCACCAGTTGCAGTAACCAAAGGTGTTTGTCCGCTAGGTTCCACGCTTCCTAGCACGCCGCAGGAACCAGTACGTGAATGACGGGGAGGTTACTAAGGCAGCATGACGTTAGCTCCGATGTCGATCAGAAGAGTAGTACTGTGTGTGTATACAGTCTCTCGCAGTAATGTGGCGTAACATCGTCCTATTGAACCGGTATTATGGTGATCAATAGGTTTTTAAAGCCAAAAGAGTTGGGAATAATATGGAATATTGGGACCCTGAATAAAACCTAGTTTCAGAAAAAAATGTTGCATTACTTATTGAACGCCCCTCGCAATTTCGATACCCCTGGTAGCTGATTGAACACCATGACGGAATATCATACCTAACAGCCCGGGTTTGATTCCCGGCTGGGTCGGAGATTTTCTCCGCTCAGGGACTGGGTGTTATGATGTCCTTACCATCATCATTTCATCCCCATCGACACTCAAATCACCGCAGTGGCGTTAACTCGAAAGACGTGAACCAGGCGAACGGTCTACAAGACAAGAGTTCCTAGCCACACGGTATTTTTATTTCGATATGTAAGGTGAAATTTACCCCAAGTTCCTGTACAAGATAGTCTTGCGTAACTGTATGATTTTTTTTTTTTCAAAACTCCCTGCAGATTTCATTAGCTCTAGTAGCGTAAGCTTTAATGATAGAAACACCATGAAGTTTCGACTTACTTTCGGGCTACTGTCTCTGAGAAACTCGACCAGGATTTGTGTGTTAGACTCCTTCGCACATATTTACAATAAGTCAGTATGGTTACAATAGTGAGGAGCATGAAGATAAAAAGTTTTAGTAAATAAAAGGAAAAAAAGTTATCATTATTATTTAGGACCAGTGAACGCTAAATAAATATTTGTGCAACATCTAAGTAGCCGGGAGGACGCAACCTCAGTGTTCACGTTGTGTGTTTCAAGGAAGCAGAGTTCGACTGATGTAAGAAACTCTAGGTTACATTTCATATGCGCTTTATGCGATTTGAGAAACGGCAGTCTGATAATTTCTCAAGTACTTTTTAATAAAAGGTTATCTGATGCTAGAATTTTCCTCTTGTTGGTACATACACTACTTCTGTCATACGCTGGAGTTGTAACCAACGAAGAAATCTTTGAATCATGGTAAGTTATCACTGGTCTCAGCTCAGTAATTCCCATAATCGACAAGTGAACTAAGATTTACGAGAAAGATTTGACGCGTCGTTGGACGTAGGGTTTTACAGGGACACACGAGTTTTATTGCCAGACTACGTAATAAGTTATGATGGAATTAGATGTTGGTCATCGTTGTCATATAGGTTAGACTAACCATTTCTTCATGCAGTAGCTCCAATTTTAGTTTACTGTCACAATCAGTAGTGTTCACACATGTCAGAGATGTTTTTCATATGTTCTTCCTTGTCGACCTCAGAAGGCATATCATATATCCTACAGCATTTGTGACTGAAAATGTTTTTTTCTCTACCTTAATGTAATCATAGTAAAAAAACTCAATACGAATTTCTACATTTTGGTTCTATTATTTCAACAAACTCTAAACTAACTCCTCCAGAACAGGCCATGAACGCCCAATGGTACCGACCGGCTGTCGTGTCATCCTCAGCCCATAGGCATCACCGGATGCGGATATGGAGGGGCATGTGGTCAGCACACCGCTCTCTCGGCCGTATGCCAGTTTCCGATATCGGAGCCGCTACCTCTCAATCACGTATCTCTCAGTTTGCCTCACAAGGGCTGAGTTCACCCTGCTTGCAAACAGTGGTCGGCAGACCGGATGGTCACCCATCCAAGTGCTAGCCTAGCCCGACAGCAATTAACTTCGGTAATCTGACGGGAACCGGTGTTACCACTGTGGCGAGGCCGTTGGCTATTTCTATATTCTTGGGAAGCGCCAGGGAAAATCAAGAAACATTAGAACAGCCCGCACTTTTTAAATTATAACCGTTAAGTCCAACCAAACGAAAAATAAAGGACAGTGGTATTTACCATAATTATTGTCTGCATCCACATTCATACAATATACATCGCTGCGGAATGCCTGACAGAGGTATTTCCTATTGTCCCACATATTAGAGTTCCTTTCAGTTCCATCCAAGTATGTAGGACGGGAAGAATGATTGTTTAAACGTCTCTGTGTGCATTGTAGTTAATCTAATCTTTTCTTAGCGCTCCCTATGGTAACGCTACATGGGAGACTGTAGAATATTATTAGATTCCATATTCTTGAAACTATGCGAGTAGCCTTTAATGTCTACTTTCAAACGTCTATAAGTTAACGTTTTCAGCATTAGCATGACGCTCTGCTGTGGATGAAGCGAATGTGTGACCGTTCGTGCTGCTATTCTTTCTATAGGTTAATATTTGCTGGGTCGCATCTGATGTGGGTCCCACTACAGCAATATTTTAGGATATGTCACACGAGTATTTCGTGACCAGTCTCCCTGGAGACTGTCTGCATTTTCCGAGAACGCTGCTAATCAACAGAAAGCTGCCATCTAGTATACCTGCGTTAGATTCTATGTAATCTTTCCACTTCAAATATCCCCAAATTTTTACAACCAGTAATTTGTAAGAGTTGACTTATTCTATTTGTGACTCATTTACGCTGGAATCATAGTATACGACGTTTCTGCGTTTTGTGAAGTTCGCAATTTTACACATCTGGAAATTTTTTATGAAGTTATCAATATTTATGCCACTTTTAAAATATATCAGAGCTTGACTAGATTTTTGAGTCATTTCTTCAGATAACAGGTAACATCAGCTAGAGTTATTGTAATTTTTGCCATTACATTCTGGCTAGACGTAACTTAGATTTACACAAGAGAAGAAGGAAGTTACGTATTTTGTATGAGGTTTCTGCACAAGTAGTTCAATTACTACGTTATCGCTGAAAGAGTAAAATTTCAAACGGTACTCCTGATGAAATACTTAACGGGATATAAAAAATTTCAGGAATCTTCTCGTCATTCAGCAATCTGAAGTAGAATAGACTGAAAGACAAAATATCGTAAATTTAAATACAGAATGTATATAAATATGACTGTTTATAAGCAAAATACAGCTGTAAGAAAATCAATTAACATCTTAACGAACTATCTGTTTTTGTTGTAATATGATTTGCAAATATTCCAGATCAATAACAATTAAAATACATTTGTTTTCAACGCGTAAATAGCTGTACTCCATTAGTTATAAAATTTTCACCCACGAATGAATAAATAATGACATAACTTCGAGTACAGAAAAATGTGAATAGATGTAAAACAGAAATTTATGTTAAAATCGTGAGGTGTCCATTGTGATCGTAGTTTTTACTAGTGCGGGAAAATAGTTTGTGACTTGCAACTGAATATAGCTTATACACTAATAGTATGAAATTTTCCTGTCATTGCACAAATTATGTATACATGGAAAAGTATTCATCAAAACGTAAACGACGCGTCTAACAGTTACAGATATTTAAATTTGTATGTCTTCCAAGTTGCGTGGTGCCAACTGTAACAGTAGCCTTAATAGTTAAGGAGCGTTTTAATTGTTAGAAATTTGTTACCCTCGTTGAGGCTACACACAAAATTTACAGTAAAAAAATTCTCTAGGCTATTGGATGGGTGAACTGCACTGTTTCTTCATAATTTTCATGATATCTTCACAAGAAAGTTTCCGTATTCACTATATGCTGTAACTATCAGCGACAAGATACTCAAAAATTGGTCCAGTAACAATAAATGCATACATTTACATGTTGGAGTTGTTACTGCGAGTACCGCAATACGTAGTGGTAAAAACTACAAAAAGTTCTTACAAACAACAAGAAAATCTTTCCCCTCAGAGAGAACGAAATGAATTCGAAAACAAAGAGGTAAGAATAATGTAGGTCAACACCCGGTCATATCGAGACAGCTATAATTTGTAATGGTAAAGGAAAAATAAGTAAATCCAGGAAAAGAATAGCGTTCATAGTGCGAGTGCCACTCAATCAGTTCCAGACCACTTGTATAAAATCGCCGCTTTGGCCTTAACATACTGGCCTAAAAGTCGGTGTCACAGCTGCTTACAGTGGAAACAGTTTTAGCATATCTAGCGACGACTGCGTACTCCAGTTTCTCACAAAGGGAGGGACAAGAAGTGTAAAAATTAGTACGGATATTCAACATAATGAAAGAACAGGAACAAACTTAATATATATAAAGCCACGGTGAGGTGTGAATCCCTATCAGAGTGAAACACTATCTCTGATACAGTGATAGCAAGTCATATTTTGAAAGGTTAAGTATATAAAATCACAAAACTATATAAATTAGTTAGGACGCTCTATACTGCAGATATCACAATTAATAAATGTTACTTTAGAGTATAAGTGAAGGAACTTAAATTTTGGTGGCTAAAATTGTAAACTAGAGGCGAAATCAACGCGCGCAAAAATATATTTTGTACACAGTAAAATTTCAGATAAGGTGCCACTAATGAAAGACCTGACACGTGTTTGAAGAACAGTCAAGATAGCTCAGTCCTGCAACCGTCAGTAGCAGCCTTACTTGGAAATTGCCCTACTGATGTAACATTCCATTGCTAGACTACTCGCATTGTGACCCGGGTAGTAAGCAGGAGGCGACGCCAGTCTTAATGCTCGCTTATGTACACCTGTTGATACCGACGAGCGACGCGGTCGCTGGGGTACCCCGGTGCGCCGCACGCTGGCTGGCGCGGCGTCCCACGCATCTCCTAGCAACGGCTGGTGTCGACTTACCTGTGTTTCGGCACGACGCGAGCGGCGAGGCTGGGTGGCACGGAGCAAGCGAACAGCGGCCGCGTCTGCCCCCGGCGCGCGACTGAGCGTGGCAGCGGCGCGCCGCGGCGCTGGCCCGGGACGTCCGCGAGCCGCCAGCCACGAGCCACGAGCTGCCGCGGAAACGGCCGACGCTTCGCCGCCGCTGCCGCTGCCGCTGCCGCTGCCGCAGCCGACGACGACGCTGCTGCCCACACGCGACGCCTGCTACGCTGGCGCCTATCGAACACGATGCTCTTTCCTCGCGCGGCATCGCCACCAGGCTGCCCATTAACCTTAATTACGTTTCACTTTCCTGATTTATAGCGCAGATGGAACTGGCGGGGCACGGAGTGTAAAGCGAAACAAGCTGGAGAATAACGTTCCCATTCACTTACACGACCCAGTCATCGCTGGCACGAAGAATTACGACTAAGCGAAGTGAACTCAACGACGTACTCGAGTTCCGATTGTGATCTGATCCTTATGAATAGACTCCAGCCCATTGCAGTCCTAAGGTAACCTTTTAAAGCAAAAGTTTTGCCTCGCCCATTGAGACTTGTTATACGGGACGTCCCGCAATTAAGAGTCGGAGTCGGTTCTTCTTGCAATTTATACAAAAAGGAACGAAGGAAAGAGCTTTAGAGCTTAACGTTTAATCGACGACGAGGTAAACAGAGACGGAGTACACGTTGGGAAACGGGGAAGGATGCAGAGGGAAGTCGACCGCGCCATTTTCAGTGGAGTTAACCCGGCATTTGCCTTATACGACTTAGCCAAACTGAGGAATACCTCCGGAGTTGATTTTCACTGAGCAGTGGAATGTAATCTGACTTGAAACGTCTTGGGAAATTGAAAATGTGTGACGGACCAGGACTCGAACCCGGGACCTTTGCCCCTCGCGGGGAAATTCTCTGCCCACAGAGCTGTCCACGTACGATTCACGGAACCGCCTTCATAGATTTGCTTTACCAATTTTAAAGAGTTTCTTCTGAATACGTTGTATTGGGGAAGCAGGTGAGGTGGAGAGAGTTCTGGTCGTATAGCGTGACACGCACCGCACTATTTTGAAAGACAGGGCGGTGAGACAATCCCATACGGAATCCGTTTGGCGGGTTAACGACCGTGGGTTGTGGATTTTAGGTAGTTTCCCGCGCCCGTTTAGCCACACCCATGGCTGGTCCACAAATTCCGCCTCAGAGAGTACGATACAGAAACAGTTAAAATACGACAACACAGAGCTAAATGTATGCGAATCAAAGACGGATGAAGCAAACTACTTCCCTTCCTTAGGCTACATTGACGACTGTGGTGTCAGCTAGTGCATCAGGCCAGAGTTAAGTAATGTAATTAAATTTACCAAATTGTGAAAAAGCTGACCCCATTCTGGAAAGGATAAACCACAGAGAAAAGAAAGCAGACAGGGAGAATGGAACTGCCGTACGTAAAAACTCTGACGGCGCGTCGACTGTCGTGCCTTGCGGGACTAGCACTTCAGGAAGAACGCGTTTTACGGATAAATGGTTACAGGAGCTTTGAGGAATCTTTCCACAGTGAATTTTTCTTCTGCAGCGGAGTGTGCGCTAACTGGAAACTCCCTGCAATTTTAAAACTGTGTACCGGACCGGGATTCGAACTCAGAATCTTTGCCTTTTGCTGGAAATATCTGTGTCGACAGAATACTCGAGAAAAACAGTGGTGACTTTGATTTTAGCTTAGATTTATTAATTCTTGACTTCTGTCAAGGCTGGTGATAGTCCTAACAAATAAAGGCCACTTGGTGTGCTCGACGTGTTTTTCAGCACATTGTAAGACTCTCCTTATCCGCTTCCCTCATTCCTCATGGACTTTAACCAATATATGTACGAAAATGAGAGCGCAAGCATAAAAATTCGCTCTTTGATGTGTACAAGGTTTTTGATGTGCACCGCACTCACAGGTAGATATTTAATAGACTTTAATAAGGGGGAAAGTGATGACCACTCGACTGGACCTCTATGAGCTATCCATCTAAGGTGAAGCTGAGTATTCAGGTACGCCCGGATACCTGGGCCGCAATCGTGCTGAAAGAAAAATGGGAATGAGACAAGCGACAGCAGCACATTTTTGTCTAACAACTGAAGAGAACAGGCTGCTGTTAGTGTATCCTAAAAGAAGATCCCAACGACACGCTATTCCACACCAAACAATCACTTACGATGAGCCAGCTTACCTTCGATGGGTAAAATCAGTGATGATTGACGTCCGACCTGTATCTGGTCATTTACCTATCGGTTGGGTCATTTGTAAACAGCATGACCTAGGGAAAACGTCAGTTTCATTCCATCTTGCGTGTCACCCAATCTGCCAACTGAACTCAATAATCTGGATCGTTCTCGGTGAGATGTAGCACTCGTATTTAGTATTGGTTCCATTCATGTATGGCCCAAAATTCTAATTATTACTGTACGGCTGACCCTAGATTCCAGCGAGTCATGGCAAGTATTCTGCTCTGGACTCTTTACTGACTCCGTATCCATTTCGGATCTCCAAGCATCGGATTTTTCTACAACAGAGCCAGTTTCAAGGAATTTGGGGACCAATTTTACCGGGAAACTGTGGATAATGGCTGGTATGCCTCACTGTCGGTGGTTCAAAACCTCCACAACGGCTCTGATGCTTCTCTCTTCTGAAGTCGGCTTGTGTTGACGATTTTCCTTTTTTTTCTTTTTGAAGGCTTTTCCTCCATACATGGGTCAGCCTGTATATTTCTAAACGCAGCTCCATCAAAATAGTAATAATAATAATAATAATAATGACTGGTCCTCGTGTAATTTTTAATGTAGTGTTAAATGGGAATGTACTGATGTATAGAAACTGTCGGAGATGTATTTCAGGTACAATTTTTAAAAATTTGTTTGATGTTTTTGTTAACATTCATATTATTCACTAGCGGAGTACAAGATGTCAACGTTAATCTATCCGAACTCACTGTGCTGTATTCGTAAATTCATAAATCCTAATTTGTATTCATAAATAACCTTCTTATTACACAAATGTTGTTATTACGATACCGTAGTGTTGCAGTACTACTGATTAAAACATTCGACAGTTGTTCTGTACCTGTGACGTAGGGCTGTCGACACTATTTTAAAAGCTTAGAAGTTTTCTGAAACGCTCTAACAGGGTTTGTTCACACGAAAATTTAGTTATCTATCTAAGTCCCTACCATTAGTGGCAACAACTTAAACTTTAGTCTGTAAGTAGATCTTCAGTGAAAATCGTAGATAAAGAGAAAATTTAGATCTTTGTTACACAATCAGTTCTTTCAGTTCGAGTCTAGCCAGTGACAACAAATTTACGATGAAGCCTGTAACAACAACAACGCTGTACTATTGTACATATAATAATTTTTTATTCTGATTTTCGATAAATTAGTGTAATCGATGTTCTGATTTCATTTGTTTTTTTTTTTGTTTCATGTCATTGTGTTAAGAAAACTGTAAACAATTTTCAATGTGGATGTTAATGTTTATGTCAAATTTCAAGCAATATTGAAATAGAATTGAAGTGTAACAAATGTTGAAACTGTTGTAAGAAGTTAAAGTTGGAATTGTGCGTGTGGTCCTTACGTAGGCAATGTATTAGGATAAGTAGAATGCAAAACCTCTGGTGAATACCCTGTCTGTAAGGGAGCGGTAAAAGGTGGATGGCACGAGCGCGGGAAAATGCACACGGGCGCTGCACGGCATAACGGGCTCAGCAGTAGTAGTCGGAGTTGGGCATTGGTCTGAGCAACACGTCCTGGATCGAGGTGGCTCTCCTAGAAGACGTGGTTTCATTGAGCCTCGGATATGCCGATCCAACGCCCATACAGCATGGCAAAATTCCATAGGCACTAAATGGAAAAGTATTGCGACGCTAAGAAGAAGTGAAGTGCCGATAGATCAAGAGCCATGCTGTGATTGTATGTGTGCTCTGTGCCTCGCCATCTCGCCGCCTGCCAAGCGCCGCATCGATACGAACAGGTTGAAACTTTTAGTACTGTATTCGTGTGGACCAGTGTTACTTTTGTTCCATACTGTTCAACAACAACTTAAATTTTACCAGAACTGTCCTATCATTTAATTATCCTCACAACTAACCTAGCCAGGGTCCTTTCCAAATGTTGTGCAATCCGAGTGTCCCGAAATGAAGAATTAAAGTTTATGTTAATAATAATTACCTGCAGACCTAGCTATGTTAGAGTGATGTTTAAGGAACTGTCTTGTTAATGAACCATTAGATAGATAACGAAGGTCTGAAAAAGTTGGAAGATAATTTTGAAATTTCAGTAATTAAATTCTTTTTATACAGAGATCATAACAGTTTCATTGTCCCCCCCCCCCCTCCTTTTTATTCATTTGAGTTCTGAAGTGTTCTAAACTGATTTGATCAGTAAAGTTAAAGTCATTATTAAAAAACCAAAATTTATCAGTGTTTTACCTTTATCAAAATTGACATTGTGTGTGTGTTTCGAAAGTGCTATTTCTAGGGTAACCTATGCCCGATTTTAAACAGATAAATAGACAGTACGAAGTTTTGTAGTAAACATTATAGTGTAATGTTGTGTATTTATGGTTTATCCATATTTGTACAGAAAGTGAAATTATCAGTTCAGTAGATTTTCTGGTTCTAAAATTTACCATATTATGCAGTGTTATTACGTTATGTTTTGCATGTACGTACATCAACTTGTACAGGGAAGAAACTCAGTTAATGCCTAATTAGGCTGGCGACCGTATTATTAACAAATTGGTAGCATCTTCTGTGTTGTTTCTTGTCCGTCCTGACGAGTAGTCGCATTTCGGACTTGCTCGACGTATCATTGTTATTACAGAGTCGGTGTAAGTCTGATTTGCCTCTATTCAAGTACACGCGGTCAATATCAATACAAAAATCCTTTCTCATAAGGTGAAGCCCGTCAACTTACCATAGTACAGGCTTTAATGAGTATCGTGTGCCCACAAGCGCGGCGTTACAAGTGGCTCCCGGTGACAGGACATCCAGTTGTCAGTCACAAATTAATGTGAATACCGAACAGTGGATGTTCAGTGGCACGAATTGCAATAAAATTCAGTAAAGTAAATAGCAGTGAACGTCAAGTACGGTAGTGTGGTGTAATTTGCATTCAGTATGGACAGGAACGTAGACACGGTAGATGTGCCGAGCGTAATGGAAAATGCGGCTGGCAATAACAGGAGTGTACGCGGCCAGATAACAGATGGCGTTAGCGGAAGACAATTGGCGTACATACAATATCACGAACATGTTAACGAACAGATTGAAATGTCGAGATTGCCTAGAACGCAGCAAGGAATAAAACAGGAAGTAGATGGTGACTTTGTAGATGATAGTGGGTACGTGAACGAATCCACTGAGATGTTTGGTTCACCACAGATAAAGAAAGAACCGAAAGAACATTTTGATGTAGGATCGGAACACACCGATTTCGTAGAACAAAACAGCGTGAAAATTCTAAGCATGAACGATTTATTTGAACAATTAACCAAACAAATTGCAGGACAGAATGATCAGCTTCAAAAACAAGTTAGTAATCATGTTAGTCAGCTTAAAACACACGTTGATCAGCAGCTCAAAACACAAAGTAATCAGCTCAAAACACAGAATGATCAGGTTAAAACACACGTTGGTCAGCTTAAGGCACAGGTCGAAGAACAAAGAATTAAAATTAGTAAACAAATAGAACAGGTAGAACAAAAAGTGGGTAATTTAAGCTCTGTAGTAAATACTGTGAAATTTGAGATTAACAGAATTAATAAAAATATGTGTACTATGCAGGGGGAAATTGACAAGATTAACAGTAGGTTTGATATTGAAATTCTCAACATCCAAGAGAAAGTAGAGCCTCTGGTTGAAACAAAAGTAGACGAAAAAGTTATCGGTCTTAAAACTGAGATCGTAAACGAATGTCAACACGGAATCTCACAGTTGAAAAGGGCAGTTTCAGACACTGAAAGAGATTTAGGCGAGACAGTTACCGGATGTGTACAAAAGTGTGAACAAAATACATCGAAAATTCAAGGCAAAATTTTCGATCTCAAGAGTAAAATCAAAGATAGGCCTGGTGTTGTCTGTAATGGCACACCACTTACGAAGCTGTTGGAAGGTGAGGAACGCTTCGATCCCGGC
The DNA here is from genome assembly GCF_021461395.2 of Schistocerca americana. Lineage (NCBI taxonomy): Eukaryota > Metazoa > Arthropoda > Insecta > Orthoptera > Acrididae > Schistocerca > Schistocerca americana. The sequence goes on from NC_060130.1 coordinate 692,568,516, forward strand.
AAGAAACATAACGGATGGCATCCGTTGGATTTCATCAAAAATTGCGAGAGAATGTTTCCTGAACACTTGTCTGGTCAGGATAAGATAAAAGTAGTAATTAGCGCCTTAGCAGGTGACGCTAAGCGCTGGGGAATTAATTTTAATACCGAACAAATGACGTTCGAAGAATTTAAGCAAAAGTTTACGGAAGAATATTGGTCCGAACAAAAACAGGATCATTTGTGGCGCGAGTTTATCATGGCCAAACTTCATGATAACAGGGGCAGGAATTCTTTGAAAGATTTCTGCGAATATTGGTACCGAAAGTTGACGCATTTAAGAGGAAGAAGATCCGATTCAGAAATCATATGGGAACTATATAAAAAGCTTCCTGAAGATTCGAAGAGATACGCGGGAAGCAATCATCGTAGCTTCCAAGCATTTCTCGAAAGGGTCGAAGACGAAGACCATTGGTGCGAAAGTCGTGCCAATTATCAAAATTTTAGTAACAGGAATAATCGTAATAATGACGAGAGAAATGACGGCGAAGGGTTTCGCGTCAACGTGATACAGAGAGGTAGAGGCAGAGGAAGGGGAAGAGGGAGTTATCTAGGTCGCGTTAGAGGGTACACCGCGCAAAATAATAACGACGCGGGAAACTGATTTCCGCGAACGTTGCGGGCCAAACGGAAGCGGACAGTACATACCGGCCCCGATTTAAGAAATATTACCGGACTGACAGTAAAGTTATGAGACAGGTAAGAGACAGGCGTGGAACGACGCAACGTGTAGTTGCGGAACAAGCGCCAGGTGCGAGCGCTGGTGAGTCATCTTCGCCGCGCAGAGGACTACTTGTTAAAAGGCGAGTGGAGCATCAGAGGGTAACGGCCCAGCCTAGCAGAACAGCTGTTCAGAGAGAAGCCGCTAGCAATGCGGCAGCATTAGGTACGAACATTGCCGTAAGAGATGGTGAATACATTACGAGTGGTAATTCCGTGGCGAAGCAAATAATAGATGAAACTGTGGATACACAGAGAGGTGCGGTTAGCAGCGTTAGCAATGAAGCAAATGGCGAGAATGAATTAGCAGAAGTAACTTATTGGCGTGTGCAGATCGACGATCTGTACAAGGGCCTCAAGCAATGTGAGTGGGAGGATTTTAAGAAGGAGTATGGGGCAAGGAGGTTAATTAGTGAAAAAGGAGATAATAGGGACGTCGATAAGGTGACGTGGCCCGAATTTAAAGAGGAGAGAGTAAATAGCGCCGCGCAAAGCACGCGTGCTGCCGATAGGACGAAGGTTAAAGATAGAAATGAATTAGAGGATGAAATCCTAAGCATTCACGAGGAAGTAACTTCTGTTAACAATCCGCCAACAGTACAAGCTGTTACCGAAAGGCACTGTGGGGAAGGGGCAGGTAATTACCTAAGAATAATTGAAGTCCACGAGAATTCCACTAAATATGAAGTAACAGTGGATGTGAGTAAAGCTGATAATGAGGTCGTTTTGCCAAAAGAGGATATTGAGTTAAAATCAAAGCCTGACGAAAAGGCAGAGGAAGAAATTAGTGCCTGTCTCTGAAAAGCTTGTATGTTAGAACCTGAAAGCGATCCAGAATGGTCGGATTCGGACGATAGTTCAGATGACGAGTATTTCGGTACTAGTGAAAATAATGGGAATACAGCTAATTGCGATATTGTACCTACCGATGATGAAGTGTCAAAACAAAACCCAGATGTTGAGACTGAACAAAGAAAGAAAGAGCCACCTGACGACACAGGGTCTATTTTACAAAGAGTTCAAGTAATTAATGACTTTGAACTCCGGGAACCAAAGAAACCGCCAGATATAGGTAATGTGAATGTCAAAAGTATATCTTGGGACGATGTTATCGTCGACCCGGATTTGCTTAGGGAAGATCACAACAATGAAAAGCATTTGACGGTTAAACAAACTTTAATACCAGTTGAAATTTATAATGTGAAATTGCAGGTACTTCTTGATACGGGGTCTCAGATAAGTGCAATCTCCCAGTCGTTTTTCGAACACATTTGTGATAAGCCTGGACTAATAATTATGTCAGTGACGGGTGTAAAAATTGTTGGTGCTACTGGCAAGACTAGCAAGCCAGTAAAGAACCAGATTTTGGTTGAATTTAGTATAAAAGGACAAAAATTTGAACACGATTTTTTGGTTGTGCCAGACTTGAGTACTGAAATGATTCTGGGTATAGATTGGTTAGATAAAGAAAAGGTTATTATTGATTGTAGCCAGGAAGTGATCAAAATTAATAATGCATCTATGAATTTGGAATTAAAATTTGAGGAAAATGGGAAAGTTTTCGATTCAGAAATTGATTCTTTATTGTTGGAGATCGATCAAGGGAATGATGGTTTGACAAACATGTATGAGGTGTACCATGTCAAGAGGTTAATAGATGAGAGTGACAAGCAGGGGCATGATTTTAAAGAAATTGTGGAAAATTTGAAGGAGATATCTCCTGATCAGAGAACAGAATTGCTTGATATTTTAGAAGGTAATAGCACCGTATTTTCGGACAAACCTGGCCTAGTTAAGAACTTTGCATACCAGATTGAGACAATAGAGCATAAACCTTTCTTTGAAAGACCGTTTTCGGTAACCATGTCAAAGAGGCAGGCTGTTCAAGTGGAAATAGATAAAATGATAGAATGGGGTGTAATCGAACGGAGTAGCAGCGAATATAATAGTCCCCTTATCATCGTGAATAAAAGGGATGGGGGAGTAAGAGTAGTTATGCTCCAAAAGTTTTATAATGTGAAGTATTTAACTAGTCTGGACATGACCGCCGGATACTGGCAAACCCCATTGAGCAAAGAATCCCGTAAATATACCGCTTTTTTATTCGCTGGGAAATGCTATCAGTATAAAGTAGTGCCATTTGGGCTTAGCACTTCTGTGGCAGTATTTATTAGGGCACTGGACTTTGTATTAGGGAGAGAATTGAGTTCCCAGCTAACCATTTATGTAGATGATTTACTGGTTGCTACAGAAGAATGGCAAGAGCATTGTGAATTATTGCAGAAAGTTTTTGTTGCTCTACAAGCAGGGGGCATGACACTTAAGTGGGAAAAATGTGAATTCGTGAGGTCGGAAATAAAGTTTCTGGGGCACATTATTACTACGACCGGTATTGGCAAGGACCCGGAAAAGTTAAGTGCAATAGCAGGATGTCCAGCTCCTAGAAATAGAAAACAGTTGAAAGCCTTTTTAGGTTTATGTGGGTTCTATAGAACATTCGTCAAGGGGCAAGTTTTTAATAGTCCTCATTTGAATAATGTACTTAAGAAAAATAGTGCTTTTGTGTGGACTGAAGGGTGCATGAGAGATTTTGAAAATTTAAAAAGTGAACTTTTGAATGACAATATTTTGCATCACCCCATACTATCAAAACCTTTCCACATGAGTACTGACAGCAGTGCTTATGGAATTGATATAGAAGTTTTCGAAGAAATCTGTGATGGCAAAGAAATCGAACACAGGACTATCGCGTTTGCAAGTAGAACTCTAACAAAATACGAGAGAAACTACACTATATCGGAAAGGGAAGCTTTAGCCATTATATGGGGGTTAAAGAAATTCAGAAATTATCTGTGGGGCCATAAGCTCATCATATATACTGACCACAAAGCTTTAACTTTTCTTAAAGATTGTCGTTTACTTAATGGCAGGCTAACTCGTTGGGCTTTGTATCTGCAACAATTTGATTACGAGATTTGCTATGTTAAGGGTACTGAGAATTATGTGGCAGATGCTTTATCTCGATTGCCTAATGGTATGAGTGAAGTACCCGATGAAAATGGTGAAGAGGGTACTTTTCAGATAAGGTATATGAAAGAGGTTTCAGGAAAATGGAAAATTGAGCAAATATGTAAAAATATGAGATACCATCAGAATGAGGATCCGACATGGAAATCTGTGAAGGTAAATTTGGACAGCGTGCAGCATTCACAAATTAAGAAGTATTACAAAATCTTTAAAGGCATTTTATATAGGAGGAGAGATTTAGTCAATGAGGAATGGAGAGTATGTTGGCCACACCAGTTTGATACTGATGTCATAGACTATTTTCATTTAGAATTGGGGCATAGTGGGCCAAAGAAATGTTTGGATAAATTGAATAATGTAGTAGTGATTGCTGGTAATGTCAGTAAGAAGGTAAAGGAACGAATTGAGTCGTGTGATGTCTGTCAAAGGGCCAAAGTACCGAACAGAACTAGCAGAGGTCCAATGCAAAGTACATTACCTGAAGACACCCTAGAATTATTATCAGTAGATTTGTATGGTCCCCTCCCGAAGACTTCGGGAAATTGTGCATATATTTTAGTAATTTTGGAAGTGTTCTCAAAGTTTGTGAAATTGTACCCCTTGAAAAAAGCAACAGCAAAAGCTGTATTTAATAGGATGGTCGAATACTTCAGAATCATCGGGAAACCCAAGGCAGTACTATCTGACAATGGACCCCAGTTTATATCCAAAATTTGGAAGGAAGGAATGTAGCAAATTGGTGTGGAGGTTAAATATATCTCAGCCTACCATCCTGCTAGCAATCCGGTTGAAAGGTACATGCGAGAAATCGGGAGATTGTGTAGAACGTACTGCAGTCATAACCATAGAGCCTGGGGCAAGTTTATATCGGACTTTGAGAATGTCACGAACACCTTACATCATGAAACTACTGGGTTCCCACCGGAAGAAATTTTGTTAGGCAGCAGAAGTAAAAGTTTAATTGAGGAAAAACTAGAGTTTCCGCTTTGTACAAGCTTGGGGTTGAGTCAAAAGAAAGAATTAGTCAGAAAAAGGGCAAAGCAAAAAGCTGAATCTAGATCTAAAGGACATGATAAAAATCTGAAAGTTTCAAAATTTAAAATTGGAGATTATGTTCTTTTAAAAACCCACGAAAAATCTAGAGAACTGAACCATGAAATTTCCAAATTTAAATATATTTATAATGGACCGTATATAATACAGAACATTCCACACGATAATGCTTACTACCTGATCTACCCAAAGTCCAAAAGACCTTTAGGTGTAAGAAACGTTGTGGATCTGAAACTGTATGTTCCTAGGAGTGAGTAACCTAAGTACAATCAGAAAGCAATCTGCAGTAAATGTGCTGGATCTAATGATCAAACTATTTTATTCTAAATGTAACAAATCTTTGTAAATGTATGTATACCAATGTCGGTGTGCTAATGTACTTATGTGAGTTTCAGATTACCAAATGTACTATAAATGTAAAGATGTATGGAGAAAAGGGTTGAAAAGAAAAAGCAAATGCTGCAAGCCAGATAAAAGATGGAACTGCCAAAAATCAAAGAGGGCAGATAAATAGTTAAAGGAGAATTGTTAGTGTGGTGCAGGTGATGTGATAAAGTGATGCGAAATGGACTGCCCAAATATGAATAATAGGCAGCAAATAGATGTAGTGATTTTTCTAAATAGTATTGTGAGTTTATTAGTAAATAAGGAAATGAACTGCCATTCACTGCACGCAGCAACTAATTGTTTTATAGTATATATAGGTGTTTGTATATGCTTTTGTAGTTAAGTGTTTGTGTTCTAAAATTTGATTTTATTTTTCTGAGAAATTTAATAATAATGAGTAATTTGCTATTTAAATTATGTTGTGATAGGAAGATGGACTGTGCCAAAGGCACTTACGTAAATGATAGGTAGATATTCTCGATACATTAAAAAGTGTAGACCTTTATAATGAGAGTAAAAGGGAGTTTGTGGTATAAAGTTTTATGATGACACTTTCATGCAAAGATTCAGAACCCCTGTATAAATATAAAGTTCAGTGTTCCGATCAAATCTGCACTTAGTGAAATTTACTGGAAACAGGGGCATGTGTAACAACAACAACGCTGTACTATTGTACATATAATAATTTTTTATTCGGATTTCCGATAAATTAGTGTAATCGATGTTATGATTTCATTTCTTTTTTTTTTTTTTTGTTTCATGTCATTGTGTTAAGAAAACTGTAAACAATTTTCAATGTGGATATTAATGTTTCTGTCAAATTTCAAGCAATATTGTAATAGAACTGAAGTGTAACAAATGTTGAAACTGTTGTAAGATGTTAAAGTTGTAATTGTGCGTCTGGTCCTTACGTAGGCAATGTATTAGGATAAGTAGAATGCAAAACCTCTGGTGAATACCCTGTCTGTAAGGGAGCGGTAAAAGGTGGATGGCACGAGCGCGGGAAAATGCACACGGGCGCTGCATGGCATAACGGGCTCAGCAGTAGTAGTCGGAGTTGGGCATTGGTCTGAGCAACACGTCCTGGATCGAGGAGGCTCTCCTAGAAGACGTGGTTTTATTGAGCCTCGGATACGCAGTTCCAACGCCCATACAGCATGGCAAAATTCCATAGGCACTAAATGGAAAAGTATCGCGACGCTAAGAAGAAGTGAAGTGCCAATACATCAAGAGCCATGCTGTGATTGTATGTGTGCTCTGTGCCTCGCCATCTCGCCGCCTGCCAAGCGCCGCATCGATACGAACAGGTTGAAACTTTTAGTACTGTATTCGTGTGGACCAGTGTTACTTTTGTTCCATACTGTTCAATAACAACTTAAATTTTACCAGAACTGTCCTATCATTTAATTATCCTCACAACTAACCTAGCCAGGGTCCTTTCCAAATGTTGTGCAATCCGAGTGTCCCGAAATGAAGAATTAAAGTTTATGTTAATAATAATTACCTGCAGACCTAGCTATGTTAGAGTGATGTTTAAGGAACTGTCTTGTTAATGAACCATTAGATAGATAACGAAGGTCTGACAAAGTTGGAAGATAATTTTGAAATTGGTTTAGTAATGAAGTTTAATTATTTCGAGACAGATATAATGATATTTAAATGAGCAGGAAATAAGATAAAAAGAGTAGTAACTCATATAGTGGAAATTTTGAGCGCACAATGATTTCAGTAATTAAATTTTTTTCATACAGAGATCATAACAGTTTCAGGGTCCCCCCCATTTTTTATTCATTTGAGTTCAGAAGTGTTCTAAACTGAATTGATCAGCAAAGTTAAAGTCAATATTAAAAAACCAAAATTTAACAGTGTTTTACCTTTATCAAAATTGACATTGTGTGTGTGTTTCGAAAGTGCTATTTCTAGGGTAACCTATGCCCGATTTAATCAGATCAATAGACAGTACGAAGTTTTGTAGTAAACATTATAGTGTAATGTTGTGAATTTATGGTTTATCCATATTTGTACAGAAAGTGAAATTATCAGTTCAGTAGATTTTCTGGTTCTAAAATTTACCATATTATGCAGTGTTATTACGTGTTGCTTTGCATGCACGTACATCAACTTGTACAGGGAAGAAACTCAGTTAATGCCTAATTAGGCTGGCGACCGTATTATTAACAAATTGGTAGCACCTTCTGTGTTGTTTCTTGTCTGTCCTGACGTGTAGTCGCACTTCGGACTTGCTCGACGTATCGTTGTTATTACAGTGTCGGTGTAAGTCTGATTTGCCTCCATTCAGGTACACGCGGTCAATATCTATACAAAAGTCCTTTCTCATAAGGTGAAGCCCGTCAATTTACCATAGTACAGGCTTTATGAATATCGTGTGCCCACAGGCGCGGCGTTACAAGCCGATCCACAACACCTATCATAGTCAAAGCGCTCGTTCTGTTAGAGCCACTATACTGTTTTGTATTAGCCAATGGAATAACCTACTAACGTAAAATAAGTGCCAACAGAACTATATGGTTCGGAAGAGATGTAAAATTCGACCAAGAAATATAGAGAATACTAATGGGGAAACTCACCTTGTACGTTTCAAGAGACAACGCAAACTAATTTGAAGCCTATCATTTTAGTCTAGATTGATATTTTTGTACCAACGCCTCCGCCTATGTAACAGCATTACAGAATAATACAAATATTAGTAACTGTTTTGTTAATGGCTATGATAGGCACATAATCAAAGAAGAACTATGTCCGAGTGGGATGTAGCTGTCTTCTATGTTTTTGACGCATGTCGGAGAATGCCCAGCGCCTGGTCTTGTAAGCCCCAGCCAGGCAGTGGTACATTCCTAAGGGGACACCGCCCATATCCAATCCACCTGTACAGGTTTAACAGGAAAGAAAATGACGTCTGTCATTGTCGTCATACGGGAACACCAGAACACTTATCTTTAACTCTGACACAATGGAATTTGGGAACCAATAGAAACTGACCAACGACTATACGTACTTATAAAAAACAACGAATAGTGGATAATCACAGACAATGTTCCTAACTCCATATCCCGGCAGGATAAAAGTATTTTCTGGGTTACGAAAATTACAGAACCTTACGAACCTGCACAGCATCAGTATAGGAGCGTCAGTGTCAATAACGAAGTGCTAACAAGTGGATCTAGTGTTGTGGAAGATATGAATGGGATTGCTGCGTCACAGAATGTGCGAGTGTATCCACGATCACAGCAGCACAAGAGGCAGTATCGGGAGTACCACAGCATCACCAAGTCGTCGTAGCTTCAGTTCCACCTCGGCGACGGAGACGAGGAGATGCGTGTCGAAGGGAGGAGTGTAAGACTTAAGGTGTAACATTCGCGATGTTCTTTCAAAGCTGTTTTCAAATATACACCAAGCAAAAAATAAAAATAAAAAAATAAAAAAAAGTAAGACAATAGAAATATTAGTTATAAAACCTGAAAAGTTATTACCACGCAAACATTGGGCGGTAAAGTGTTCTGATACCATTAACTAACTTGCATATTCACATTTGTGTATACATGTACCAGTATTGGTACTGACGCTTAATACGTTCATGGGTATACAGGGTGGTCCTTTGATAGTGACCGGGCCAAATACCTCAAGAAACAAGCATCAAACGAAATAACTACAAAGAACGAAACTCGTCTAGCTTGAAGGGGGAAACGAGATGGCGCTATGGTTGGCCCGCTAGATGGCACTGCCATAGGTCAAACGGATATCAACTGTGTTTTTTAAAATAGAAACCCCCATTTTTATTACATATTCGTGTAGTACGTAAAGAAATATGAATGTTTTAGTTGTACCACTTTTTTCGCTTTGTGATAGATGGCGCTGTAATAGTCCCAAACGTGTAAGTACGTGGTATCACCTAACATTCCGCCAGTGTGGACGGTATTTGCTTCGTGATACATTACCTGCGTTAAAATGGACCGTTTACCAATTGCCGCGAAGGTCGATATTGTGTTGATGTATGGACATTGTGATCAAGATGCATAACGGGCGTGTGCTATGTATGCTGCTCGGTATCCTGGACGACATCATCCAAGTGTCCGGACCGTTCACCGGATAGTTACGTTATTTAAGTAAACAGGAAGTGTTCAACAACATCTGAAAGGTTAGCCACGACCTCCAACAAATGATGATGCCCATTAGGTGTTTTAGCTGCTGTCGCGGCTAATCCGCACATCAGTAGCAGACAAACTACGCGGGTATCGGGAATCTCAAAAACGTCGTGTTGAGAATGCTACATCAATATCGATTTCACCCGTACCATATTTCTATGCACCAGGAATTGCATGGTGACGACTTTGAACGTCATGTACAGTTCTACCACTGGGCACAAGAGAAATTACGGGTCCATGACATATTTTTTGCGCGCGTTCTGTTTAGCGACGAAGCGTCATTCACCAACAGCGGTAACGTAAACCGGCGTAATATGCACTGCTGGGCAACGGAAAATCCACGATGGCTGCTACAAGTGGAACATCAGCGATTTTGGCGGGTTAATGTATGGTGCGGCATTATTGGAAGAAGGGTAATTGGCCCCATTTTATCGATGGCAATGTAAGTGGTGCAATGTATGCTGATTTCCTACGTAATGTTCTACCGATGTTACTACAAGACGTTTCACTGCATGACAGAATGGCAATGTACTTCCAACATGATGGATGTCCGGCACATAGCTCGCGTGCGGTTGAAGCGGTATTGAATAGCATATTTCATGACAGGTGGAGTGGTCGTCGAAGCACCATACCATGGCCCGCACTTTCACCGGATCTGACGCCCCCGAATTTCTTTCTGTGGGGAAAGTTGAAAGATATTTGCTATCGTGATCCACCGACAACGCCTGACAACATGCGTCAGCGCATTGTCAATGCACGTGCGAAAATTACGGAAGGCGAACTACTCGCTGTTGAGAGGGATGTCGTTACACGTATTGCCAAATGTATTGAGGTTGACGGACATCATTTTGAGCATTTATTGCATTAATGTGGTATTTACAGGTAATCACGCTGTAATAGCATGCGTTCTCAGAAATGATAAGTTCTCAAAGGTAGATGTATCACATTGGAACAACCTAAATAAAATGTTCAAACGTACCTACGCTCTGTATTTTAATTTAAAAAACCTACCTGTTACCAACTGTTCGTCTAAAATTGTGAGCCATATGTTTGTGACTATTACAGCGCAATCTATCACAAAAACGAAAAAAGTGGTCCAACTAAAACATTCATATTTCTTTATGTACTACACGAATATGTAATAAAAATGGGGGTTCCTATTTAAAAAAAAGAAAACGCAGTTGATACCCGTTTGATCTATGGCAGCGCCATCTAGCGGGCCAACCGTAGCGCCATCTAGTTTCCCCTTTCAAGTTTGGCAGGTTTCGTTCTTTGTAGTACTTCGTTTGACGCTTATTTCGTGAGATATTTGGCCCGGTCACGATCAATGGTCCACCCTGTGGAAACACAGATTTCCTATTTTCCTTAACTATTACTTACTGATTACTATTGTCATTATTATCATTATTTTTTGTTATAACGCTATTATTATTGTTAGTATTGTTATTCTTATTTTTATGCTGAGACGTAACTTTGAAATCAATGAAAACATATAACAACTTCTAAAAAAATGTTCTAACACGACCTATAATACGGGTATGTAGGGAAAGAGCAAGTTTGAAGGAAGCAATAAATAAATAAAACATCATTAGACGAAGATTTATATGGTTTTCTTTACAACAATCATTTTACATTTTACAAGTGGTATATTATAGTTTCTCCATGAACCATGGAACTTGCCGTTAGTGGACCGGCTTCAGTGCCTCACTTATACACATAGTCGTACAGCAGGTGCAACCACAGCGAAGGGGTATGTTTTGAGAGGTCAGACAAGCTTGTGATCCTGAAGAGCAACAGCAACCTTTTTAGTAGTTGCGGGGCCAACAGTCTGGATAATTGACTGTTCTGGCCTTGTAACATCAACCAAAACAGCGTTGCTGTCATGGTAATGCGTATGGCTGAAAGCAAGGGGAAACGACAGCAGTAACTCTTCCCTAGTGCATGAAGCCCTACTGTATGCTTAAATGATAGTAGCATCCTCTTGGGTAAAATATTCCGGATATGAAACAGACATCCACTCGTATCTCTGGTTTGGGGGCTACTGAGGAGGATGTCGCCATCAGGAGAAACAAAACTAGCGTTCCACGTATCGAAGCATAGAATGTTATTTTCCTTAATCGGGCAGGTAGGTTAGAAAATTTAAAAAGGGAAATGGATAGGTTAAAATTAGATATAGGAGAAGCTAGTGAAGTTCGGTGGCAGGAGGAACAGGAATTCCGACCAGGTGAATACAGGGTTATAAATACAAAATCGAATTAGGGTAATGCAGAATTAGGTATAATAATGAATAAGAAAATAGGATTATAGGTAAGCTAGTATGAACAGTATAGTGAACGCCTTATCATAACCAAGACAGATATTACGCCAATACCCACCGCAATAGTACAAATTAATATACCCAATAGTACCAAAGAGGATGAAGAAATTTGTTATGACACTGACCAGTAAGGGGAAGAAAATTAGAAAATTTTGCTAAGAATCATTCTGTTTGCTACAAGCAAAGTGCGGTCACGCCAGAGGCAGAGACAGAACCAGGAAATGAGCGGTACTTCGCTATTGGGTTATGCCTCAGCACGTTACAACACGGGGCTGCGAGGTAGACACGACGAGCTCAGCAGAAAATAACACGGGACAGAAAACTGACGGTAACGTGAAACGCATATTTGTTAGCTCGTAAGAGAAATCGAAATAGAATGTACCAATTTCATAAGAACAAGTATCAGAGGACCTACACAGCAGTTAAAGGCCTGTTAAGAGAATAATAAGGACACATTGTCGTCGTTACTAACCGAACATCGACTCATAGCCTGACGCTGGCTCCTTTTAAATACTCGAGTTCACCAGCTCTCAAGGAGTTGTTCGTGTCGATCGATGGCGTTTATAGTAATAGCACTTGATTCGATGAATACGGTACTTTAGCGAATCTATGTACTAGATCAGGGCTTAACAACTGGCCGGTTTTGAGCGCGAGTACTCGCGTCTGCTCAGCCACGTGCTCGCGAGCAGGTGCAAGGTCGTTGAGTGGGGTGGGAGGGGAGGAGGGAGGGAGGGAGGGGAAAATGAGCGCGCACGTTTGAATAGGGCCGCAGCGTGCCTATTGAATTCGCGCCGACTGTGTAACGCTTAAAGCACTACGATCAGCTCTAACAGTCACTTCGCTGGTTAAGAATCATGTCAAGTCGCCGTTATGTAACCCCAACCATGCTTTCGCAGTTCAACCCCCATTGGGAGGAATTGTATCTGTTTACAGAAAAAGATGGTGTTGCAAAATGCTTAGTATGTCACAAAACGCTGAATTCCTTTAGGAAATTTAATTTGCAGCGACATTATATGTTGTACCACGCGAAAGACTACGAAAGTGGAAAATGTGATGGACCAGATCGTGCACAGGAAGTTATTAAACTTAAAAGGAAGCTATCCGAAGAAGATCTGGACGACGAAGAAAAATCAACTGAGGCAGCTCTCAGAGTGGGTTACAAAATTGCTTTGCTTTTAGCAAAATCCCTGCGCCCCTTCACTGATGGCGATTTAATAAAAGAATGTTTGGTAGTTGCAGCGGAACATTTGTGTCCATCTCAAGTTGAACAGTTTCGGAATGTGCCACTATCTAACATGACCATTATGCGTCGCATACAGGACATGGCAGACGACGTCCAGAGCCAGCTTGCAAATATCTGTAAAGATTTTATAGCCTATTCTCTAGCTCTGGACGAAAGTGTTGATATCACTGGAACAACGCAGCTTGCCATATTTATTAGAGGTGTTAATAGATATCTTCAGGTGAGGGAGGAGCTCTTCGATGTAGTAGCCATGAAGAACACTACAACCGGAGGTGATATTTTAAGTAGTGTTGAAGGAAGTGTTGAAAATATAGGATTGTCGTGGAATTCTTTAGTTTCAGTGCCTACAGACGGTGCACCAGCGATGACAGGGAAAAAGCAGGTTTCGTTGAGCTGTTGAAGGAGAAAATGCAAAAAATGACCGTGCAGAATGAAATAAGGGGCGTTCACTGTGTGATCCGCAAGGAAAACTTATGTGCAAAGAGTATCACTCTAAAAAATGTGATGAGTGTTGTTGTTCGTACAACCAATTATACACTCCTGGAAATTGAAATAAGAACACCGTGAATTCATTGTCCCAGGAAGGGGAAACTTTATTGACACATTCCTGGGGTCAGATACATCACATGATCACACTGACAGAACCACAGGCACACAGACACAGGCAACAGAGCATCCACAATGTCGGCACTAGTACAGTGTATATCCACCTTTCGCAGCAATGCAGGCTGCTATTCTCCCATGGAGACGATCGTAGAGATGCTGGATGTAGTCCTGTGGAACGGCTTGCCATGCCATTTCCATCTGGCGCCTCAGTTGGACCAGCGTTCGTGCTGGACGTGCAGACCGCGTGAGACGACGTTTCATCCAGTCCCAAACATGCTCAATGGGGGACAGATCCGGAGATCTTGCCGGCCAGGGTAGTTGACTTACACCTTCTAGAGCACGTTGGGTGGCACGGGATACATGCGGACGTGCATTGTCCTGTTGGAACAGCAAGTTCACTTGCCGGTCTAGGAATGGTAGAACGATGGGTTCGATGACGGTTTGGATGTACCGTGCACTATTCAGTGTCCCCTCGACGATCACCAGTGGTGTACGGCCAGTGTAGGAGATCGATCCCCACACCATGATGCCGGGTGTTGGCCCTGTGTGCCTCGGTCGTATGCAGTCCTGATTGTGGCGCTCACCTGCACGGCGCCAAACACGCATACGACCATCATTGGCACCAAGGCAGAAGCGACTCTCATCGCTGAAGACGACACGTCTCCATTCGTCCCTCCATTCACGCCTGTCGCGACACCGCTGGAGGTGGGCTGCACGATGTTGGGGCGTGAGCGGAAGACGGCCTAACGGTGTGCAGGACCGTAGCCCAGCTTCATGGAGACGGTTGTGAATGGTCCTCGCCGATACCCCAGGAGCAACAGTGTCCCTAATTTGCTGGGAAGTGGCGGTGCGGTCCCCTACGCCACTGCGTAGGATCCTACGGTCTTGGCGTGCATCCGTGCGTCGCTGCGGTCCGGTCCCAGGTCGACGGGCACGTGCACCTTCCGCCGACCACTGGCGACAACATCGATGTACTGTGGAGACCTCACGCCCCACGTGTTGAGCAATTCGGCGGTACGTCCACCCGGCCTCCCGCAAGCCCACTATACGCCCTCGCTCAAAGTCCGTCAACTGCACATACGGTTCACGTCCACGCTGTCGCGGCATGCTACCAGTGTTAAAGACTGCGATGGAGCTCCGTATGCCACGGCAAACTGGCTGACACTGACGGCGGCGGTGCACAAATGCTGCGCAGCTAGCGCTATTCGACGGCCAACACCGCGGTTCCTGGTGTGTCCGCTGTGCCGTGCGTGTGATCATTGCTTGTACAGCCCTCTCGCAGTGTCCGGAGCAAGTATGGTGGGTCTGACACACCGGTGTCAATGTGTTCTTTTTTTCATTTCCAGGAGTGTATAAGGAAGCATGGGCTACAACACAGACAATTTAAAAGCTTTCTTGAGGATGTAGAAAGCCAGTATGGTAGCCTGCCTTATTACAGGGAGGTGCGCTGGCTTAGTCGTGGCGAATTATTATATCGTTTTTTTTTTTACTATTAGATGAGATAAATATGTTCATGGAAATAAATAACATGTGTGTTCCTGAATTGAAGGAGCCTTCATCGAAATGTAATCTCGCGTTCTTAGCAGATTTAACTAGCCATCTGAATGCTTTGAACATTTCACTACAAGGTAAAGATCTGCTAATTACTCATTTCATAGATCGAATACGAGCTTTTAAAATGAAATTGACACTTTGGGTGAGTCAGCTGGAAACAGTAAATCTAGCTCGTTTTCCTAAATTATCATCCATGCAAGATGTTCACAAAGACTTTGAACGTTATTCACATAGTTTAGTTGCCCTTAAGGAAGAATGTGATCAACGCTTTCAAGATCTGACAGCACTAGACAGTGATTTTGAACTGTTCTCCTCTCCATATTCAGCGAATATTGAAGAGATTCGTCCTGAGCTGCAACTAGAAATTATTGACCTGCAGTGTGACAGAGAGTTCAGAGACAAATGTCAGAACAAGAAAAACATTTTGGAATTCTACAGACATTTCCCTCAGGATAGATTTCCTCGTTTGCACAAACTGGCGGCTACAATAATATCAATGTTCGGTTTCACGTATGTTTGTGAACAACTGTTCTCTGCAATGAAATGTAACAAGACGTGCCTGAGAAACGCATTGTCTCATCGAAATTTAAACTGCACACTGCGCCTACAATGCACAAGAACAATTACTCCGAACACAGACGCAATTGTAAAGGGCAAAAAGTACAAGATAACCGAGAATCCCACACTTCAGTGACACCTTTTATTGTGCAACAGTTCACAAATTAATACGAATGTAGAGGCATACACTAAGCTAATAAAATTATGTGGCAAGTGTACATTCTCCTTTATTTGTTTCATTTGTCGCAGTAATAATTCGTGAGTGATATCCCTGCAGGTGGCTGCGGATTTACATTGACTGGCGGCAGCTGTTGTGTGCCCCACGTGACTCTCCCCACTCTCCGCTCTGGTCCAGTAGTGGGGGTAGCGTGCTCGCGCTGCTCCGTGCTCGCGCCTTGCTGCTCACAGCTTGCTCCGTGAGCACGTATGTTGTGAAGCCCTGTACTAGATACTCCACAACAGTCTACAAACCAGCCGAAGATGTTCCTAATATGACGGGCTTCGCCTGATGAACTTAATACTCTTCGCCACCTACGGCTGCTGATGGGGAAGCTGACTGTCTTCCGACAACACCACATAACGAAGTGCTGACAGTACCGAAATTCTGCCCGGAAATCGGCAGCAGGGCACCATGAGGTCCACGTTCCTATTCACTTAGGCATCTCTGGGTACCGAAACCTACCTGGCTGGTAGGAAGGAGATCGACCATACGACTTCCGCCAACACCACATCGCGAATTGGTCATCAGGAGTCAACATAAAACAAGGAGTTTGATCGAGCACACTCCAGAGCTAGTACGAAGCTATTCGTGCTGGAATGTAGAGGAGCCGGCAGCGCTCCACGACGCGAGGTCATGCACTCATCGCCTGTGCCTGCAGACGGAGAGCTGGCTCAGCAGCCGTCAGTGGGAATCCAACACGCAGCTACAAGGCCTTGTGGAAAAGATGACTGTAAACATGGTTTATTAGCGTCAGAGACGCTTCACAGTTACCCAACTGCTATCCTGACTTCATGCAGAGGTGTCTCCGCTCGGCTTCTCTGTAGACCGAACAAATGTGTGATGAGATAAAAGGAATTATTCACATTGTTAAGGGAGACGAAAATTTAATTGTAATGGGGGACTGGAATTCGATGGTAGGAAAGGGAAGAGAAGGAAAAATTGTAGGTGAATGTGGAGTGGGGGAAAGGATTTAAAGAGGCAGCCATCTGGTACAATTTTGCCCAGAGCATAATTTAATCATCGCCAACATCTAGTTTAAGCTTCTTAAAGAAGGTTGTACAGGATGGGGCAAATAAAAGTGGCCCGGACGAGTGGACAGGATTAGACGTGAATTTATGGCAGCTTTAACGGAGGAGGAAAAGACCTACAGTTACTACTAACAGGATGGAGCAGCTGCCAATACAGCCAGCCGAACCTTGGAGTACATTTACATAGTCTTCACGCCTGACAGAGTTGTTAGCAGAGATCAGTCTGGTCGGGACCCTGATTGGCCACCCAGGTCACCTCATCTGTCAGTGTGCGATTACTTTGCGTGGGTAGCCTACAGGATTGAGGGGTATCGCAACAACCTTCATAGCCGTCAAGAACTGCTGCAGAAAATTTCGGATGAGATTGCAGCAATTCCAGAAGTCCAGCTTCAATCTGCCTTTTGCATCTTACCGACCAGGGCCCAAAATTACCAAGAGATGATTGGTGATCACTTTCAACATCTGCTATAGTCAGGTTAGTACTGTATTTCCTTTCCCCTGCTACGTTCCTTTGTACCTTGGAACTCTGTTTTCTGGGCCACTTTTATTAGACGCACCCTTACATGTGAAACAGTTCTGAAGATACCGAAAGGCTTAAAATTGGTTATACAATTGATAGACAGAGATTTCGAAACCGGATTTTATAAACCCTTGGAAAACGCAGAAGATATTGAACTTAATTGATGAAAGGAGAAAATATAAAAATGCTGAAAATGAAGCAGGCGAGAGGGAATAAAACGTCTAAAAATGAAATTGACAGAAAGTGCAAAATGACTTGGCAGGAATGGATACAGGACAAATGTAAGGATTCAGAGGCATTTACCTTTGGAAAAGAATACTCTGCCTACAAGAATTTTAAAGAGGCCTTTGGAGAAAAAAGAAACAGCTGTATGAATATCAAGAGCTGAGATGGAAAACGGATCCTAAGTAAGAAGGGAAAGCTGAACGGTGGGAATCGTATATAGAGTGTCTGGACGTATATGACGAAAAGATGGGAGACATGTAACTGAAAGGAAAATGTGATAGAACACTGAAATACCTGAGTCGAAACAAGGCCCCAGAAGTAGACAACATACCTTCAGAACTGTTGATAGCCTTGGGAGAGCCAGCGATGACAAAACTCTTCTATCTGGTGTGCAAGATGTATGAGACAGGCGAAATACCCTCAGACTTGAAGAATGTTTCCAATTTCAAAGAAAGCAAGTGCCGATAGGTGTGAATACTACGGAAATATTAGTTTAATAAATACTAACACGAGTTCCTTACAGAAAATGGAAAAACTGTTAGAACCAGATCTCGGGCCCGGCCGTTGTGGCCGAGCGGCTCTAGGCGCTTCAGTCTGGAACCGTGCGACCCCCACGGTCGCATTCTCGAATCCTGCCTCGGGCATGGATGTGTGTGATGTCCTTAGGTTAGTTAGGTTTAAGTAGTTCTAAGTTCTGGGGGACTGATGACCTCAGATGTTTAGTCTCATAGTGCTCAGAGCCATTTGAACCATTTGAACCAATCTCGGGGAAGGTCAGTTTGGATTCCGGAGAAATGTAGCAACACGCGAGGTAATAGTGAACCTACGACTTATCTTAAAAGACATGCTGAGGGAAGGAGAACCTACGTTTATAGAATTTGTAGACTTAGAGAGAGTCTTTGACAACGTTGACTGGAACACTTTATTTTTAAAATTTGAATGTAGCAGGGGTAAAATACAGGGAGTGAAAGACTATTTACAAACAGCACACAGACTAGGCGGCAATCATAAGAGTCGAGGGACATAAAAGAAAAACAGTGATTGAGAAGGGAGTGAGACAGGGCTGCAGCCTGTCGCTGGGCCGGCCGGAGTGGCCGAGCGGTTCTAGGCACTACAGTCTGTTAACCGAGCGACCGCTACGGTCCAGGTTCGAATCCTGCCTCGGGCATGGATGTGTGTGATGTCCTTAGGTTAGTTAGGTTTAATTAGTTCTAGGTTCTAGGCGACTGAGGACCTGAGAAGTTAAGTCGCATAGTGCTCAGAGCCATTTGAGCCATTTTGAGCCTGTCGCTGATGTTATTCAATATGTATATTGTTCAAGAAGTAAAGAAAACAAAAGAAAAATTAGGAGTAAGAATTAAAGCTCACGGAGAATAAATAAAACGTTGAGGTTTGCCGATGACGTAATTCTGTCTGAGACAGCAAAAGACTCGGAAGAGCAGTTGAACGAAATGGACAGTGTCTTGATAGGAGGATATAAAATGAACAGCAACAAAAGCACATCAAGGGTGATGGAATGTAGTCGAATTAAATCTGGTGATGCTAAGGGAATTAGATCAGGAAGCGAGAACCTTGAAGTAGTAGTTGAGTTTTGTTACTGGGGCAGAAAAAAAGTTATCATGGGCAAAGACGAGAAGATACAAAATTTTAACTGACAACAGCAAGAAAAGGGTCTGTGAAAGAAGACAAATTTGTTAACATGGAATATAGATTCAAGTTTTAGGAAGCCTCTTCTAAAAGTATTTGCATGGAGTGTAGTCATATATGGAAGTTAAATAAGGACGATGAACAGTTTACATAAAAAGAGAATTGGAGCTTTTGAAATGTCGTGCTACAGAAGAATGGTGATGGTATGACACATTCTGAGACGACTAGGAACCACAAGTTTAATATTAGTGGTAAGTGTTGGGGTGCAAAAACTGTAGAAGGAGACCAAGAGATGAATACAGTAAGCAGATTCGGAAGTTCGTAAGCTACAAAAGTTATTCGGAGATGAAGAGGCTCACACAGGATAGAGTATATGAAGACTTGTATCAAATCAGGTTTCGGACTGAAGACCAGAGGGCCGGCTGGTGTGGCCGTGCAGTTCTAGGTGCTTCAGTCTGGAACCGCGTGACTGCTACGGTCGCAGGTTCGAATCCTGCCTCGGGCATTGATGTGTGTGATGTCCTTAGGTTAGTTAGGTTTAATAAGTTCTAAGTTCTAGGGGACTGATGACCACAGATGTTAAGTCCCATAGTGCTGAGAACCATTTGAACCATTTTTTGAAGACCAGAGACAACACACAAAAATTAGCAGGTAATTTTTCTGTAATGAAGAGCACAGAAGCCTCGCTGCAGCTGCGCGTTGGTACACTGAACTGTAAAGAGTGACCCTGTGGTGATGTTAGAAACTTCCGGGGATAATGAAGAAGAGTGAATGTATCAATGTTAGGGAAGAGGCGTTGGTTCGGAAACCATCGAATCGAAAGTTATCAGATACATCCAGCTGTATAGATGAAATAACGTTATATGTTACTTACGTAACTGTCAGAATCAGTTTTCGGCAGTCAGTATATAATATTACTTTCACGGGAACAATAATATTGTTAAAATAATTATGTTAGTACAATAAATATGTGATCATAATTATAATTTCTCTGGTAAATTTCTGTGCCCTAACTTGTATCATTTCTTTCATAAACATGAGATGAAATATATCTGTAACACTCATCACTAAACTGTAAAGACTGTTTTGACCTTAAACGAATTTTTAATTATCAGCATGGGTGCGGCTAACGTATGCCAAGGGCAACAGAACTAAGCTAACAGACCGATTCTATATCGACGGAATGGTTAAGTAAGGATCCTGTCGGAGTGGTTTGAAATTAGAATTCATACTACGACTCGACTGGACCAAATCTATATGGTAATGAGAAGAAAGAAAGTTAGAATCGTGATGATGAAATGACGGTATGAAGAGTGACTAGCTGTAGATGTGGTATGATGAACTTCCAGTTGTTGCTGAAAGCCTAATGCAGCATCAGGAGCCTTGCAGACCTTTGATCTAAGAACTAATGTGACTGTATGGCATGGAAAACTGTTTTTAATTGAAACATGAGTCAAAGAACAGTGGAAGAGAGTAAGATTGTATTCATGAACCCACAGAAACAGGACAAGATTCGTGGGAGATGGAGAGAACATGGGACTCTACGTTCATAACTTTCAGTAGACGGAGTTGTGGCAGACTTTCATGCACTGTTGGGGATAGTAGAACGTAAATACGTATTATAAGATGAAACTGGGTAAAGTGATCAAATTCAGAACATAGATAGCTTGTGTGACACGAAGTGGAAATAACTGCGCAATATACTGAAAGATCAGTTTTCCTATGGGGTTGGGTTGTTTCGGGGGAGGAGACCAGACAGCGAGGTCATCGGTCTCATCGGATTAGGGAAGGACGGGGAAGGAAGTCGGCCGTGCCCTTTCAATGGAACTATCCTTTCATTTCCCTGGAGTGATTTAGGGAAATGGCGGAAAACCAAAATCAGGATGGCCGGACAAGGGATTCAACCGTCGTCCTTTAGACTGCGAGTCCAGTGTGCTAACCACTGCACCACCTCGCTCAGGAGTTTCCTTATGAAAGGATTCTGTAGACCTAACAATTGGTGACGACATGTAATACCTGGGTGTTTCTCTTTCACGAATCAGATTTATTAGCGGCGTCCCTAATGTGCTGATACGCTTTCGGTTTTGCTATAAGTTTGATAGTCAAGATAAAACTTATAAACCGTATTACGAAGTATAATAAAACATTTGATGTTGATGCAAGTACTGGCCTACACAGAAGCTGAAGGTTATAGAATCTGTCGGTGTGCATGCGCTATCTAATATTTTCCAAATCGGCGCACATAAAAACGAGATTTCTCCGGCACTCATACCTCGGGTTCTGTTGTTGATAAAAAGGTAGCTTCAGCTGTTCTGGATAGCCTTTGGGTAAGGGACCATTTCTATACCAAACATAAGGATCGTCTTAGTGACACCACTACAGGGTGAAAGTACGAATACTACCACTTCCTCCCGTTTAGGCAAATGGGGCAAAACAGTTGATTCTTTTTACATTTTATGTGGTCTACGGTAAGCTTTAAGGTGATTACGAAGACACCATGAGTTTATGGCAGTTCCAAAGAAAACTCCGAAACCAGGATTTTTTAAATATTATTTCGTACAACAAAGAGATGCGTATTCTTTGACGACTGTGCACAGCAAATGGCTGAAATTTTTGCAATATGTTTCTAAGTTCCCGATCTGGAACAACCTTGTAAACTTTCTCGATAGCTTTGTCCGTTCACAACATATAGAGAGTCACAGTTACGTTACATGCACACGTGAAATTCGCAGGTGGATACGTAGTTTATAAAATGACGTAGCATGGAGAAATATGCTGTAAAGTGTCTTCGGTATCATGAGGAGGGTTCTGGGAAAACCATGCTGTAGTACTGAGGCAACCGCAAAATTTTTGTTCACGTCAAGTCCGGTTTGAGGTGTAAAATTAGTTATTCGTTAATTACATTTCACATAAGTAAATAATCAAAATTTTCCCGAACATTAAAATTATCTTCATATGAGTGACATAACCTTTTGTGGCAGGGTAAAGAAGGGATCTAGCGAAAAAAACGCGTCTATAGGAGCACAAAAGGGGCGAAAACGCTACTGTTTAAAAGACTCTGACTGTATTGGGGGGCACCAGCTGCCTTATTCTATCTGCCTCAGGACGTTTAAAAAGTTTCCTAAATGTTTTGGCATGTAAACACATTCGCTCTTCGCGCTTTTCTACACTCCTGGAAATGGAAAAAAGAACACATTGACACCGGTGTGTCAGACCCACCATACTTGCTCCGGACACTGCGAGAGGGCTGTACAAGCAATGATCACACGCACGGCACAGCGGACACACCAGGAACCGCGGTGTTGGCCGTCGAATGGCGCTAGCTGCGCAGCATTTGTGCACCGCCGCCGTCAGTGTCAGCCAGTTTGCCGTGGCATACGGAGCTCCATCGCAGTCTTTAACACTGGTAGCATGCCGCGACAGCGTGGACGTGAACCGTATGTGCAGTTGACGGACTTTGAGCGAGGGCGTATAGTGGGCATGCGGGAGGCCGGGTGGACGTACCGCCGAATTGCTCAACACGTGGGGCGTGAGGTCTCCACAGTACATCGATGTTGTCGCCAGTGGTCGGCGGAAGGTGCACGTGCCCGTCGACCTGGGACCGGACCGCAGCGACGCACGGATGCACGCCAAGACCGTAGGATCCTACGCAGTGCCGTAGGGGACCGCACCGCCACTTCCCAGCAAATTAGGGACACTGTTGCTCCTGGGGTATCGGCGAGGACCATTCGCAACCGTCTCCATGAAGCTGGGCTACGGTCCCGCACACCGTTAGGCCGTCTTCCGCTCACGCCCCAACATCGTGCAGCCCGCCTCCAGTGGTGTCGCGACAGGCGTGAATGGAGGGACGAATGGAGACGTGTCGTCTTCAGCGATGAGAGTCGCTTCTGCCTTGGTGCCAGTGATGGTCGTATGCGTGTTTGGCGCCGTGCAGGTGAGCGCCACAATCAGGACTGCATACGACCGAGGCACACAGGGCCAACACCCGGCATCATGGTGTGTAGAGCGATCTCCTACACTGGCCGTACACCACTGGTGATCGTCGAGGGGACACTGAGTAGTGCACGGTACATCCAAACCGTCATTGAACCCATCGTTCTACCATTCCTAGACCGGCAAGGGAACTTGCTGTTCCAACAGGACAATGCACGTCCGCATGTATCCCGTGGCACCCAACGTGCTCTAGAAGGTGTAAGTCAACTACCCTGGCCAGCAAGATCTCCGGATCTGTCCCCCATTGAGCATGTTTGGGACTGGATGAAGCGTCGTCTCACGCGGTCTGCACGTCCAGCACGAACGCTGGTCCAACTGAGGCGCCAGGTGGAAATGGCATGGCAAGCCGTTCCACAGGACTACATCCAGCATCTCTACGATCGTCTCCATGGGAGAATAGCAGCCTGCATTGCTGCGAAAGGTGGATATACACTGTACTAGTGCCGACATTGTGCATGCTCTGTTGCCTGTGTCTATGTGCCTGTGGTTCTGTCAGTGTGATCATGTGATGTATCTGACCCCAGGAAAGTGTCAATAAAGCTTCCCCTTCCTGGGACAATGAATTCACGGTGTTATTATTTCAATTTCCAGGAGTGTATATTGAGAGAGAAGGAGACTGTTGTATTAGGAAGACGTCGGATGATAGTAGACATTGGTTGTGGTAGAGAAAGAGCGGAGGCAATTGCAGAATGAGAAAGAGAGAGAGGGATTCTGTGACAGTGGAACATAGCTGACAATGCAGAAGAATGCTAGGAAAAGAGGTAAGGAGACAGTGCCAGTACGATTGGAATAAAGAAACGGAGAAATTGGAGTAGGTGAGAGCCAGTGATAATGGGAGACAGAGTCTATGACAATGACAACAATGAAGAGAGAGATATTGACCGTGAGAAGAGACAGCAGCAGTGGAAAGGAATGAATGAGACAGTAGCTGTAAGTCAGAGCAAGAGGAAGACACTGACAGCGAGAGAAGACCGAAATAGCAGGACCGGACGAAGGAGACAGTGGCTGTGAGACAGGAGACTGTTACAATTAGAAAGAAACAAAGATATAATGATAATTACTTGAACTGAATGTATGAGTGAGAATGTGCAAGTGGGAGTGGATGGGTTTTTTTTTTCTTTTTTTTTTTGGTCATCAGTCTACTGACTGGTTTGATGCGGCCCGCCACGAATTCCTTTCCTGTGCAGTTTTTGCCCTCTACAGCTCCCTCTAGTACCATGGAAGTCATTCCGCATGTCTTAGCAGATGTCCTATCATCCTGTCCCTTCTCCTTGTCAGTGTTTTCCACATATTCCTTTCCTCTCCGATTCTGCGTAGAATCTTATCAGTCCACCTAATTTTCAACATTCGTCTATAGCACCACATCTCAAATGCTTCGATTCTCGTCTGTTCCGGTTTTCCCACAGTCCATATTTCACTACCATACAACGCTGTACTCCAGCCGTACATTCTCAGAAATTTCTTCCTCAAATTAAGGCCGGTATTTGATATTAGTAGACTTCTCTTGGCCAGAAATGCCTTTTTGCCATAGCGAGTCTGCTTTTGATGTCCTCCTTGCTCCGTCCGTCATTGGTTATTTTACTGCCTAGGTAGCAGAATTCCTTAACTTCATTGACTTCGTGACCATCAACCCTGATGTTAAGTTTCTCGCTGTTCTCATTTCTACTACTTCTCATTACCTTCGTCTTCCTCCGATTTACTCTCAAACCATACTGTGTACTCATTAGACTGTTCATTCCGTTCAGCAGATCATTTAATTCTTCTTCACTTTCACTCAGGATAGTAATGTCATCAGCGAATCGTATCATTGATATCCTTTCACCTTGTATTTTAATTCCACTCCTGAACCTTTCTTTTATTTCCGTCATTGTTTCCTCGATGTACAGATTGAAGAGTAGGGGCGAAAGGCTACAGCCTTGTCTTACACCCTTCTTCATACGAGCACTTCGTCCTTGATCGTCCACTCTTATTATTCCCTCTTGGTTGTTGTACATATTGTATATGACCCGTCTCTCCCTATAGCTTACCCCTACTTTTTTCAGAATCTCGAACAGCTTGCACCATTTTATATTGTCGAACGCTTTTTCCAGGTCGACAAATCCTATGAAAGTGGCTTGATTTTTCTTTAGCCTTGCTTCCACTATTAGCCGTAACGTCAGAATTGCTTCTCTCGTCCCTTTACTTTTCCTAAAGCCAAACTGATCGTCACCTAGCGCATTTTCAATTTTCTTTTCCATTCTTCTGTATATTATTCTTGTAAGCAGCTTCGATGCATGAGCTGTTACGTTGATTGTGCGATAATTCTCGCACTTGTCAGCTCTTGCCGTCTTCGGAATTGTGTGGATTATGCTTTTCCGAAAGTCAGATGGTATATCGCCAGACTCATATATTCTACACACCAACGCGAATAGTCGTTTTGTTGCTACTTCCCCCAATGATTTTAGAAATTCTGATGGAATGTTATCTATCCCTTCTGCCTTATTTGACCGTAAGTCCTCGAAAGCTCTTTTAAATTCCGATTCTAATACTGGATCCCGTATCTCTTCTAAATCGACTCCTGTTTCTTCTTCCATCACATCAGATAAATCTTCACCCTCATAGAGGCTTTCAATGTATTCTTTCCACCTATCTGCTCTCTGCATTTAACAATGGAATTCCCGTTGCACTCTTAATGTTACCACCGTTGCTTTTAATGTCACCAAAGGTTGTTTTGACTTTCCTGTATGCTGAGTCTGTCCTTCCGACAATCATATCTTTTTCGATGTCTTCACATTTTTCCTGCAGCCATTTCGTCTTAGCTTCCCTGCACTTCCTATTTATTTAATTCCTCAGCGACTTGTATTTCTGTATTCCTGATTTTCCCGGAACATGTTTGTACTTCCTCCTTGCATCAATCAACTGAAGTATTTCTTCTGTTACCCATGGTTTCTTCGCAGCTACGTTCTTTGTACCTATGTTCTCCTTCCCAACTTCTGTGATGGCCCTTTTTAGAGATGTCCATTCGTCTTCAACTGTACTGCCTACTGCGCTATTCCTTATTGCTGTATCTATAGCGTTAGAGAACTTCAAACGTATCTCGTCTTTCCTTAGTACTCCCGTATCCCACTTCTTTGCGTATTGATTCTTCCTGACTAATGTCTTGAACTTCAGCCTACTCTTCATCACTACTATATTGTGATCTGAGTCTATATCTGCTCCTGGGTACGCCTTACAACCCAGTATCTGATTTCGGAATCTCTGTCTGACCATGACGTAATCTAATTGAAATCTTCCCGTATCTCCCGGCCTTTTCCAAGTATACCTCCTCCTCTTGTGATTCTTGAACAGGGTATTCGCTATTACTAGCTGAAACTTGTTACAGAACTCAATTAGTCTTTCTCCTCTTTCATTCCTTGTCCCAAGCTCATATTCTCCTATAACCTTTTCTTCTACTCCTTCCCCTACAACTGCATTCCAGTCGCCCATGACTGTTAGATTTTCGTCCCCCTTTACATACTGCATTACCCTTTCAATATCCTCATACACTTTCTCTATCTGTTCATCTTCAGCTTGCGACGTCGGCATGTATACCTGAACTATCGTTGTCGGTGTTGGTCTGCTGTCGATTCTGATTAGAACAACCCGGTCACTGAACTGTTCACAGTAACACACCCTCTGCCCTACCTTCCTATTCATAACGAATCCTACACCTGTTATACCATTTTCTGCTGCTGTTGATATTACCCGATACTCATCTGACCAGAAATCCTTGTCTTCCTTCCACTTCACTTCAATGACCCCTACTATATTTAGATTGAGCCTTTGCATTTTCCTTTTCAGATTTTCTAGTTTCCCTACCACGTTCAAGTTTCTGACATTCCACGTCCCGACTCGTAGAACGTTATCCTTTCGTTGATTATTCAATCTTTTTCTCATGGTAACCTCCCCCTTGGCAGTCCCCTCCCGGAGATCCGAATGGGGGACTATTCCGGAATCTTTTGCCAATGGAGAGATCATCATGACACATCTTCAAATACAGGCCACATGTCCTGTGGATACACGTTACGTGTCTTTAATGCAGTGGTTTCCATTGCCTTCTGCATCCTCATGTCGTTGATCATTGCTGATTCTTCCGCCTTTAGGGGCAATTTCCCACCCCTAGGACAAGAGAGTGCCCTGAACCTCTATCCGCTCTTCCGCCCTCTTTGACAAGGCCGTTGGCAGAATGAGGCTGACATCTTATGCCGGAAGTCTTCGGCCACCAATGCTGATTATTTATCAAAATTTAGGCAGTGGGAGGGATCGAAGCCGGGACCGAAGACGTTTTGTTTATGAATCAAAGACGATACCCTTTTTCGTTTTTTTTAATTAAAAAAAATGTCTTCCGCCCTTTTTTTTAAAAAAAAAAAGAAAGAAAATTACCTCTTCCACTTCAGGCGTTGGCCCCTGCATCACCCATACTACCCCCAAAAACCTATCTAGCCTAAAAACAAAAACGAAGCTAGTGCCACCGCCACTTTCATCCTAAAGCTAACTAGGACGTCCGTTCGCCACCACTTTAGGTTCCCCCAACGAACAAAAATTAAATATTCCTCTGAACTTTTTATAAAAAAATAAAAGGAGAAAGGAAAGGGTATATAACTTTATTTTATTTTATTTGTTGGTCATTTTGTTCTTATTTTGTTCTTGTGTATTTACTTGGATTCGAACGCAGGTGTGCTGCCCACTTTTTTAATCTTTTTTATGTATATAGATATCAATGTGCGAACAGTCGTAGTTAATCAAGCCTGGAAAACTAAAACAGAATGAAGACACCACCGAAGATGTGAAACATAAATAACATGAAAAGAAAGCTACCACGTTGTAGTGAGGCTTCCTAGCGACTGCACCCACTGATAAAGATTGTTCAATATATGCTCGTTTGCAGTTCGTTCTGACCTCATCTGCCACTGCCTGGAACATTCCAGCTGCACGGCGGGCTGTGAAAGGCACTCCATAGGTAGTTTGCGAAGCACTGTCAATATCTGGTATGCCCGGAAATAGCATGATGTCTTTCTTGCAAATAGAGCCAGAAGTCAAGGAAATTCTTGCGTCCGTCACGACAGAGGTATTGGACCGCATGTCAACGTATCCAGGTGACGGAGTTGGTTCGAGTCTTGGGGTAAAATGTCTCATCCGGAAACAATAACGTGTGTGCAGATATACGCTCCGGCCTAACTCGCAAGAGATAAGCCAGCATCTGCCGCACTAGGTGCCAATCCGGTTCCGCCTCTCCACAGCTGAGGTGGTGCTCGTCAGAATCTACTGTATTACAACCCACACAATTGGGAGATTCTGCCATGTGGATATTGTAGAGACGTTCTTGCGTCACCAGCTTCCCATTAACGACTACGTACCATTGGGAAACAACATCGGAATCAAGCATGGCATCGTGTACAATCTTCCACACCAAGCGCCACCGTACGTCAGGATACTTTAGTTCGACCACATTTAGGGGGCGGCGTTGCAGCATGTCATGATATAGGCGTCGAGTTGTGGCCATTTGTGGTGTCGTGAGCGCTACACTGCAATAACTTTGTTCTAAATAGAAACGTCCTATATAAAACAGGGGCGCTGGGATGTCCTGTAGTGGCACCGGCGCTCTTAGTGAAGCAGGTCGTAGCGCTGTCAGAAGCAGACTCGTGAGGCTCGTAGGACAACGGCGCAGCAGACATAAATGTGAGCTAACATTTAACTAGGCCGAGACCACCTTTTTCCTTGGGGAGAGATACGTATCTGATCTTCAGTAACATACCAGCGGTGACGAAGTACCCCAGCGCTGCCATAATGCTACGAGCCAAGGGTTTCGGTATGGGTAGCGTTTGGGCGACATGCGGTATGCGGGACGCAAGGTATACATTGGAATAATACGCCCGCTGAACGATGTTGAGGGATCGCAAGCGCTGATTTGCAACTCCGGCCCTAATTTGGTTAAGAAGGCGTCGATAAGTGAGCGTCGTCGCGCGTCGCATGTCGTTCATGAAATCTAAGCCCAAGCAGCGGACAGTATCACTGAAGCGTAAGGGGGCAATGTGTTCCTGCGGTAGCCCAATGCCGATGCTCAAGGCGACAGACTTGTCAACGTTGATTTGGCTGCCAGAAGCTGTACCGTGGGTTGCAATCCAGTCCAACGCCGCGGCCATATCGTCAGCTTCTCGTATCAAATCATCCGCATATGCGGTGCAGCGATAGATGGAGCCGCCGAACTGTATCCCAGTGAGCCTGTCTCGGAGACCACACAACAAGGGTTCTAAGGCCAATGCAAATAACAATGTTGATAATGGACATCCCTGTCGTACTGATCGGCGGATCGGCATGGGTGCCGTCAGTCTTCCATTAACAAGAATTCGAGAAGTAGCCCCATGCAGACGGCGTGTCAGCACTGTGATAAAGGGGTCGGGGTATTCCATGCGCCGTAGAACGGCCGTGAGGAAAGTGTGGCCCACACGGTCAAAAGCCTGGCTAAACTCGATAGACGCCAGGGCTGCCGGCAAACGTCTCACCCGTGCAAGGAATATGAGATCTCTGTGACGACATAACGCAGTTCTGATGTTGTTGGGTTCCCCCAAGGACATCTGATCTCTGGACAAGACGTGCAATAGTGTGCCGCGAAGACGTTCTGATAGCAGCCTCGAAAAGATCTTGAAGTCGCTGTTCAATAACGTTAAGGGGCGATAATCGCGGACATGATTCCGTCCCTTCGGCTTATGGATGGGGACAATCAGTCCTTCCAAGAACGGTGCAGGTAACGGTATACCCGGGGACATCAATTCCTGACAAATTTCAAAAAAAAAATGGTTCAAATGGCTCTGAGCACTATGGGACTCAACTGCCGAGGTCATTAGTCCCCTAGAACTTAGAACTAGTTAAACCTAACTAACCTAAGGACATCACAAACATCCATGCCCGAGGCAGGATTCGAACCTGCGACCGTAGCGGTCTTGCGGTTCCAGACTGCAGCGCCTTTAACCGCACGGCCACTTCGGCCGGCAACAAATTTCAACCCAACACGGTACCAACAGTTGTTTAAATGCTCGATATAACTCTAATGGTAATCCGTCGATTCCTGGTGATTTATGGGGAGCACCTTTACCAATTGCGTCGAGCACTTCCTCTTCTGTCACTTCTCCCAATAAAGTCGGTACCATGTCTGGTGGAACTGTACCGTGGACATGTGCTGAAACGGTGTCTACCGTACCCATATCAGGGAGCACTGCTGAATAAATTTGAGCGTAATGCCCATAGAAGGCTTCTGCTATATCTGCTTGTTTTGCCACGTGTCGTCCGTCGTCCGTTATCATGTCGGTTACCAGTGCCTTACGGCGCCTCCTGCGTTCTAGGAGCACGTGGTGCATATATGGCCTTTTTGATTGTATCATGTCTGGAGCACGCGACCGCATAACAGCGCCCTGTAAATGATGGCGTGCTAAGGAGACGAGCTGCGCTTTCGCGCGATTGACTATGATCTGCCTGTCAGGTGAGGGCTCCATAGCAAGACATTCCCGTAGGACGGTGTAATAAAAGTTTCCGTGCTCCTCCTCCATGCCGCCGCGTCCCGGCCGTAAGCCATGAAGGTGCGCCTAAGAGCAGGCTTCGCACATTCAATCCACCAACTGAGGGTCGATCGGTAACGACCACGACGCTGTAAGGACGCGTTCCACGACTCTTCGATAGCACCTTTACATGCCGGCTCGTCCAGATGGGCGACGTTCAGTTTCCAGGGGGGCCTACTGCGCCACACACGTGCAGGTTGGAGGGCAATGGTGCAAATATAGGCTGTGTGGTCGGTGAATGCAGTGGGCCAGAGCTCTGCTCCTCTCGTCGCCGTCGAAAGGGTGCTTGTGACGTAAATCCTGTCTAACCGACTTAATGAATGGCTTGTATAATGGGTGTAACCAGGAGCTGGGCCATAGATGTGGCGCCACGTGTCGATCAGGTGGAGGTCACGCACTAGCATTTCCAATTCCGCACACGGGAGGTGATGTGGCTGCTGATCAGACGGAGATAATGTACAGTTAAAATCTCCTCCGATCACCATATCGTCTACGCGTCCCATAAATAGACGAGTAATATCTTCCGAAAAAAAGCGAGCCCGATCTCTCCGTCTCCCTGATCCTGAAGGGGCATATACATTGATGAGTCATACACCGTTGACAGTTACTGCCATGGCTCTTGCACTCGGTAAGTACAGTACGTCCGTAGCCACCAAACCGTCCCGTAGCAGAACAGCCACACCACAATCGGTAGAAGAGGTGTGGGAGATGTGGGCGGTATATCCGTAGAAGTCAGGGAAACTAGCGACACATACTTCCTGTAAGAGGGCCACGTCGATGTCCGCCGCATCAAGCATGCGTTGAAGAATTGTCAGTTTGTGTGGTGTCCTTATCGCGTTGATATTGATTGTGGCAAGGCGAAAGGTGTGCTGCCTAGCCTCTTCACCTAGGGTAGACGCCATGGCAATCAAAGCTAACCGCAAGAGATGCCGGACCCACCAAACCCGTTACAAATTATGAGTCTTTCACGCTAGGAATGGCATCCCCAACGCCACCCCCTCCCCTGTCACCCGTGCCCTCTTCAGGAAGTTCCTCAACATCGTCCGACCACAGCGGGTGCAACACGATGCTGTGTAGCTGATCGGCACCTAAATCTCTCTCACGTACGTCGTCTTTGGTAGAGGTAGACGGAGCGCCATCCATCGACGCGACCTTCTGCGTCTGTGATGCAAGAAGTAACTGGGCACTTGTAGTATGGGCAAGTGAACCGTCTACACCACTTAGATCCTCAGCAGGCGCAGCATCCACGCCGTCTGATGAGATGTCACCTTCTTGACCGGCCGTGTGTAGGAGGCAATCGTCAGAAGGGGTCCGCCGACGTCGCTTGCGTCGTCGAGGTGAACATTGCTTTCGAACGTGGACATCCGTATCCGAATGTGGGAGGCAATCCAGCGTCGTATCACCTTCCGCTAGGAAAGCCGCGGTCGGGACAATGTTCGCGTCCACGTCCATCGCGTTCTGAATGTTATGTTGCGTCTGGAGTACGTGGGGCCGTTGCTGCTGTTGTTGCTGTGGAGGGGGCGACATATGGGTTGGCACCGAGGGTCCTTCCTCTTCCTCCCTTGGTACTGCTGACGTCGATTGATGTGTCTGTTCGCCCGTTTCGTCCTCAACTATGGTGCGCATCGTCGTCTGAGCGTACGTGAGGGGCAGAATCGTCGTCCCCGTCGGGGAAACGGAGTCTCCCACTGGTATCTGCGTAATTCTATGTTGTAAGCAGCTTGATCGAACATGGCCTTCCTGCCCACATCCGGAACAGGTACGCGGTTGACCGTCGTACGTGACGATTGTTCGACGGCCACCGATGTTCAAATAGGACGGCACATGTTTCCTGAGTTCAAGTTTAATTTGGCGCACACCATTGTAGACCTTATACGTCGAGAAAGTTTGCCACTTTTCTACAACGTAGCTGATAACATTTCCATATGGTCGGAAAGCGTCTTTGACAACTTCCTCAGGGACCTCGAAGGGGAGCTCAAAAACCCTTACAGTCCTTAGACCCATGCCTGCATGATCCACCGTCACTGCACCGATATGCCCGCCAGAATGTTTGAATCTGAGAGAGTTCGAGTATTTAGACACCACTGTCGCGAAGACCTCTGCACTGGTCATTTTAACATAAACTACGCTCGCTGTTATAGAAAAATGTATTCCGACGACAGTCGCCGGATCTAAACGTAGATCGTCGCGTATGAACTATACTATTTCATAGGCTCGAGGACGCGCGTGATCTGGTTGGAAAGTAATTTTGATCGTATCGTGGCGCCATGTGTGTGCGATAATCGCACTGAACTTGGAACACAAGCAAGCGCTCACGGTCGCGCACGGCGGGGCGCAGCGGACGTCCTCGCCCCACCGCAGCCGAAAGGAGACTGTGGTTAACAGCGACTTACACGATGGGTTAGAGGGAGTGAGCGGGTTATAGTGAGGGAAGCTTGTCAGAGTGAGAGTAGAAGTGCGTGTTAAAAAGAGCGCGAATATGTTTCATGACGAAAGTTTTGGTAAAATTTTTAAAGGTGATAAGTAAAGTAGAATGAGGTAAATTGTGTCTTGATGTCTTTTGAAAAGTTTTAAGAATTGAACACACTTCGTACGCCGCTATCCCAGTGTGACTAATAAAGTCATCAGAAGATCAAAACAAATTATCAAACGATTTAGAAAAGATATCTGTCTGCAGCGAAAATTGTCAATTGATCTTAAATAG
This sequence comes from Schistocerca americana, assembly GCF_021461395.2. Classification (NCBI taxonomy): domain Eukaryota; kingdom Metazoa; phylum Arthropoda; class Insecta; order Orthoptera; family Acrididae; genus Schistocerca; species Schistocerca americana. The sequence continues at coordinate 692,602,090 of NC_060130.1, forward strand.
CGAAAAGTGTGAGGTCGTCCACATGAGTGCTAAAAGGAATCAGTTAAACTTCGGTTACACGATAAATCAGTCGAATCTAAAGGTCACAAATTCGATTAAATACCTAGAAATTATAATTACGAACAATTAAAATTGGAATGAATACATAGAAAATGTTGTAAGAAAGGCTAACTAAAGACTGTGTTTCATTGGCAGGACACTTATAAAATGTAACACATCTACTAGGGAGACTGCCTACACTCAGCTTGTCAGTCCTCTTTTAGAATACTGCTGTGCGGTGTGGAATCCTTACCAGATAGTATTTGACGGAGTACATCGAAAAAGATCGAAGAAGGGTAGTACGTTTTTTATTATCGCGAAATAATGGAGAGAGTGTCACTGATATGAAACAAGATTTGGCGTGGACATCATTAAAACAAAGGCCTTTTTCGTTGCGACGGAGTCTTCTCACGGAATTCCAATTACCAACTTTCTCCTCCGAATGCGAAAATATTTTGTTGACACTGACCTACAAAGGGAGAAACGATCACCATGATAAAATAAGGGAAATCAGACCTCGAACGGAAAGATATAGGTTTTCGTTCTTTCCGCGCGCTATACGAGATTGGAATAATAGAGGATTATGAAGGTGGTTCGATAAACCCTCTGCCTCTGTAGAGTATCCATGTAGATGTAGCACTTTTATTGTTCCAAGGCGACCAGTTTCAAAAGCCTTAAACTGCCATCATCTGATCCTATGGAACTTGACATAAAATTGTCATGTTACATAACATGAAGTAAAAGCATAAAAGGCACTCTCTACGTATAAGAGTACATATTTTGATAAATATCAAGTCGATAAAATGCACAGAACTGATCAAATTCTTGTACCGTCCATGCATGTTGCCGCACAGCACTGCGCTGCTTGAGGAATGTTAACATAGAAGCTGCAGACCCTGTGTAAAGTTATCTATCTTGCTTCTGGATGTCGTGGATATTATAAGCTAAATGATCGCTTGCTGTGGTTACAAGCAATGAAGTTTTAGGGGCTGAGTGGAGTGAGACGAAAGAATCGAACTCAGTATATTCGAGAACAAGGAGTTCACTATTTTGCGCGTCTTTGTGCAGACGTAATTTGTTTCTATTGTACGTTGTCGTAGTGCGTGTCTGTACAAATGCTTTATCCTTCATTTTGTCACTGACTCTTACTATTTCTAATTTACACGGGTAGCACATCCTTGATCATACATACATCGCTACCAACGTTAGAAAAGGTGTCGTGAAGTAAGACTTACGATTTAAAGGACATATCCTATTTACAGTCAACAGAGTAGAAAAATGTCAGTGAATGAGTGTACCTTTACCAACAACCGTCAGTACTGTATGGCCATACACAGTAAAAGCTCTGCTATTTCATAAGCACTGACGTTGTGCTTATCTGTTCCCTAATCGTGAAACTATAAAGGAATATTATCGGAGAAGAGGGAAAACGTATGGCAGAAGAAGAAAAATAGTCTGAAAAATTGATCAATAGAAGGCGCTGTATGTGTCAGAATACGTAAATTAAAGCAAGTGTCATGCGCTCGACCCATTGAAGTTGGTACAAACACGCCGGGTACACGGCTTTCCAACCTTCCGTGTCTGCGACGTTCGCCATGACTGTCTCAATGCAGGATCGCGCTCTGCTTTTAAAGCTGTATTACAAGAATTATGACTGTGCACACTTCGGTCTGCAGAAGTTCCGAACACTGAAGGGTTTGAAAAAAGGCGTTGGTCCGATGACTGTCGTGCGTCTGGAGAAAATCATTCAGAAATTCGAAAATGCGGGTTCTTTTTGGTAAGGCTATATTTTTTCGAAGAGACAGGTGCTTCCGGTATTGTTACCTATACCGTCACTGGTAAGCGCTACGAGTGTCCTTAGCGCGACCACGTAATTACAGCTCTCCAACAGCGTGGATGGCGCACCTCCACACATGACAAATCCAGTTAAGCAGCCGCTGAAGCGCCATTTCACTACAGCCTTGCCGTTGCGAACACCTGATTCTAATCCGTGTGACTTACCTGTGGGGCTATCTGAAAGATGATGTGTTCAGTGCTTAAGGCACGCATTGCGCAACACACTCTGAACGTGACTCCGGAAACATTTCGATGAGTTATGGAACATGCTGTTTTCGATTTCAACTTGCAGAAAACGGTGGACAGCATATTGAACATGTTTTGCGCCAGTCACACGGAAATTAATAACCCGATTTGATTCTGATTGACGCTTTTTATGCTGTTTTGGGCCACAGGACAATTAGAAAACGATGTGAGTGATGTTTTTTACGCGATTTTGGCCTCAGGACAATTAAAAACCGATTTTTCCCATCCGATGTGATATGACCTTGCCTTGGTGGACAGCCTTACTTAACTAACGGTATCTGACCTGTACACCCATGCACACTGAGTAGTACAGTTTGTTTAACGTCAAAGTACAGCTTAGGCTTTGTTCTACGATTCATTTGTCATTTGTAGTCGACCACTATTAAATTATGATGTTTACAGCGCCATCTATTGCTACATTTTTTTAACCGTTTATTTTTCTTCTGCCATACGCTTTCCCGCTTCTCCGATGATATTCTGTTGCAGTTTGACGTCATTCTGACCAGTGGTGTTATTTCTACAGCGGTTTGAAAGTTTAAATATAATCACCCTGTATGTCGCACGAAGCATCATTATTGTGATGAGCTTACACATCTCAACTTTCTCTTTGCGCCGTTTTAGGGCACTCTTCATATCTGGGTGGATTCAAAACAGTGAAGAGGTTTTGTTTGGAGCTTCTCAGATCCACTTTGAATTCTTGCTTTACTCTGGCGCCTACCATCTTCCGTGCTGGTCTTCTAATCTCGTTGCCATTATCAAATTGACAGGCACTCATCTGAAGAAGTGCCAATGATTTTGGCAATTGTCTGCGGAATCTAGGACTTTCTCGTTTCTTTAAAAAGTTGTATTACTAATATATTTGACAACAAAGTCTTTGGTGTTTCTGTTCTTGTAGTTCCATTGAGAAAGATATTCTATTCACATCTTCCCGTTTAGTCTTTAATTTTAGGAATTCACACTCAGCTTCAAACCGCACATAACAAGTTGACAGCATTCTCTCAAAATTTTATTTCGATGTTCCCTGAAGCATTATACCTGGAAGTCCTCCAATGCAACTTTGCTGATGTTTTCTCGTGAATTTAGCCCCACAATTTCGTGTAATTTCAGTAATTTACAAATGAAATTCCTGAAGCAATTGACCGGAAACAGTTCCAAGAACTTACTTATTTCAAATTAACATTTAAAACCGTTTGTTTGATGCGGTGGACGAAAATTGTGAGATACGCTAACGTACGCTAGGCAGCCTCTGCAGAACTTTACCTTGTCGTTATTATTGCTTTATTATTGCTCTCTACAGAAGTGAACTTTCGAATACCTGAGGTTTATATACGTTGAAGTTCGTAAATATCCACACCCCATTTTATATCTGTTAAATACTGTTCTCAACGATGTCAGGAAACAAGGAGAAACATTTACTAACCAAAAATGAATATATCCCATTTCATTCGAAACTACTGGCAATTTTAATTCCTCTTCTGCCCTTAAAGACGGTAGTATTAAAACTCCCCAATTAAATTTTTACGTTTTGGAACGTTGGGAGGCTAAAACGAAGATTTCATGAGTGATACCACTAATAGCCTATCTCAGGCCGTAGTCGGTATAGTACCCATATTACAGTGAGAAGTTAAATTCTAGTTGTTATTGCTCAGGACAAAGCAGGGTACTGGTGTACGACTCAAAAATCTTGAATGGGCGATGAAGCGCAGGTTCTAAATATTTGTTACAGAACATCTACAACACCTTTAGATGAGCTTAAATCGTTTATTAACCAAACGTTTAGCCATCGTTAGTGGCATCTGACACAGCGCCGGCCGTGGTGGCGGAGCGGCTCTAGGCGCTTCAGCCCGGAACCGCTCGACTGCTACCGTCGCAGGTTCGAATACTGCCTCGGGCATGGATGTGTTTGATATCCTTAGGTTAGTTAGGTTTAAGTAGTTCTAAGCTCTAGGGGACTGATGACCTCAGATATTAAGTCCCATAGTGCTCAGAGCCATTTGAACCATTTGATCTGAAACAGTTACATGTACGAAACTACTTGGCAGATTAAAACTTTGTGGACACAGTTTTCTTTTCATTGCCTGGAAGTTTCATATCAGCGCAGATTCCGTTGCAGCGTGGAAATTTCATACTGAATTGTTTATACATCGATATCTACAATATGACAATTGTATAACAGAAACGTAAGTCTAGTTGCATTAAGCTCTCTCTGTCAATGAGATGTGGGTCACTTATAAATTGTTTGATGTTCATCTAGAAAGAAAACATCCAATTGGACACCTAGAATCAAATTTCAACCACGTCTATGTTAATACGTTAGGATATGAAATCCATCCTACCTCACAGTACATAGTTTGTCGTGTATGTTATTGTTCTCAGTTCATAGCCACTGACATTTCTTGGTGACGTTTGAGATAAACTGCCATACCATGTAAAGATGCAACTGACAGACAGGCAAAAAAGTCTATATTACATGCCTTCTGCGATTTCTAAGATCGTATTTCTATGCATACGCGCCATACGTTTATATTATATGCCGTAAACATACTACATTTGACTGCGTAAGTGACAGCTGTTCTTGCCATCCATGATGCCATAAAGAGGCATATTTCCGCTCAGTGATTGACTGGTTACTCAAATACCCTTTAAACGAGACGAATGTTAATGCTGACTTACATGCACTGGAAAAGGTAGCATTTAACAATGGCTATGAGCCAACAGCACAGGTAGTTGGAAAGTTTTTCACAAAATTTGCTTATCCGTTCCTGACTCGGATCGAAGTTAACATGTGGGCGGGCAATATTCTATGAAGTGACGAGTCACACTTTACACTAAGCGTGCAGTGAATACATGGAACTCCCGGATGTGGAGTACTGTTGAACCACATATTGCGCATGAACGCTGTTGCACTCGTCGTATGTGACTATGTGATGTGGATTCACAAGCACCTTTATTCTCGGTCCGTTCCTGTTTGAAGAGAATACACCCAGCGAGTCTGTCTCAGGTGCACCGTGACATCTACACGTTACAGAGATCTCCTTGCACGGTATGTGATTACTGCCTTGGAAGAGCGCAGCTGCGTGGAATCCACTGTTTTCATGCAACGTGGGACAACAACCTAACATCGGTCTCTCAGTGAAAGATCTGTTTAACGCAACCTCCCACGAACGTATTATCTCCAGAGCTTTTCTAGATACGTAGCATGCAAGATTACCTGGTCTGCATCAATGTGCCGTTTGGCTCTGTGGATACCTAAAAGAACGCATTTACTAGGTACATGTTCGGTCTCTACCTGACAGCCAGTATACAGGAACACGTTACTCAGACTCCACTGGAATCACTGAGAGCAACAGCTGATTACGTCGTTTTACGGATGCAGTATCGTGTCGACGTCTCCGGTGCTCATACTGAACAGATTATGTTAGCGGCGGTTAATAATAAAACCAACATGATGCCTTTCTGATTTGTCTGACATTTTCTGCCACGTCCCGTTCCTAATAGATTACATATAGAAACATTTCTATGCGGCTTTCTTGCATTCACAGCGCGAAATTTGCACCTGATGGTCAGAATTGTAAACATTTTTTCCAGCGTAAATCGTTTCCGCATTAACGCATTAGAATATCTAACAAGTTTTGCTGCCATACGATAATTACAGCCCACACTGGACTTATGTTTGTAGCTACACTTTAATTGTAACCATCCGGTATAAATGATACGTTTATAACCTTACAGTACAGGAGTAAATTTACGACAAAATAAATAAGTAGACTGCAAACTGTGTTTAGGTCAGATACTACTATAAGCTCACGTGTCATACCCAACATAGATAAGAGCCAAGCACATAAAATGTTCGGAGTATATAAAATAACATGTAGTGACTGTGATAAATTTTATGTTGGGCAAACAGGGAAAAAGTTCCAAACGAAACTTAGAGAAGCCAATCCCTCAGAATTAATTGCTCATTTAAGAGAACATAAACATTCTGTTGGTAGCAGTAATTAAAACACGAACATTTTTCGAAAAGCAGAAAACTGCAGATTATTAAACATTCTGGAAGAAATTGAGATATACACCCATATGACGAAACACCCGATAACATACGTAATGAACAAACAGAGTCACGGGATACGATGTATATACGAAACTTTAATGGATCTTCTCCATCTCCTGCGTGAAACATTGTCTAATTCGACATGAAATGTAGGATTACCATTGGGTCAAGCTCCGAATTGACAACCTTAGTATACGATAGACAGATTTTTCGTTAAGGCCACCTTGCTCAATGTGTCGTTAGTGAAAATTTACATCAGTTCTTATATATATATATATATGTATATATATATATATATATATATATATATATATATATAATACTATTGTATAATCTACCTTTGTATGTGACTTGTCCAAACACAATAATTTACATTTATAAACGCATGACAGAGATGGTTATAAATATGATCTCAGAAACAACAAAATACATATAATATATATTCTTTGGACTGTTTGTCAGTTTCATGTTTACTTTATATGACAGTAATGTCAAATGTAACCAAGAAACGTCGTTACCTGAGAACTGACAGAAATAAGACTACAACCTATGTACTGTGAGGTCGAGCAGATTTCATATCCTAACATACTGATAACGATATGGCTGTAATTCGCTTGTTTCATTTCTAGGAGTACATTAAGCTGAACATCTAGAAATTTATAACTAACACGCATGTCATTGATATGGGAATACATATTATAAGTAGACTTATGTCTCTGTTGTTATGTACACAATTGACATGCTGCAGATATCTATTTATAGACAAATGTTTATAGCCGCCTATGTCACATGCCACTGACGGTGAGTTATAAACAGGAGTACCGGTTTGGCTAATAAACGTTTTTTGTTTGCTATGATTTCATTTCGCTTAATATCGCCATTTGCTAACGAGCTTCATGTTTTCTTTGAGTCAGCTGTTGCTCACTTCTCACACTTATAGGAGGATTCTTAACACGAACACACGTCTGCAAGTTGCAAGTACAGTGCACCGATCGAACATTTTATCTTCCGGCAGTGCTTAGGTAATCTACGCTCAAATGGTTCAAATGGCTCTGAGCACTATGGGACTTAAGTTCTGAGGTCATCAGTCCCCTAGAATTTAGAACTAATTAAACCTAACTAACCTAAGCACATCACACACATCCATGTCCAGGGCAGGATTCGAACCTGCGACCTTAGCGGTCGCGCGGTTCGAGACTGTAGCGCCTAGAACCGCTCGGACACTCCAGCCGGCGGTAATCTACGTGCTTGAGTTTCCTGGGCGTGCACAATTACGAGAAATGTATGAAGAAAACAGCGTAAATCCATAACTCTTTTCATATATTTAGAGCTATCATTTGTTGTCTGTTGGATAATCTCCCATAGTGGATCATCCAACGTATGTTCTAGCTTATTTAGTACTGTGTATAGACCGAAACTCGAATGGGGACTTCCGCCTTCAAGAATGTAAATTCGAGTCCTAATTTGATGTAATCCGCCAGGGCTACTTATGTGGGACCAAAAATGGAACTCCTTGACAAAAAATAAGAATCCTAGAATCTGGGAAAATCGACACCTTGTCTAATTTAAATGTTGAACCACGATGTTTGCAATACTTCTATCTTAGGTAAGTAATACAAATATCGTAGTTCATACATTTAGATTAGACGAGATGGCGACTGCTCGAAGTTATACGTTTGTTATTGTTTGTCAAAGAGTTTCCTTATAGGTGTCACATGGTTGAATGAACGTGATTACCAACTTTCCTAGTCTAGAAAAATTAGTAGCGGTCACCGAGGACAGAATCCAGCACAGTTGTGTTAATAGAGAGTGAGTGGTACTAAATTTCGTTTTATAGTGGCAAGCAGCCATGTGTGAACTTCTCTAGAGTGAAACTAGTTTAGATACACTATGTGAACCAAAGTATCCGGACACCCTCAAAACATACGTTTTTCATATTAGATGCATTGTGCTGCCACCTACTGCGAGGTACTCCATATCGGCGACCTCAGTAATCATTAGACATCGTGAGAGAGCAGAACGGCGCGTTCCGCAGAACTCACGGACTCGTGTGGTCAGGTGATTGGGTGTCACTTGCGTCATATGTCTGTACGCGAGATTTCCACACTCCTAAACATCCCTAGATCCACTGTTTCCGATGTGATAGTGGAGTGGAATCGTGAGCGGACACGTACAGCGCAAAAGCGTACAGGCTAACCTCGTCTGTTGACTTACAGAGACCGCCGACAATTGAAGAGGGTCATAATGTGTAATAGGGAGACATCTATCCAGACCATCACACAGGAGTTCCAAACTGCATCAGGATCCACTGCAAGTACTATGACAGTTAGGCGGGAGGTCAGAAAACTTGAATTTCATGGTCGAGCGGCTGCTCATAAACCACGGTGTGGTCGTGTTTTCATGGAGGGGGCTTGCACCCTTTGTTGTTTTGCGTGGCATTATCACAGCACAGGATTACATTGATGTTTTAAGCACCTCCCTGCTTCCCACTATGGAAGAGCGATTCAGGGTTGGCGATTCTGTCTTTAAACACGATCGAGCACCTGTTCATAATGTACGACCTGTGACAGAGTGGTTACACGACAATATCATCCCCGTAATGGAGCGGCCGGCCAGGGTGGCCTAGCGGTTCGAGGCGCTACAGTCCGGAACCGCGCGACCGCTACGGTCGCAGATTCGACTCCTGTCTCGGGCATGGATGTGTGTGATGTCCTTAGGTTAGTTAGGTTTAAGTAGTTGTAAGTTCTAGGGGACTGATGACCTCAGAAGTTAAGTTCCATAGCGCTCAGAGCCCTTTGAACCATTTTTGTAATGGAGTGGCCTGCACAGAGTCCTGACCTGAATCCTATAGAACACCTTTGAGATGTTTCGGAATGCCGGCTTCGTGTTAGGCCTCACCGACCGACATCGATACCTCTCCTTAGTGTAGCACTCCGTGAAGATTGGGCTGCCATTCCCCAAGAAACCTTCCAGCACCTGACTGAACGTATGCCTACGATAGTGGGAGCTATCGTGAAGGCTAAGGGTGGGCCAGCACCCTACTGAATTCGAGCATTTCCGATGGAGGGCGCCACGAACTTGTAAGTCATTTTCAGCCATGTGTCCTGATACTTTTGATCACATACTGTACACTACTGAAAAACGTTACGTTCTCTTTTTGTAACTTATTTCAGCAATTACACTTGCCGATAGACAGATATGGTATTTTACAATGTCCTGACGCGACGTTTATACAACAATATGACGTAATGCTTCTGTTTCGAAAACACGTAAGAGTCGTGACGAAATAGTAGAGCCAGTGGTGTCGTAAAACAGTCTCAACGTTAGTGGATTGAGTACACTGTCGGCAAATTTATATAATTAATGGAGACTATCTTCAAAAGACTCTTCTAAAATCCATCGAAGATTCTCCACCACAGTGTTTCGTTAGTCCGGAATGTTTATGAAATCTGTGAATTTCAGGATTTCACCGAGGTGGAGTAATAAAGCATCAGAATCCACCAGATCTGCAGATTACGAGAAGTATTTGCGGACGTAGCGAGAACTTTCACAAAGACATTGCTGCATACGGGCGTGATTGGTATACTGGGGCAGTAGATATGCAAATAAAGCTGGACACAGATTTATGTTTATTTATTTGTCTGTCCTTCACATAACGCAATCGAGTCACGACAAACTAAATTGTTGCCCTGCGAAACATAACAAATCATTTCGAAATAATCATATTCTCAGTACTAGTAATCAAGAATAGGTCAGGTGAACTTTTCCTTCCATAGATCTATAGCGAGGAGATGGCTCTGAGCACTATGGGACTTAAGAGCTGAGGTCATCAGTCCCCTAGAACTTAGAACTACTCAAACCTAACTAATCTAAGGACATCACACACATCCATGCCCGAGGCAGGATTCGAACCTGCGACCGTAGCAGTCGCGCGGTTCCGGACTGCAGCGCCTAGAACCGCGAGGCTACCGCGGTCGGCAATAGCGAGGAGATCCACAAGGATGCAGAAAATGTCGTACAAATAACAATACTTACAAGAGATAATACTGATAATTAACAAATGTAACATAATGAAGGTTCTCTGCAACAAACGTCAAATTGTCATGAAGTGTACCATAAGGTTCGATAAGCAAATGACCAGTATATTACGGCGGCCATACAAAGTGGGAGGGAATAATGAACATTGCATATACAGCGTAAACCAGGATCCCAACAACAAAATCTCAGAGGCTATTCAGGGATACCTACAGAACATTTTGGTATAAGGAACCCACGGTCTCCAGCGGCTTGATATAGAGCGATATTGTAAAACGGGGTTTCATATTGATTTAAGCTTTATTTTTACCGTCATTTGTGGTGCGTCTGTTGACTCATATTACATTTGCAAGTATATTAAACATTGGTCTGACCATGTGTGGCAGCACAATTATTAGATGAGTAATTCCTGCGCAGAAAAACTCATTTTGCCAAATTCTCTAACTATGTGAGCGGACAACATGAAGTGTGATCATCAAGGACAATTCTGGATGACGTGGTTTCTGTGGAAGGAGGATAGAAACACTAATGATACTCTCAGGCTATTGGTTGCAGTGCGTGACGAGTCCGCACCGTGACGAAAATTGCTCTCTTTGCCCGGGTTCCCGGGTTCGATTCCCGGCGGGGTCAGGGATTTTCTCTACCTCGTGATGGCTGGATGTTGTGTGCTCTCCTTAGGTTAGTTAGGTTTAAGTAGTTCTACGTTCTAGGGGACTGATGACCATAGATGTTAAGTTCCATAGTGCTCAGAGCCATTTGAACCATTTGAAAATTGCTCTTGATAAACGAAAACTCTCGTCTTCATATGAGGACATCTTTGAAACAGGGTTTTGGGTACAACCACACCCACAGTGTGTAAAATGGCGCACCGTTAGCTAAAGAGAAAAAGAATACGTAACTCCCCTAGTAATAATTATTCCTTCTGATTGATACCTCAGTTACCTCAATTACCTCTTTTCTGTGTAAATAGATTTACAAAATCGAAAACATGCGGTTACCAAAATGTACAACTCAAGACAAAGAGTAATGCAACAACCCTGCAACGTAGCAGTACTGTGATGTGGTTGCCGTCGCTGCAGGAACAGCTCAGTAAAGCGTCGTTGTGCTGCTCTTCCATTGTGTTCAGTGAAACCATATGCATGGTCCGTGTCTCCCAGCCTTTCATCAGTAAAGCTATCCATACTGCTGTGTATTACTATTAACATAAAATCAACTATGCCAGATAATAAACCTGAGACCGAATCGCATGGTACTAAATGCAAACTTGAGAACAAAGAATAAAGTGGATATTACTGTGGCAGTACAAAAGTACCGTAAGTGAAAGGAAGACTTCCGTTTCAAACAGAACACGCAGCACAAATGACGACATTTACACTGTCGCGCTCTGTTTTCAGTGCAATAAAAGATAGAAAGCTAACTGGAGCGAGAAACGAAACGACAAGCAGTAACATAATAACGAATCATCAGAGACTGCAATAATAAGGGTATATAGCCGAGCGATTCCGCTGCTTAGGACTGCTACGAGATAAGATGAACTCATTGCACGGCGGAACGCAAGCGGGGTCAGGTCTCGGGGCGTGCCGCAGCAATCCTAGCTACCGGCTAGATGACCGGTACGAGCGAGTGCAGGTACAAAGACTAGCAACGTCGCAAAAATATGAAAAATTTTCGTGGCTGTCGCTCGTATGGTCTTTGTGCAGGAGACAATGCTCAAAGACATGAAGGAGTATCAGACAAGTAGATGAAAATACTTCTTACAGCTGTTTCAGAGACTATAAATTTACAGTCAAATATTAATGCAAATCTGACCACATCGGCGATCTCAGATAAATGAGGCACTATCAGTGGAACAACAATATTTCAATATCTTTGAAACTGCTGAAGTTAATATATCATATTGAATAAGTGTGGTGTCACCGCCAGACACCACACTTGCTAGGTGGTAGTCTTTAAATCGGCCGCGGTCCGTTAGTATACGTCGGACCCGCGTGTGGCCACTATCAGTGATTGCAGACCGAGCGCCGCCACACGGCAGGTCTAGAGAGACTTCCTAGCACTCGTACCAGTTGTACAGCCGACTTTGCTAGCGATGGTTCACTGACAAATTACGCTCTCATTGGCCGCAACGATAGTTAGCATAGCCTTCAGCTATGTCATTTGCTACGACCTAGCAAGGCGCCATTACCAGTCACTATTGATGCTATGAAACATGTACCGTCAAGAGCGATGTTCACCAATTATGGATTAAAGTTAAGTATTCCAGAAGCTCCGTACTTTTTTTACTAGACTCAACTCCTTTAACTGTTCCAGACCTCACGCCTGCCTGCGTAAGGTAAAACGCGTGCCTTTCGGCTTCCTCCTAGTGGATTGGCTGTCTTGCCAGTCCACAACAATAAGTATTTACACAATGAAACTCTACTTAAAACTTTTAAACTCTATATGTGATTTCAACATACAATAAGTCAGATAATGGCATTGCGCTATAGCTGTCGCCCCTGAAAGCAACGTATGAGTATCTAATTTATTCCTCGATTAATTATATCTTACATATCTTTTTATTATGTAAATGTTTGTCACAGAATCGTATTCTCCACATTTACACAGCAAATGAACACAGTGTGAATATCTCATATTTCGTCATACTCGTGTATTTAATGAAAAGTTAACTATTCGTCAGCAACTATATTTAAATGATGATTACAAGTGCTAGTAAACAACTGTGTTAATTTAAAGGCAGTTAATCGCATGTGTTACAGGACACCACAACTGAGAAGAGAACTGAAACACACTTCTGTTAAGAATGCATAAATAATCGCTCAAATAGTGTTTGATTACAATTAGTTGCAGTTTTACATGAGTGCACTTGGACAAGAACACTACATTATTTATTTATGATCAGTCCTTTATTTGTAATTATTGTGAAAGATCTGGATGTGACAGAATATTTATAACATATCTCTATTTAAATATCGTTGCAGTATATTACTTCAGTCTTGTAAGTGGTCAAGATGAGTCAAATCATGTCTGTAGCATGTACAAATGATGCATTTTTGGTGGTGGCTGTCTTTAAACAACGAAAAAGCAGACAGTAGCGTAACACTAACGAAGTCAAGTGGAGGCTGAGTCTTTTTCAAGTGAAGAGCTCAAGGAAGCGGTTCTGAACTTTTCTGCGAGTACTGGAAGAAGGCAGAGCTGTCTGCAGTACTGTGAGTGAGTTGGTGGTCTTGGCGATTGATTCTGGACAGTGAATGGCGGCTACCATACTTTAACTTTTGAAGGCACTTATATTTCGAAAGGTTTGAATGCGCTCCAGAATCGGACTCTTTTGCCGCTCCATTTACGGAACTGGGAACAGACAAAATATGGGTCGCTGTTCTTTGAATTTCTTGTGTTAATTCGTGAATAATCATGTTTTACTCTGACCTGTTTTGAGCTGATGAATATTTCGTGTATTGTGATTGTGGAATGGATTTAGTTTCCGCGTATCTTTGATGACTATTTAGTCTGGCAAATTTTCTACATTTTTGTAATGTTTTCAAAGTACCTTTACTACATTTGATAAAGTTATTTGCTATCTGTATTTGTACTGAATATTGTAGGATCGCTTCCTGTCTATTTGAAATGTCATTTCCTGAATAAACAACATTCAACAAAATTCACTGCAGCATGCATCAATTACGGACATTGGAATAGAATCCATTTTATTAAAGTACTCGTTTATCTTTTACTTTATTTGTTATGTATTTTTTTAAATCACGGTTCTATACGCACAGACGATTTGACTGGAGGATCACAGCTACAGGTTATTATTTGCAGTGAATTAGATGCAGGGCATGAAGGCAGGTTGCCGGCCGGATAGGCCGAGCGGTTCTAGGCGCTTCAGTCTGGAACCGCGCGACCGCTACGGTCGCAGGTTCGAATCCTGCCTCGGGCATGGATGTGTGTGATGTCCTTAGGTTAGTTAAGTTTAAGTAGTTCTAAGTTCTAGGGGACTGATGAGCTCAGATGTTAAGTCCCATAGTGCTCAGAGCCTTTTGACCCATGAAGGGGTTCCCGGGTTCGATTCCCGGCGGGGTCAGGGATTTTCTCTGCCTCGTGATGGCTGGGTGTTGTGTGCTGTCCTTAGGTTAGTTAGGTTTAAGTAGTTCTAAGTTCTAGGGGACTTATGACCACAGCAGTTGAGTCCCATAGTGCTCAGAGCCATTTGAACCATTTTGAACCCATGAAGGCAGACGTGCGCGGTTGGACCCTATGACTACATCGAACTGTTCTTTTTAAACAGAGCCGTGCATAGCCGAAGAACCTAAAATACGAGTAAAGACGCATCTTGTTTGCTCGTATGGGATGCTTTAAGGAAGAGCAGCTGCTCCAGCAGTAACCGATAGGTACTGTCGCAATTGGAGTTTTCTTGTCTTGATTAGGAATCGAATAGCTTTAGAATTGCAGTTGTATTGCTAACACTTCACAATATTCTGTGATCTAGGTTATAAATCTATAGCACGATAGGCAGTGACCGCAGGGGCTCCGAGCATACGATTTTGGGGCAGTTGCTTGCACGAGAATCGATAGCAAAAGCTAGATGTGGTGAAGCTCGTCACGGAACCTCAAGAAAGATGTGTAGTGAGTTCGAGTGGGAAGCGGTCAGCACAAGCGGACACTTTGACGGCGGCATAGCGGCAGTAGCAGCCCGGCAACATGGGTCACCGCCGGCGACTTCGAGTTCATTAGCATCGACACCTCGGGCATCAGCAACGCACTATTAGCGGCCAGCATGACTGGTGAGTTAAATTCTTGTGCTGATAGTGTTAAAATGAGTGAACTTGCAACGTAATCGTCGGTGTTGGAAATTCCAGCGATTAAGCAATCACCCAACAAGTGTAGTTCAGATAATGTTCGTGGGCCAATTAGTCCAAAATCTGAATGTGGTGATGTTGACAGGGACGATATTAGTGGTGTAGATAGGCTGAAATCTGAGAAAGGAGATGTAATTGCGGGTGTTTCAATGGCATGGCTAGGGGAAACTTTGTCAAGTTGGAACTCTAAACGGCGATATTGGATACAGAGACAGGTTCAATAAAGGCAGAGGTAGGTTCAGTAGCGACAAGTATAGCAGAAAGTGTAAAACTTGAAGTGAAGGAAATTAAATCTGATATACAAAGGGTGAGTGATTCAACATTAGAAGCAGTAAGGGCAGATGGAAGCAAAATCTCTGAGGAGGTTTGCCTGGTTAACACCAGAGTCGACACAGCGGAGAAAAATGTTTGGACAAGTTGAAAAAGATACAGGACGAACTGGGCTACGAAGTGCACAGGCAAGATGTAGTTGAGAACGTGACCAATAATTGTGTTAACAATTTGATAGGTGGAGTAACATAATGTGAAAAGGAGGCGCTTATAAATGAGAATATTTTGAATATAGATAAAATAAAGAAGCTATGCAACATGAAAAGTAGTTTAAAGACATGAGGGCAGAATTAGATTATTTAGCAACGAATCAGGATACTCCTTTGATAGGTGTTCCGTGGGTTAATTCAGGGACGGCAAGTGTTTTGAAGGCGTTGGAAAATACCATCTAGTTGATTTTCTCGCTGCGTGTACAAATAGTTTTGTGAGAGGAATGTCAGAAGTGCCAAAAATTGTGCTCATTAAAGGGTATCTCGAGAGCAATGCACAATCACGGCCAAATTTATTGAGCGCTTCATTTATTCCTATGAGCAGTTTGACAGTTGTTTCTTGAACTAATTTTGGAGTGAAGCGAAGCAAACGTGACTTTAGAATAAGCTCCTGAACGGACCAAGTTTCAAACAAGGAAATGGGTCTATGTGGGATTTTTGAAATTTAAGACACACAATGGGAGCAGTAGACAGAGATATGAGTGCCATAACGAGGGCGCAAGAAATGTTGTCAAATGCTTAGAGACATCCGTTAATGACGATATAGGGCTAGAGAATTCATTTGGTGGAATGGAAGTGAATGAAGGAATAAATGTATGTGTGTTGAGAGATTCTGTGTTCGAAAGAGAGGCGGAGGTGGATCTGAATTTGATGGAGATGGAATGTATGACGATACGTTATGAGGCATTAGCCTCTACCACAACAGATATGGTAATGTAGGTGAAAGTAATGTAGATGATTTTGTATCGGATTAAGTAGGTGAAGCTATCTGCGAAGGCGGCGAAGCTGTAGTTTCGTCAGCTGGAGATGAATTTTGTGGTATCTCAACGGAATTGTTTCTTGAACTAATTTTGGAGTGAAGCGAAGCAAACGTGACTTTAGAATAAGCTCCTGAACGGAATTTTATTATACATCGGCGGAAGTGAATGGTTTAGTGTTAAAAGGAAGAAAAGGTGATATTTTAGAGGATGAAGTTGCGAAAGTTGAGGCTACTGCTTTAGATACCTCGAAGGAATGGGTTTGTGCATTTACTTCTGTTGATGAAAGTAAACCAACGGTTGTTGATGAAAGCATCATTTAGGAGTGGATATGGAAGAATGAATGAGAAAGTACTGTGTTAGGTAGTGGACCAGAATGCAAAGTATCGAACAGATCTGAGGGGAGAGAAAAATCTACGGAGACAGAGTACTATGGATTCTAATGTGGTGCGCTGAAGTAACTGCAGTCTGAATGGGGTATCAGAGGAGGTTGAAGAATTTATTTGTGGTGATTTCAATAACGTATACACTGATGTAATGAACATATTAAGTAATGAATTTTATGAGTTACCGGTGGATGTTAATGGAGTTAATTGTGACAAAGTTTGTAGTGATCTGGTGCAAATAAGTGAGAATTTGTTTAAGAAGGACGAAGTTTTAAGATGTATGGTTAATTGTGAGAATGTTGCAGCTACTGATATCGTTGATTCGGAGGAAGGACACAGTATATTTGATTCTGAAATGAACGATGAAACGACGGACTCTACGAATGATTTAGATGCTGAAGGCAAATTGGAAGTAGATCAGGAGACTCTATAGGAATGGATAACGAGATTGAAGGTTGCTCTGAAATTATAACGTGTAGCATAAATATGTAAGAAAAAGAAAGGGATGTTGAAAATGATCTTTTGAGGGGAAAACGTTCAGAGAGAGGTGAAATTAAAAGTGTGCAACGTGTATGTGTAATTATCGATGTTAATGAAGAAAGAAATTGTGCGTCATTCTAAACCAAAAATGAAGTGCCTCCGATAGTCACAAATTTTGCCTCTGAACGTAAGAGTCCCTTGATGGACGAGGATAGAGAGCTCGAATCTGAACAGGTGAAAAAGCAGAGAAAAGTGAGATCCAAAAGATACTTTCATTGACGAGAAAAATGCTATAAGAAGCAACGGTGGCAGAGTTGCACCTTGTGAATGAAGAATGGAGTGTGTGCAAATATAAATACTTAAATAAGTGTATTTCCGTGGTTAGTTTTAAGAATATTGGGGGTTATTTTTTATTTTGTGTAAGAGCTAATGTGGTGAACTAAGGATGCATGTAAAATGTGTGGAGGTATAACTTAGTGCAAAAAGAGTGTTGATATTGGCTGCACAAATAGTGGTGCGAGGAGGTCGGTAGAACATAATTTATCTGTTATTTACGAAAGAGTGAAATATAAATTATTCTATTTGCAAGATATGGGGAAAATTTTCCAGGGGATAATTAAATGTGTTGCCTGTACTAATTTTAATTTGGATAGGTTTCTTGTGTAATATGTGTAGTCAATTTGCAATTATTGTTTTCACAAATTTTGGTGCGTAGAAGCCATCAGACCTCATCATAATTTTATTTGCTATTGGTAGTGAAAGATTCAGCTTAGGGATAAAGTAAAGGCAAAAACCTTGAGTTATAATTCGTGGGTTAATTCTACGTTATATTGGAACCGTTTTGAATAGATTTATGTATGTAAGACTTGAGGGATGAGTTCGTTATATGTTTATGAGCATAAGTTCTGGGGATACATGATATTTTAATATAAATATGAGTGACTTTTGCTGAAAGTACGATCCATCTATCCTCTGAGTTGAAACGAAAGTTAAATGGGCGATGTATGCAAAAGGTAGAATTATTTTTAAAGTTTCTTATTAGATGTGGTAAAACTGTAGAGAAATGATAAAATATTGGTTTCTTTACGGTGCTGAACATAATTCATAGCAAGAAAGACGCGTTTTATAGTGGGAACATGAACAGAGTGTTTGAAATGTCGAGCTGAATCAGATGTTATGCCTATACCATAAATCAGTTCTTTCCTTGCTATTCTTCTATGAATGTACCAATTCCACTGAATAGGACGTTCAGTGCTTGATCAATGGGGATTTGGATAATCATATGATTACCGGTAACTACACGAAAGTCGTATTTCGACATCTATTGCTCTTCAGCACTGACGGTGATGCAGACTGCCGGCCGCGGTTGTCTAGCGGTTCTGGCGCTGCAGTCCGGAACCGCGGGACTGCTACGGTCGCAGGTTCGAATCCTGCCTCGGGCATGGATGTGTGTGATGTCCTTAGGTTAGTTAGGTTTAAGTAGTTCTAAGTTCTAGGGGACTTACGACCTAAGATGTTGAGTCCCATAGTGCTCAGAGCCATTTGAACCATTTGATGCTGACTGATGCATGTTCGGTACAGTACGTGGCCAAGCGTGTCGTGAAATAAAATGAGCGAAAAAACGCTAAGAAAATTTGAAACAGAAAGAGATGACTAGAGAGTTTATTTAAATTTATTTGTTTATTTTGGCACTTACTTATATGCGCTAATATTATAATCTGTGTTACATTCAGAAAATTTAAGCTGATAATATGATATAACCTAGGAGGTACATGCCGTTTCATACATCACCACAAAAATACTTACACTGTCCTTCTGACACGCAAGCACGATACTATACTAACTATATTATATCTGTATTTATTTATCACATAAATATGTCAAATTATGTGCAACTTAATGAGCCAAGTTGGCAATCTAATGTGCCACATTAAGTGGAGGTATGTAACGTTACGGGTATGCAGGTGAGCGATTCGGTCGCATAGAACTGCTACGAGATAAGATGAAATTGTATGGCTGAACGCTAGCGAACTCAGATCTCAGGGCACGCCGCGGCAGTTACAGCTCTCGGCGAGGTGACCGGTACGAGCGAGTTCAGGTACAAAGACCAGCAACGTCGCCGGAAGTAAGGAAAATTCCAGTACAGGGAATTTCGCTCGCATGACCTCTGTGCAGGAGAGAATGCTTGCTACAAGACATGGCTGAGTGTCAGACAAACTGAAACATAACTTCTTACAGTCAAATATTAATGCAAATCAGAATTCATTCGCGATCTCAGAAAAATGAGGCACAATCAGTAGCATAACAATATTTCAATATCTTTCTTTAAAATTACAGAAGTAAATATTTCACAGCGAATAAACATTTGCTCAATGAACCTCTACTTAATAAGTTTTAAACAGTATATGCTATATCACCATACGATATCTCAGATGATAACATTGCACTGAAAGCTGCAGATCTCTATCTCTTTCATTTCTTGACTAATTATGTCTTTTTTTAATCCTTTTTATAGCGCAAATGTTTGTCACAGCATCGTATTCTCCACATTTAAACAGCAAATTACACAGAATGAATACCTCATATTTTGTCACACTTGTGTGTTTATTTAATGAACAGTTTACTATTCGGCAGCAACTATATTTAAATGCTGATTGCAATTGCTGTTAAAAAACTGTGTTTATTTAAAAGTGGTAAACCATGTGTGTTAGAGGACACCACAACTGAATCAAGCAATAAACGACACATCTGTCAAGAATGCATAAATAATTTCTTAAATATAATTTAATGACCATTATTTGTTATTCCACACAAATGCACTTGCACAAGAACACTAGATTATTCATTTATAACCAAACCTTTGTTTGTAATTATTGTGAATCACCTGAATGTGACTGAATATTTATAGCATTTTTCTATTTAAATATTGTTGTACTATGATAGCCTTAGTTTTGTAAGTGGTTAAGATGAGTCAAATAATGTCTGTAGTATGTAAAACAATGTATTCTATGTATATTTAGCAGAGGCGATCTTCCGCCAGTGGAAAAGCTGAAAGTAGCGCAACACTTGGGAGTCAAGTGGAGGCTGGGTCTTTTCAAGTGAAGAGCTCAAGGAAGCGATTCTGGACTTTTGTGCGAGTGCTGGAAGAAGGCAGACCCCTCTGCAGTAATGTGAGTGATCCGGTCGTCTAGGCGATTGATTCTGGTCGGTGAATGGCCGCTACCATACTTCTGAAGGTACTTATATTTCGAAAGGTTTGAATGTGCTTCAGAATCGGACTCTTTTTCCACTTGATTTACGGAATGCAGATCAGACAGAGAATGAGTTACTATTCTGTGCATTGCGTGTGTTAGTTTGTGAATCATCATGTATTACTCTGACCGGTTTTGAGTTGGTGAATGTTTCATGTGTTCTGATTGCGAAATGGACTTAGTTTTCGCGTATCTTTGACGACCTTTTGCTATTCTCTCGAAACGGTCTCAAAGTAACTTTACTTCATTTGATAAGGGTATTTGCTATCTTTATTTTTACTGAATATCACAGGATCATTTCCCATTATGTAAGATGTCATTTCCTGATTAAACAATATTCAACATAACTCTTTGCTGTATGCATCGATTACAGACATAGAATAGAATTCTTTTATTAAAGTATTCATTTCTCTTTTATTTTATATTCTTGTGTATTTTATTAATTAGCTTTTCTAGGCAATGTATAGACGATTTGACTGCGGATCACATCTGCGGGTTATTATTGGCACTGAAGTAGCTGCAGAGCATGCAAGCAGACGTGAGCGGCTCGACCCTATGACTATATCGAGTAACCGCTAGGTACCGCCGCAAGACGGTGGATCCTCTATGCCAAAATACTCAGAAAGTTTCCCTGAACAACCTCATAAATTTTGTTGGAGGACTTCTAGTTCACTCTGTATAACGAAAGACTACACAGCAGCTTTATCATACTGAAACTGTGTTTGAATATTGTTTGCTTGTGAGGATCGTATCATATGGAGGCTGCACGTTATCGTTCCGCAATATTACTGTTCACACTGGTCGGCATCCCACAACTGTCATACAAATAAGGATTCAGTTGGTTCAGGAGGGCCATACTCAGCCCATGGCAGGATGTAATATACTCCTCACGACTAGGATCCAACAGGAATTTCGTGTGTGCGGACGCCGCTAGGAGAACGAGCGTCGTGAGACTGCATTTTCCCGTCATATGGGTCCAGCGACTGACTTTATTTTGAACAAGAATCACACCTTGTTGCACACTGGTGCAAGATCGTACACTCACGTTATGTCCTTTGAGTAAGGAAATGGGCTTGTTTGCAGAAGACACGTGTCCACATGAACAGTGTAATTTTGTTTCGACCACAAAGGAGTGTTGCCGCTTTTATGCTAAGACAGACGCGCCGAGACTGAAGAGCCAACTACAAACCTGGACACAGTAGAAACAGCACGTCGTCTTTCCAGATGAGTCATGGTTCCACCTACAGTACTCCTGTGGAATTTCGTGTATGTGGACGCTGCGAGGAAAACGTGTGTTGTCAGACTGAATTTTTTCGTCATATGGGTCCAGCCACTGACTTGATAGTATGTTTTATGTCTCTATGCTCTTCATCGAATATGAGGAGTCTAGGAATCCTACGTAAATCTACATCTACATCTACATTTATACTCCGCAAGTCACCCAACGGTGTGTGGCGGAGGGCACTTTACGTGCCACTGTCATTACCTCCCTTTCCTGTTCCAGTCGTGTCTGGTTCGCGGGAAGAACGACTGCCGGAAAGCCCCCGTGCGCGCTCGAATCTCTCTAATTTTACATTCGTGATCTCCTCGGGAGGTATAAGTAGGGGGAAGCAATATATTCGATACCTCATCCAGAAACGCACCCTCTCGAAACCTGGACAGCAAACTACACCGCGATGCAGAGCGCCTCTCTTGCAGAGTCTGCCACTTGAGTTTGCTAAACATCTCCGTAAACGCTACCACGCTTACCAAATAACCCTGTGACGAAACGGGCCGCTCTTCTTTGGACCTTCTCTATCTCCTCTGTCAACCCGACCTGGTACGGATCCCACACTGGTGAGCAATACTCAAGTATAGGTCGAATGAGTCTTTTGTAAGCCACGTCCTTTGTTGACAGACTACATTTTCTAAGGACTCTCCCAATGAATCTCAACCTGGCACCCGCCTTACCAACAATTAATTTTATATGATCATTCCACTTCAAATCGTTCCGCACCCATACTCCCAGATATTTCACTGAAGTAACTGCTACCAATGTTTGTTCCGCTATCATATAATCATGCAATAAAGGATCCTTCTTTCTATGTATTCACAATACATTACATTTGTCTATGTTAAGGGTCAGTCGCCACTCCCTGCACCAAGTGCCTATCCGCTGCAGATCTTCCTGCATTTCGCTGCAATTTTCTAATGCTGCAACTTCTCTGTATACTACAGCATCATCCGCGAAAAGCCGCATGGAACTTCCGACACTATCTACTAGGTCATTTATATATATTGTGAAAAGCAATGGTCCTGTAACACTCCCCTGTGGCACGGCAGAGGTTACTTTAACGTCTGTAGACGTCTCTCCATTGATAACAACATGCTGTGTTCTGTTTGCTAAAAACTCTTCAATACAGCCACACAGCTGGCCTGATATTCCGTAGGCTCTTAGTTTGTTTATCAGGCGACAGGGCGGAACTGTATCTCACGCCTTCAGGAAGTCAAGGAAATTGGCATCTACCTGGGAGCCTGTATCCAATATTTTCTGGGTCTCATGAACAAATAAAGCGAGTTGGGTCTCACACGATCGCTGTTTCCGGAATCCATGTTGATTCCTACAGAGTGGATTCTGGGTTTCCAGAATTAACATGATACTCGGTTCGCTAGACAAAAAATTCAAACAAATGGTATTAATGAGTTCTATTACAAAACGAAAAGAGATAATACTTAACTTTGTGATTACACAGATGTGTCGCAAGCGAAGTGCGATATAGGAAACAATCAAGTTTCTTCAGTATTGACAATCCTAAGTCTCTGATATGCAAGTCACTAATCTTGAAGCTACTACTGAACTGGGCCGCTCGCAGTCGGTAGCAGTGGTTATGTCCTCTTCACATAGGGGCTGCTGCTGTCGCATTGTCGTCCTGGAGGGAGGTCCGGTCAGCATGAAATTGGCTGATGTCTTCTCACAACTATCTCTTCCCTCTCGTTCCTGACTGGCGTGCCTTCGCTTCACTTAACGCCGTAACATTCCTCCCCCCCCCCCCCCCACCCACCCCACAAAGTGACTGACAGTCGTCGTATGAGGAGCACGACAACGGTAGGGGAGGCAGGAACGTGGACGCTGCGATGAACCGGAGGCTGTGGGAGTGGAGGTGTCAGTCTTCCGGTCGTATCCCGCCATCCGGCCTGCACTCTGGTGGAGATGTCCCCCGTAAAACGCCCAGAAGGGTGCTCGTCCACCTCCTGCGGCCCATACCATGACGTGGAAGGCGTCGGCTGATGCGATGAAGGCGGGTCCAACTCCGTCGGTTGGACGAGAGCAGGTGGAGGAGGCGAAGGCTCCGTCTCCATGGTGTCGTAGCCGTGTCGCAATGACACCCTCTGGCAGCAGCTGTGGCCACGCTGTCCTCCGGATCCATGAATCTGGGGGAAGAGATGCAGAATTATCACCGTGCACATGACAGTGGTGATTTTGTTTGTGATGTTGGCGCTGCAATCCGTCTGGGCCTGAAATGAGATACATGTATACGCCAAGTCGACGAAGGATCTCGCCTCGCACCCACCGTCTGCTGCCACTATAAACCATGAAAAACGCAATATCATGCGGTGCGAAGCGATACTTGCGACCTTCCTTCGTCGCCGGATGCGTACGAGGGTGGAACAGATGCAGCACTTTCCGATGGCGGCTGTCGTGAAGCAATCCCGCCGACGATGGTCTATCTCGTAGATGCGAACGATAGGAGGCGAGAAACAGTTGCAATGTTTGGTCCCTGGTGTGTGTGGTGTGAAGTTTGGCCATCTGCTGCTTGAAGGTTCTGAAAAAACGTTCCCTTCGCCGTTGGAATGTGGATGGAACGGTGCACTAGTTAGATTCTGCATGCCATTGCGTTCACATAATGTTTCAGATTTATTTGACAAGGACTGAGGGCCGTTGTCAGACACTATGACTTCAGGCAAACCTTCTAGGCACAAAACAGCGGACGACACCTGAATTGTGCTACGTGATGTTGTGGAGTTTATTGGCACAGCAAAAGGAAACTTGCTATAAGAGTCAACCACAATCAACCAACGAGTGTCCCAAAAAGGTCCTGCACACCTTGCCATGGTGATTGCGACTCAGGCTAAACAAAGAACCTTTGTGGCGGAGCGGACTGATTTTCCGCACATGCGTGCCAGTGTGACGTCATCTGTTGTATTTGGGTGTCCATACGCTGTCAGGTACAGTGTCGACGGCAAACTGTTTCGCACCAACAATCGCCCAGTGTCCTTGGTGAAGTAACTGCAACACGTCTTTTTGCAAAGTTTTGGGGATCAACACACATGACTATCCACTGTCATTTTGAACAAGAATCACACCTTCTTGCATAGAGAGGCTAGGCCGACGTGCGAAGTATTGGAGCACTATGGCGTCCTTTACGCTATGCAGTGAACGAGGCCAACATGTGTAAGTGTATTTTAGCAAAATGTTCAAATCTGAATCAGCTTTCGTGGCCTGTGTGATTTTCCTATAGTTCAGCGGAAAGGGTTGAAGCAATTTAGAATCGTGAGCATCGATGTGATCATAAGATGAAGCAGAAGCGTCCAAGTCTGTATCAGGACCAATCGGTAGACGTGAAAGTGCGACCGCATTACCATGTTGAGCCGTCGGACGATACACAATTTTGTACTGGTATTGAGACAGCAAAAAAGCCTATCTTTGCAATTTTTGGGCAGTTCGTACAGGAACCGGCTTCATCGGATGAAACAAGGACTGCAATGGCTTGTGATCCGTCACTTAGTAGAATTTTCTGCCATACAAATAGTGGTAGAATATAGTGACGCTATACACAGTAGCAATGCCTCTTTCTCTATTTGTAAATAGTTACACTGAGCTTTGAACAACACTTTCTATGTGCAAGCAGTAGGCCTATCTGTATCACCAATTCTGTGCGAAAGCACTGCACCGATTCCGTAAGAGGAAGCGTCAACTTGCAACACAACTGGTTTGTCAGGATCAAAATGCACCAAGCATCGATCAATGAGCAATGCTTCTTCAAGTTTTTGAAAAGCTCCTTGGCACTCGCCTGTCCAAACAAAGCCGACGTTATGCGATACAAGCGATGCAGTGGAGCTGCAATTTGTGCAGCATTCGGTTTGAACCGAATATAATAATTCATTTTCCCTAAGACTGATTACAATTCTGTGACATTACGAGGAACTGGCAGGTTCCGTATGCCTAGTAAATGTAACTGAAGAAATGCACACCTTGACTGTTTATGACATGACCAAAATACTGCAACTCAGGTTTTAAAAAAATAGCACTTGTCCAGTCTACACTCTAGCCCTGCGTCGGATAACACACGAAACAAAGCACGCAAATTTGCAATGTGTTCTTCAGGTGTACGACCTGCTATGACAATATCGTCCAAATAGTTTGAACAGTTTGGTACTCGCACAGTCAGCTGTTCCAAATATCGTTGGAAAATGGGGATTGCGGAAACACTGTCAAAAGGCAAATGCAAACGTTTAAACAAGCCCAAATGAGTGTTTGCAACACACACTTTTTGAGATTCTTCATATAGTGGTACTTGAAGATTTGCGTCACGCAAATCAATTTTTGAAAAGTAAGGACCAGCGCCTAATCTGTCCATGAGATCATCTGGGCGTGGCAGTCGATAAGTATCTATCACAGGTTGTGGCTTGACGGTAGTCTTAAAGTCAATACAGAGGCGGATGAGACCTGACGCTTTAGGGAGCAAAACCAGTGGACTAGCCCACTGACTAGCTTGTATGGGCGCAATAGCTCTTCTACCTTGCAATTCTTTAAGCTCAGCTCCTACTTTGTCCCGCAATGCAATGGGAACAGTTCTGGCCCGGCAAAATGTTGGCTAAGCATTGTCTTTCATAGTAATATGTGAAACAAAATTGTTAGCCTTGCCTAAACCTTCAGAAAAAAGTTCATGGAATTCATTCAGCAAGCTAGTTACACTGTCTTTGGCATTGAATACAGTCACTGACAACACATTGTCCTGAATTGTAAAGCCAAACAAATCAAACGAAACAAGGACAAATATGTTCTCACAGTCGCGTGATTGTAGCACAGTTAAAGTTCGCGTAAGTGAGTAATATATGGCAGTCAAAGTACGTTTTCCGAGACCGGGAATGCCTGGTCCATTATAATCAGCTACGTGCGTGCTAGTTTTAGACAGGTGCGGGGAGCCTAACAGTTCATATGTGTTACGATTCAGCAATATAACAGAGGCACCACTGTCCAGCTGAAATTTCACACGTTTTCCAGTAATATGCAAATGAACAAAACGTTTGTTGGACTGGCGTAGCATTGAAGAAACTGTTCGCTTCCTAGTTCTGCTAATGCTTGCAGCAGGCTTTGAATACACTGCATTGATCACATGGGCCTTGTGACTTGATTTTTGTAAGTGGACAGAATTCTTATGTTTGTTGCGTTGCAAACATATGGATTGTGCGTGACCTATCTTGCCACAATCGTAACACTGTGCCTGTGTGAACGGGAAATCTCGGCGTTTGTGCCACAAATAGCACGAAGGACAAGACTTAATTTTGTTCGCCTTTTTAGAGAATTGTTTACACGGCGTGGAGAACTGTTTACGTGGCGTGTCGCAAACTTGCTGTTGCTGACTACTAGGCTGGTCGTAAGCAAGGGACGACTCAACCGGACAAATCGGTGACTGCCCAAACTTATCTGCTGCTACGGCACCTGAATCATACTGCTACAGAATTGGCACTACGTGCTGAAATGATGGACCCCTGACTGCCCAAACTTATCTGCTGCTACGGCACCTGAATCATACTGCTACAGAATTGGCACTACGTGCTGAAATGATGGACCTCACTGTTTAAAGATCTGTTATCTAAGCCTGACATCAGTTATCACTTCAGGCTACATAACATCTGAATATAAAGCACCCAAGCACATTTCAATTTGCATTTCATCGTCATACCCTGCAAATCTGCTACCCACTCGCGATAAGTTTGGTCCGACCTTTTCTTGCGATGGAAGAATTGGTAACTAGCCGCCACAACATTCACTTGTTGGTCATTGTAGTTAGCTGGCGAATCTACAACCTGATCATAAGAAAGTTCACTCGGAGTGGCGTTAGGGTAGAATTTCTAAATCAGGCGAGTACCTGGGGTGTTGTGCGGAATGATGTGGGCTTCATACTGTCGGCCGGCCGGTGTGGTGGCCAGGCGGTTCTAGGCGCTACAGTCTCGAACCGCGCGACCGCTACGGTCGCAGGTTCGAATCCTGCCTCGGGCATGGATGTATGTGATTTCCTTACGTTAGTTAGGTTTAAGTAGTTCTAAGTTCTAGGAGACTGATGACCTCAGAAGTTAAGTCCCATAGTGCTCAGAGCCATTTGAACCATTTTTTTCGTACTGTTGCAACCACTCGAGCCATTCCTTGTCTACTGACGAAAAGGCGGTATGGAAATCGGAGCTACAGTTGTTGCCTGTTGCATTGTATTGGTGGCTTGATTGGTAAATAGCTCCTGTACCGTGTTGAGCAGCGTGGCTATCTGCTGCGTCTGGAACTGAAACATCTGTGTTAACTGCGTTGCATCTATCGCTTGCAGCTGAGGCTCCTGAGCAGGGGGTGGGTGAGGTGGGTGGCTCATTTTGGAATAGACAAATGCGATAAACAGACAGTGCAAGCAATAAAAATAAGCACACAAGCAGAGAAAATTTCTGCAACACCCACCTGAAAACACTGAATAGCAAAAACACATTGTTAAAACATGTACACACACCCGTGCAAAGAAAAAACAAAACAGAATTAAGGAGGCAACAAAACACAAAAGCTCTCGACAATAGAAAACAGTGGCAGCCAGGCGCTGGGTTCTTCTTACAGCTCGTCGCCAATTTTTAAATCTCTGTGCTCGTCGTCGAATATGAGGAGTCTAAGAATCCTACGTACTCGGTTCGCTTGACAAACTGTGGGATCCTCCCCACTCGTGTAATATAGGGTGCCTATGAAGCTGCTTTCTCGGTTAGCTAAACAACATTTCATGCAAATCTAATTTATGGAGTTTATTACAATATGTTAAATTGACAATACTTAACTTGCGTTTCTATAAATATGGGTCGCAAGCAATTGGCGACATGCAAATAATCAGTGTCCTTCGATATATACAATTTCCATGCAAGCAAATCACACAAGTTTATAAGCCACAGCTCGTCTTCTAGTGCGGCTCTTCTAGCGCGGCCGAGGCTAGCTGGAGCGGAGTTTATATTCTCCTCGTATAGGTGCCGCTCCTGGCGTGGTGTCGTCCTAGTCAGCATTCAATTGGCTGGCGTCGTCTCACAGCCTTGTCTACTGTGAGATTCCAGGCAGACGCGCCGGCGCTTGATGTTACCCCGGAACACAAACGATTGAAACAAATCATATTAATGAATTTTATTACAAAATGAAAAGATACAATAATTAACTTAGCGATTACACAGACGTGTCGCAAGCAAAGGGTGACATACGAAATAATCAAGTTTCTTCAGTATAAACAATCCTAAGACACTGCTACACAGCTCACTAGTCTTTAAGCTACTACTGAACTGGACCTCCGGTCCTTATGTCTTCTTCACATAGGGACCACTGCTGTCACGTTGTCGTCCTGGAGGGAGGTCCGGTCAGCATGCGATTGGCTGACGTCTTCTCACAGCTGTCTTTTCCCTCTCGTTCCCGACTGGAGTGGCGGCGCTTGACTTTATGCCGTAACAGTACGGGGTGACACTGGGTCGCAGAGTGTGTAATTTGGATAGCAATCGTTTCATTTCTGACGAGTTATGGTCAGTGGTTGTGCTCTTTTGGTACCTCCGTGACGTAGTGTTTCAACAAGACGGAGCAACACCGTCGCCTTGCTGTCCTGACCCGCCTCGATTCAGAGAGAGTGTTCGAGCTATGTCCTGACAACAAAGTCCTCCAGGTCACTCACCACTCTTCATGTTTTGTCGAGCGACAGACATGCCAGTACTCCCCAGCCACTTCTATTGATAGCTCTGGAATTAAGCTGAAGCATCATCGAATGACGTACTTGTACCTATCATATAAACCTAGTTTGGGATAGAACCAACAGATCTGCCAGAAGTGACAGCTCTGGGTGTTAAATTTCGCCCTTGTATATCTCGAAGTTAGCTTCAAGTTTGATCATGCAATATCATACTGTATTTTATACGCATAAAACTAAAACTTCATTAAATATTTTACATCCTTCATGGTGCGGTAAATTCAATGATTACCAGTGTATTTAAAAATTTCTAATATTTATTACACAAATCCTAAGCGAGAAGGTCCTTCTTGATGGGGAATAAATAAATGTGAATGTTACGTGTGACAAACAGAAAAGAAGACATTTTCTAAAATTATCACTTCTCTGTTCTTAGAAAATGGTAGAGATTATTGTATAAAATTTAGCAGATTTGATCATATAGTAATCTAGATTGAGGACATCTATACATCGTGTATCAAAAGGGATGGCGCAAACTTACACCGCTGAAAGTACACGATAACACAAACAAAAATGTCGCAGTAAACACGGGTCCGCAAACGAGCCGCTTGCGAGATAATCACGACTGTATGGTTCCAAGCCGCCACTGAAGTCATTGTAAACATCGTCCTAGTTAGTACACTTTAATTTGATATTTAGACTTTACTATATGGTTGTACATCAAAATTTGTTCACATTTCACGTATGGGGTACCTGTTAAAAGAGGTGTTCGAAGTGTTTTCCTTCCATCTGGATGCAATACTGTGCTCGTCTCTGCAATGAATTTCGAATCCTTTCGAAAACCCCTGGATCATTCCGGAATGCTTGACAAGCATGTACAACTCTCTGCTCCAGTTCATCAACGTTGTTAACGGGTCTACTGTACACTTTGCTTTCGAGGTGACGCCAGACACAAAAATCCAAAGTATACTCCTGGAAATTGAAATAAGAACACCGTGAATTCATTGTCCCAGGAAGGGGAAACTTTATTGACACATTCCTGGGGTCAGATACATCACATGATCACACTGACAGAACCACAGGCACATAGACACAGGCAACAGAGAATGCACAATGTCGGCACTAGTACAGTGTATATCCACCTTTCGCAGCAATGCAGGCTGCTATTCTCCCATGGAGACGATCGTAGAGATGCTGGATGTAGTCCTGTGGAACGGCTTGCCATGCCATTTCCACCTTGTGCCTCAGTTGGACCAGCGTTCGTGCTGGACGTGCAGACCGCGTGAGACGACGCTTCATCCAGTCCCAAACATGCTCAATGGGGGACAGATCCGGAGATCTTGCTGGCCAGGGTAGTTGACTTACACCTTGTAGAGCACGTTGGGTGGCACGGGACACATGCGGACGTGCATTGTCCTGTTGGAACAGCAAGTTCCCTTGCCAGTCTAGGAATGGTAGAACGATGGGTTCGATGACGGTTTGGATGTACCGTGCACTATTCAGTGTCCCCTCGACGATCACCAGTGGTGTACGGCCAGTGTAGGAGATCGCTCCCCACACCATGATGCCGGGTGTTGGCCCTGTGTGCCTCGGTCGTATGCAGTCCTGATTGTGGCGCTCACCTGCACGGCGCCAAACACGCATACGACCATCATTGGCACCAAGGCAGAAGCGACTCTCATCGCTGAAGACGACACATCTCCATTCGTCCCTCCATTCACGCCTGTCGCGACACCACTGGAGGCGGGCTGCACGATGTTGGGGCGTGAGCGGAAGACGGCCTAACGGTGTGCGGGACCGTAGCCCAGCTTCATGGAGACGGTTGCGAATGGTCCTCGCCGATACCCCAGGAGCAACAGTGTCCCTAATTTGCTGGGAAGTGGCGGTGCAGTCCCCTACGGCACTGCATAGGATCTTACGGTCTTGGCGTGCATCCGTGCGTCGCTGCGGTCTGGTCCCAGGTCGACGGGCACGTGCACCTTCCGCCGACCACTGGCGACAACATCGATGTACTGTGGAGACCTCACGCCCCACGTGTTGAGCAATTCGGCGGTACGTCCACCCGGCCTCCCGCATGCCCACTATACGCCCTCGCTCAAAGTCCGTCAACTGCACATACGGTTCACGTCCACGCTGTCGCGGCGTGCTACTAGTGTTAAAGACTGCGATGGAGCTCCGTATGCCACGGCAAACTGGCTGACACTGACGGCGGCGGTGCACAAATGCTGCGCAGCTAGCGCCATTCGACGGCCAACACCGCGGTTCCTGGTGTGTCCGCTGTGCCGTGCGTGTGATCATTGCTTGTACAGCCCTCTCGCAGTGTCCGGAGCAAGTATGGTGGGTCTGACACACCGGTGTCAATGTGTTCTTTTTTCCATTTCCAGGAGTGTATTTGGATTTCAAGGTACAGCTCCGCCTCGACCTATCCATCTTAGGCCGTATCTGCTCGTTAGATGCCGTCTCACACCAGCAGCAAAATGGGCCGGAGCTCCATCATGCATGTACCACATACTCTAACGTTAATGAAGGGGAACATCCTCAAGCAATCCTGGAAGATGACGCCGGAGAAAGTTAAGGTTGTAGTGGAAGAATGTGTGGCCCAATGAGTTGATCGCCTGGTACCCCTAACCACACATTCAGTGAGAAACGTTGCTGATGTGGTGACTCATGAGTAGCATGTGGGTTTATTTCACACACAACTGTGTATTACGATAGTTAAACACGCCATCGCGTGTGAATCCTGCTTAGTATGAAAATAAAATGTTGCATGCGAAATGAGGGTCGACTACAGACTGCTGTTGCAACCACTGACAGAACATCACTCTAGGAACAAAGTCCGCATCATTGAGACATTGAACTCGTTGGAGGTGGTAAGGGTATAGTAAATTGCGATGTAAAATTCTCCATACACTACTGTGTCTTAGTACAGGCACTTGTGTGGCAATTCTTCTTGTCGAGGTCCCTGGAGAGCGCTATACTGCTTCCGACACCATATCCTCAATCCCAGGTGCTATGCGAGCAGGCCTACCTCCTGCTCTGCCATGTGCAGAACTCCCGTGTTCTCTCAGGCGCTGTACGACTTTCGGGGTGTCTTCGATCATGATGTGTTTCTTGGTACAAGCGTGCAGCCTCTCGTGCATTGCCATTACCCCTACCGTACATGAAATGCATATCCGCATGCTCTTCGTTACTGTACGGTTCCATTGTAACTGCAACACAGCACACGTTGGCACTCCTCAGACGCGACTGATACTCTTTGAGACTGTATACCGTATCCGTCCTGTACGGTCTGCGTGTATAGTGTGAATTCAACCTCACCTCTCGGCAATGTTCCATTGTGTAAACAGCGAACATAGGACGGCCTCAAGTGCGCAAGGGGGAAACCGGACGATGTTACAAACAATGCCGTCAGTAGCGGCGTGGAACCATACAGTCGTGATTATCTCGTTTATGGACCTGTGTTTACTGAGACATTTGGGCTTCTATTATCGTGTACTTTCAGCAGTGTAAGTTTGCACCACCCTTTTTGACACAATCTGTATACTTGACTGTCGCCGCGTGGGGTAGCCGCGCGGTCTCAGGCATCTTGTCATGGTCCACGTGGCTCCCCACGTCGGAGGCTCGAGTCCTCCCTCGGGCATGGGTGTGTTAGTTCAAGTTAGATTAAGTAGTGTGTAAGCTTAGGGACCGATGACCTCAGCAGCTAGGTCCCATTAGGCCTTACCACAAATTCCTAAATTTACTGGACTGTCGCCAATTAATACAAAACTGAATGATCTGACTGAAACTGAAGTGACGTTCAGTGATTCGTCATACAGTGGCATTATATAACTTAATTATTCGGTTTTATCCGTTAATGTTCTGTTGATCCAGAAATCTAGAGAAGACGAAGTAGTGCACCGGATACTTGCAGTACTGATCGGTAAAGTATTTCTATTTTAATTACTGCCACATGATTTCTGGTACACTGACTTTCGAAATTTTTGTATGCAGGTATCACACGGCTAAGATCCACAAGACCACCGGGGTAAGCTTCAGAAAATGGAGATGGCAATGCTTTGATGCTGTGTACATACAGATTCGTCTCCGTAGCCCATTCCCTCTCCGCGCATTGGGGGGTAGGTCTCGCCTCGTTCTGCCTTTACCGCTGCGCCCCGAGAGCTCCTTGTTTCCCATTTCGTGTCATGTGAGTCCTTGAGTGCGTTGTCTTGCACCCTGATGTTATCCAGGTCTCCCACGAACATTTCACACACGGGTACCGTCAGTTTTAGTTCTTACAAGGCCATGGGGCATGTGCAGCCAGGTTAGTTAGAGATTCATGACTGACTTGACTTGTAGACATGATCAAGGTAACTTCAGAACAAGTTCAAAAGGCTTACTTCGATTCTGAACTCAATGTTTTATATGTTAAGTTTCTGTGCCCTCCTCAGCCAGATAGGCTGCTTTTCCAGCACGGACATCGGTTCCCTTTCACTCATCGCGATAGTTCTAACAGTGCGGCTATTCTGGCAAAAGATGAGGCGGAATATACGAACGTCAGGGTGTTGAACCCTCCGCCCGAAGTTGATGACAGTTTCGGATATACTGCTGGTATGCTGGTGCGCTCAACATCGTTTATATGTTTATAGTGGTTTTCGATCCGTGGACATGGGAGTAAAACGGAATAACGCTCTCATTTGTAGATGAGTGGATACCGAGTACAAGCAATTTACGCAGCGCAAGTATAGACCTGTTTCATATGTAGTGAGGCTCCAGCTCTCTGTTGATACACATCTAAAGAGCGGAGAGCTACGTGTTTATCTTTTCCTGTCTTTTTCTCGAAGAATATTTGTAAAATTTCGTGCATGTTTTTGTTTAAGAGGTGTGAGCTCACATTTTGTAAATTCGGGCAATCTGTAGCGCAGTTTCCATTTCTTCTGAACAGCCAGCTACATAGCTCATTTACCGGCACACGCAGAGCGGAGCCAACGCGCCAGCAGCAGCAGCGGCTGTCTGATGCACAGTAATTTGGTTTAGTTTCTGCTTTTTTTTCACGAGCTTCTGAAAGAAGTGAACTATATCTGTGTATTTTACTGTGTAGGCTAGCAGTTAGCATATTACTCTAAGTTCTTGTGTCTGCAAAAATCTTGGTGGAAATCATTGTGTAAGGTAGCTTCCTAGTGTAATTTTCCCGCTGTCAGACCACCACGTCATCAGTCACGTGACTCACTTTTAAATCAGATGACTGTTGAATACAGGGACCCTACAGTCAGTGTACCGGCAGTCGCCGAGCCGAGCAGACTAGCCAGCAGCGGCAGCAGCGGCAGCAGCAGCAGTAGCAGCTGTCTGATACACACTAATTAGTTTAATTTCTGTCCTTTTCCTTTTCTTACGTGCTTTTGCTAACATGTGAATTATACCTGTGTACTTTACTGTGCAGACTAGTGGTTGGCAAATCAGTCTATAATTTTGTTTTTGCGTAAATCTTGGTCCATATCCTTGTGTGAGGCGGCTTCCTAGTGTAATTTTCCCGCCACCAGAAGCTGCACGTCACGCAACGAAGTTTAAATATCGTGCAAGTACACAGCATGTAGTTTAGATCAGTGCATGCTAGTTTGCATGCTTTTCTCGTGCAGTAGTTGTGGGGTAAGCTGTGTTTCTAGTGACAGGTAACTGTGGATGCATCCACTTCAACAGAGATATTTATTTCTGTTTATGAACTGGCCGTCTCATGATGTAGTGAGAAACCTGCAGAGCAGTTTTTAGTGTTATCTTATTCTCCTCGTTATATTTTGCGTGCATTTGAAACCTAGTAGCGCCGTTTGAGATCTTGTATCTATTTTTTACACCCTACGATACAGCTAGGTACTGTGCTTGTTGTGAGCGGACACAAGGAGAACTGGATGCTGTCCGAAGACAGCTGGAAGCTGCGTTGGCTACCGTCGACATACTTCTCGCTAAGCTCAAGTTTGCACCAACATAGGGGAGTTGGTGGCGAGACCTGTGACACCTTTGATGCCTTTGGAATCCCCTGGTCACCTGGGTGTCACTACATCATTTGATACGCAACATCTGACCGGTCCGTCCTCATTTCCCTCAATAGAGATTGCATAGCAGAAAGTGGTGGGCTCGCATGTCACTGGGCGGAAGGCGAAATTGGGAGCAGGTCGCGCGGCTGGCTTCCTACACCTTAGCAACACGTACGAGGTGCTGCCCAGTGTTGATGACACCTCTGAACCAGCACGGGATGCCGCTCCTGTAGGGACAGCAGCCGATTTTCCTGCCCAGTCCGGACATGTGCAGAGGATGGGTATGCTTGTCATTGGGAGCTCCAATGTTAGGCGAGTGATGGAGCCTCTCAGGGAAATAGCAGGCAAGATGGGAATGAATTCCTGTGTGCACTCAGTATGTTTGACGGGGAGGGTGGGGGGTGTGGGGGGTGCCGCCCTCCATGTGAAGGAAGCACTGCCGGAAGCTATTGAGTGCACTTGCTGCAACCGGCTGCATGTAGTCGCACACGTCGGCACGAATGAAGGCCAACGGTTGGATTCTGAGGGCATCCTCAGCTCCTTTCGGCGGATGGTTGATTTGGTGAGGCCACGCGGGATGCAAGATAAACAGTCTATTCGTAGCATCGTACCCAGGCTTAATCACGGTCCTCCGGTTTGGAGCATAGTAGAAGATCTAAATCAGAGGCTCAGACGACTCTGTGACGGTTTCGAGTGCGAATTCCTCGTCCTCCGCTATCGGGTGCAGAATTGTAGGCTTCCCCTTGAAAGGTCAGGCATGCACTACATGCAGGATGCGGCTACTAGAGTAGGGGAGTATGTGTGATGTGTACAAGGGACTTTTTTTAGGTTAGAGGAACCCTACCTTGGCATCAAAGACGATTTGCCTGATAAACTAGCAACAATGCCCTCAGAGAATGTTCATCGTCGCAGATCAGAGACAGAAAAGGTTAATGTGGTTTTAGGAAACTGCAGAAGCATCCAAGGAAAGTACTAGAATTAGTATCGCTTACTGAATGTTGTAATTCACAGATAGTATTAGGAACAAAAAGTTGGTTGAAACCGGACATTAATGACAGAAACCGTAGGTTCAGATTGGAGTATGTATCGTACAGACAGGCCAATGGTGGCGGCGTGTTTATTGCAGTAAGTAATTCGATTAAATCTAACGAAGATGTTTCGATTCAGATTTCGAACTAATCTGGCTGAAGTCAAGTATCAAAGATCGATAAAAACTGGCAATTCCATGCTTTAATAGAGCGCCTGCATCAGGAGCTATGGTGGTAGAGGGCTTCAGACAGAACATGCAGAATATCAATAATAATTTTCCTGTTCTTGCAGTCGTAATAGGGGACCAATTCAACTGGA
Organism: Schistocerca americana; assembly: GCF_021461395.2. Lineage (NCBI taxonomy): Eukaryota > Metazoa > Arthropoda > Insecta > Orthoptera > Acrididae > Schistocerca > Schistocerca americana. The sequence goes on from NC_060130.1 coordinate 692,638,864, forward strand.
CAGGTATAGATTGAGAGCATCATGCTCCCATACTGGTGACAGAGATAAGGTTTCGTGTGACATTGTTCTGGATGTCTTTTCCGCTTTGCGCAATAGTTAGAGAACCAACTCCTGGGAGTAAACTCTTAGATCTCCTGGCAACAAACAGACAATTTATCGATTTAGTCCCCTGCTGACATGCGGGGTCCATGGATTCATAAGGTTGTCTCCATACCTGTACACGTCTATCCGCTGGATGCAATTTGAAACGAGACTCGTCCGATCAGGCAACATGTTTCCAGTAATCAACAGTCCAACGTCGGTGTAGACTGGCCCAGGCGAGGCGTAAAGCTTTGTGTCGTGCAGTCATCAAGGGTACACGAGTGGGCCTTCGGCTCCGAAAGCCCGTATCCATGAAGTTTCGTTGAATGGTTCGCATGCTGACAATTGTTGATGGCTTACCACTGAAATCTGCAGAAATTTTCGGAAGGGTTGCACTTCTGTAACGTTGAACGATTCTCTTCATTAGTGGTTCGATCCCTTCTTACAGGATCTTTTTCCGGGCGCAGCGATGTCGGAGATTTGATGTCTTATGGGATTCTTGATATTCACGGTACATTCGTGAAATGGTCGTACGGGAAAATTACCGTTTCATCGCTAGCTCGGAGACCCTGTTTCCCATCGCTCGTGTGCCGACTGTAACACTACGTTTAAACTCTCTTAAATCTTGATAACCTGCCATTGTAGCACCACTAACCGATCTAACAACTGCGCCAGACACTTATCGTATATAGGTGTTGTCGACCGCAGCGCCATATTATGCCTGTTTACATATATCTGTACTTGAATTCACATGCCTATACCAGTTTCTTTGGCGCTTTGTTGTATGTTCCGAGTAAGGTCTTGAGGTATGGGAAACACCCGCCATGGTTAAATAGTCTAGTTAGAAAACTGCTACGTATACAAAGAGAACTTCATCTCAGATTAAAGAGAAGTAAAAACCTAACTGACAAACAAAAGCTGAATGAAGCGAAAATGAGCGTAAGGAGAGAAATGAGAGAAGCGTTCAACGACTTTGAAAGTAAAACTTTATCAGCCGATATGTGTAAAACGCGCAAGAGGATTTGGTCGTGTGTAAAACCCGTAAGTGGGTCAAAATCTTCTGTTAATTCACTCAGTTACCATACTGGCACCAACACGGAAGAAAACAGAGGTAAGTACGATATACTGAATTCTTCCGAAATTGTTTCATTGTGGGAGATCGTAACACGGTTCCTCCTTTCAGTCGTCGTACGAACGTCGAAATGACAGATACTGAGATAAACGATCGCGGAATAGAGAAACAACTACAATCACTTAATAGTGGAAAGGGGTCAGGACCACATGGGATACCTATAACATTCTACAAAGATTACGCGAAAGAACTTGCTCCCCATTTAGCGGTAAAGGGCGGTAAGACAGATGCACACTATTATAGACCTACATCTTTGACGTCAATCTGTTGTAGAATTATAGAACGTGTTTTATGCTCAAGAATAATGATGTTTTTGGAAAATGAATACCTCCTATACAAACATCAACATGGGTTCCACCAACAGAGATCTTGCGAAACTCAGCTCGCTCTCTTCCTCCATGAGATCCCCAGCACTCTCGGGAAGGGCGCTCAGGTTGATGACATGTTCCTTGGCTACCGTAACGCGTTTGACACTGTCCAGCACTGCCGTTTAGTGAAAAAATACTAGCTTATCCGGTTTGGGAGAGTATTCGCAGCTGTATTCAAGCCTTGCTTGCAGACAGAATTCCATACGCCGCTCTTAGAGGAACAAAATCGAAGGATGTAATTTTCGGAGTACTCCAGGGAAGTGTGATAGGTCCTTTACCGTTATCAATATACATAAATGATCAAATACAAAGAATCGGATGCCCTTTAAGGCTGTTCGCAGACGATGCGATTGTCTATAACAAAGTAGCAACGCCAGAAAATAGTAACGATTTCCAGAATGACCTCCAGAGAATTGATGAATGGTGCAGGTTCTGGCAGTTGACACTGAACGTAAATAAATGTGACATATTGCTCATACATATGAAAAGAAATCCACTACTATACATCGACGCTACTGATGACATATTGCTTGAAACAGTATATACAGTAAAATATCTAGGAGTAACTATCCAGAGCGACCTTAAGTGAAATGACCACATAAATCAAATAGTGGGAAAAGCAGATGCCAGACTCAGGCAGAATCTTAAGGAAATGTACCTCATTCACCAAGGAAGTGGCTTAAATGGCGCTTGTTCGACATATTCATGAGTATTGTTCGTCTATCTGGGATTACTACACGGAGGGACTGATAGAAGAGAGAGAGGATCCCACGAAGAGCGGCGCGTTTCGTCACGGGATCGTTTAGCTGACGTGAGAGAGTAATGGAGATGCTCAAAACATTTCAGTGGCACCCGTTACAAGAGAGGCGTTGTGCATCACGGAGAGATTAACTATTGAAATTTCAAGAGAGTATTTTCTGAGAAGAGTCGGACAACATATTACTGCTCCCCACATACGTCTCCCGTAATGACCACGAGAAGAAAATTAGAGAATTTAGAGCCAATACAGAGACTTACCGACAACCATTCCTCCCAGGCGCTGTCCGTGAGCGGGAGAGGGTTGGAGGACTCATTTAGCGGTACGAAAAGCACCCTCCGTCACACACCATTAGGTGGGTTGCGGAATGTGAAGTAGATGTAGAAGCAAACTGAAGCATTAGCGTCCATTGGTGACCCATCAAAAGGGTAACAAATTGGTTTAGTTTTTCAGTCAGTCGTGCTAGGATGGGTAGCCGGCCGGAGTGGCCGAGCGGTTAAAGGCGCTACAGTCTGGAACCGCACGACCGCTACGGTCGCAGGTTCGAATCCTCCCTTGGGCATGAATGTGTGTGATGTCCTTAGGTTAGTTAGGTTTAAGTAGTTCTAAGTTCTGGGGGACTTATGACCACAGCAGTTGAGTCCCATAGTGCTCAGAGCCATTTGAACCATTTTGCTAGGATGGGTAGCTTAACACGACAGCGTATTGCAAAGGGAAGAGAGACTTCATTCAGTCACAAACATGAGACCGCGGACGCACAGGTAGCTAATATCGGGTCATATTCGTGTTGACACCTGAAATCAGCTTGACAGGAGCACCTGCAGGACCAGTATCACACTATGCTCCACGAATGGTGTTGTCTCGGGACTTATACCGCCCGCCATGGTGACCGCGTGACGTCTCACGTTGCTGCTTTTCGCGTTCAGTTTAAAAGTAAAGCTTACCCCAAGATGAATAAAGACTGAGCCATATGGGTCACCGAAGAGCCAGTAGTATCATGTGAAACGGAAAAGACGAAAAACTACGCATCTGAAGACGCACCTTCGATATGCACATTAGTTTGTCAGTTATTGCGAATTAAATGTTATTAATAATTCCTGAATTGTAAAAGTGAATATCTCGGCAATGCATTATGTGACTGCAACAAGCGAGGTATCTACGGATACATAACGTAGAGCTGTATCGGACTCTGGTAGTCGATTCATTGAAATCATTTACACATTTAAATGAGAGACCGAAAAATGGATTTCGGTCAGGCTGTGTTACGAGAAAGTTTTATCTGATGAGCGGTGAAATAGCCGCTAGTACGGGTGTGTGAATTATTCAGAGTTCATACTTTCGGACAGACATATTTTCGACATCTAATGAACTTGTTACTTTGTGGTTGTGTGTGACACAAGCCGCACTTACAGTATTTCAGTGTGTAGCCACTGTGGAATTTACACGATTTGTAGGGAAGCAGCCTACTCACGCTGTATAAAATTCACAACAATCTTTCCATTGAGTGCCAGCCAGTCTGCTGGAACTAGCTCTGACGTCATAAATGTTGCGCAATACTTTAAAAATCAAGTAAATAACCTGAAACGTTTCTAACATGTCAGGAGTAATACTAAATCAATATGTGTTAAATTTCAGTTCAATAACTTAACCATTTTCGAAATTTGGTTATTTTTCTATAAAAATCATTGGCGCAACAGAAAAGAGCTAGAAACTTAAAAATTTATATTTAGATTCCTTTTTCATAATAATTTAGTAGAAACAGTATTCTGGATCTCACAAATTAAAATTTTAGTTGAAATTCATGATTTTCTGGTTTTTGTCTTAAAAATTAAGAAAGCAAGATAGATTAAGTAGGCGAATAAATAAAGCTAGGATGTTTAAATTTAAGTAAAAGGGAGATCCACTATAATCATAAAGATGTGAGAAGTTTCATCTGAATAACTATAAAACTATAGCGATAGCGTATCTCCAAAGGGCAAGTTCAGAGCTCGTCTACTGCGTGTAGTGTAATTAAATTAATTCTCTCGCCCAAAATATTTGACCTAGCCACATCAGACTTTTATTATGACTACTTACCTGTGTGCTGATTGCACATTTAAATTGAGAGCCTCATCGGCCATCAGCAAAGGAAGCAATGATTTATTCAATAACTTAAAGTGGTGCATTACTAGCCCAGCGGCTAGTCGGGAGAGCGGATTTGATCAGGCGTTCCCTTAGCCGTCCGCACTACGACTTTATACGTAAATAAGAACGCTGCGCGAGAGAAGGAGGCCCCAGTTCTCTCCAAACTCTGATTAGCGCACCACCTGTCCCGGGAGTCGCGTCGCGTCGGTATCATTGCTATAAACAGCCTCGGATGCCGTAATAAGTTACTAGGGATACGTGTAACCATGAAATCGTTTTCGAGTGAAGTGTTAATTCTGGGATGACTTTAATGATCTATCTTCAGTTGCGCATGTTGTATTTCCACGTGCCGTCGTGCGACAGACATTCTACCATTATTTAGCGTGGCGTTTGATGAACATTATCATCAAATTATGGCGAGCATTCATTTAAACATTTAATTTGGATAGTTATAGTTGCATCAGCACATTAGACTCTGAACAGCTCTGTTAGCTGGATTATGTCTATTCTTTTCGGTCTGTGACTTTCAGAATATAGTGAACATTTTTGAGAAAATGGTTTTTGATTATGAATCCCAGACAATCTCCTAATTCCTCAGAGCTATAAGCTGTAGCTATAAATGTATTTCTCAGATGAAGTGGGCGTTAGTAATTCTAATTACAGGCTTCACGTTTTGCTAATCACTTTCTGGTTGCCAATATTGCACTTAGAGAGCCAGTGTTGAGAATGGCAAACAATAGCATTAAATAAATAAATAATAGGAACAATATATATACAGTGATCCTTGAGTTTCTCCCGGCGTATTTGATAGTCAAAATATCCACGGGTGTGCTGCCGGTCTACAGTGTCCAACAGGCACAATATTTCGGCGATCATACATGTCGCCATCATCAGGTGAACTGACGGACTGAGCTCCTGTGAACGTGCCGGCACGGAGATCCGTACGCTATGGCTGCTCAGAGGGAACTGGGTTCGGTCGCGGCGGCGGCTGATTTAAATACCCTCCGCCCGCGGCGCGCTGCCTCCGCCGTCCGCGCCCCGCGCCACGGTCGCGCGGTGGAACAGATTGCGACGGGGTCTGAGATGACGTCGGAGTGATGGCTCTGTCCGCCGTGGTCGTCACAACTATACGTTTGCTCGATTTACTCTTGATTAACCCGATCGCTGGTTCCCAAGCCTTGCTAAGATTATAGCCACAGTCACAGTTTATGAGGTCGTCATTGGTGCGAATTTCGATGGCCTCTCTAACAACGCTGTCCCAATATCTCGACGTCTGTACCAGAATCCTCGTGCGGTCATATTCCATGGCGTGATTTTCCGACAAACAATGTTCAGCGACCGCCGACTTGCTCGGATACATCAGACGAGTGTGCCTCTGGTGTTCACGGCATCGATCCTCGACGGTACGCATCGTCTGACCAATATACGACTTGCCACATTGACACGGAATCTGGTACACGCCGGCCTTCCTCAAACCGAGGTCATCTTTGGCGCTCCCCACCAGTGCACGAGTTTTATTTGGAGGACAAAACACAGTCCCGACCCGGTGCTTCTTCAGAATGCGAGCGATTTTCCCCGAGAGTGCGCCTGTGTATGGAATAAATGCAGTGCCTACCTCTTCCCTCGTGACTTCATTCATCTCAAGAGGTTGTGCTGCAGTGGTTGGGCGGAGAGCACGTTGAATCTGCCACTCTGAGTACCCATTTTTTCGAAATACAGTTCTCAGATCTCTGACGCAGAGAGTCTACCCCAGGAATTGGAACATCTGAGAACTGTATTTCGAAAAAATGGGTACTCAGAGTGGCAGATTCAACGTGCTCTCCGCCCAACCACTGCAGCACAACCTCTTGAGATGAATGAAGTCACGAGGGAGGAGGTAGGCACTGCATTTATTCCATACACAGGCGCACTCTCGGGGAAAATCGCTCGCATTCTGAAGAAGCACCGGGTCGGAACTGTGTTTTGTCCTCCAAATAAAACTCGTGCACTGGTGGGGAGCGCCAAAGATGACCTCGGTTTGAGGAAGGCCGGCGTGTACCAGATTCCGTGTCAATGTGGCAAGTCGTATATTGGTCAGACGATGCGTACCGTCGAGGATCGATGCCGTGAACACCAGAGGCACACTCGTCTGATGTATCCGAGCAAGTCGGCGGTCGCTGAACATTGTTTGTCGGAAAATCACGCCATGGAATATGACCGCACGAGGATTCTGGTACAGACGTCGAGATATTGGGACAGCGTTGTTAGAGAGGCCATCGAAATTCGCAACAATGACGAACTCATAAACCGTGACTGTGGCTATAATCTTAGCAAGGCTTGGGAACCAGCGATCGGGTTAATCAAGAGTAAATCGAGCAAACGTATAGTTGTGACGACCACGGCGGACAGAGCCATCACTCCGACGTCATCTCAGACCCCGTCGCAATCTGTTCCACCGCGCGACCGTGGCGCGGGGCGCGGACGGCGGAGGGAGCGCGCCGCGGGCGGAGGGTATTTAAATCAGCCGCCGCCGCGACCGAACCCAGTTCCCTTTGAGCAGCCATAGCGTACGGATCTCCGTGCCGGCACGTTCACAGGAGCTCAGTCCGTCAGTTCACCTGATGATGGCGACATGTATGATCGCCGAAATATTGTGCCCGTTGGACACTGTAGACCGGCAGCACACCCGTGGATATTTTGAATATATATACAATTATTTCCACCCTCTGCCCCGCATATGGTTCATCGGCCGAGAAAGAAACTGAGTAAAAGTGAAAGTGATTTTTAAATATTCGGATTTGGGAGTGAAATGCGACACGCAACTGAGTAATAGAACAGTGATAGTGTTACGTGTGCATGTGGACGACTCAATTGGATTAACAACGCATCTGGATTGACGGAGCTGGCACTGAGTCTAGCGGCGCTGCTGGCATCGCGACAAGACAGTTTCGCCTCACCGCAGTCGTCCGCCGGTGCAACCGGAGCCGCCCCTGCAGTTGCGGGCCATGCAAACACACAGCAACCATCGAAGTGCCATATGCAGTTCAACGCGCCGCGCCGCATCAGTAATCCCGGTACGCCGCGCCTGCAACGCCATGCGTCGTGCAGAAGGAACTAAGTTAAGTGAAAAGCTGTTAAAATTTTTACTAACCTGCACTAAAAGACTGTCGGCGATGGAACCACCAGAAGAAACTGAGGTTAAACTTAAATTAGAACCTATGTCTGTTGAGGGAGCTGTAAGTCCAGACAACAGTTCAAGTGTAAACATGCATGAAAATAGTAATGTTAAAGTGAAATATGAAGTATTGTCTCCTGACAGTAGTGTGAAAAGGGGCAATGATTCAATAATAGAGACCCCTGTAGTAAAGCAGAAATCAGAAATTGTTAATTTATTGGATGATAGTTTATCTGATGAGTTAAAAACGAAACAGTCATCAGAGGTGGTAAAGTTTAAAAAGGATAAGTTAGATATGACTGATCAATCAGATGTTTCATTTCGTTTTGATGATTCTGGTATTGGAGCTAGTTTTTCGTCACCTGAGTGTGATAAAAAACCAGCTAGTGAGCAACCCAAAGATACTGGGGCTATTAATTTAAATGTTATATTACAAGCAATAGCTGCCAGTAAAGCTGAATTAAAGTATGAGATTGTGGCCAGCCAAACTAATTTTAATAAACGGTTTGAGGCAATGGACAATAAATTAGAATCCAATAAAGCTGAATTAGAAACTTCCTTCAAGACTGGCTGCAATAAGTTGAAAGAGGATCTGGACTGTTTAAATTATAAAACTGATTACAACCATGAGGATATTAAGAAAAAGGTTGCTCAACAGTTATCTGAGATGTATAAAACAGTAAAATCCAAAGTTGCTGAAGTTCGCAAAGACTTCCAAATGGAAGATGCGAAGCTGGAGCACAAGTTAACAGAAAAGATCGAGGCGGAATCTGAACTGCGCTCAGATAGGTTTAAAGATGTTAAAATAAAACTAAATATATGTCAAGCAGAAGTAGATGCAATCAAAACTGATACTACTCATATTGTGCTAAGAGTAGATAATGTTGAAATGAGAGTAGAAAATATTAGTACTAACATTGCTAACATTGAGAGTAAAGTAGCTTCAGTAACTTCTGGTAATGGTAGTGTGCAACAAGCTGTAGCTGCAAACGCCGCTTTTATCGGGTGTCGGCAATTCTTGCGGTTCGATCCAGATAAAAATATCCAACCGCTAGATTTCTGGAACGATTTTGAAGATGTGATTCCACCAACTTGGTCTGAACGAGAGAAAATCTAATTTATTAGAAGCCATTTAGCAGGTGACGCCATGCGTTGGTCAGCTTACGTTACGCTGAAGTGTAAAACATTAGCGGAATTTAAAACAGCTTTCATTAATGAGTATTGGTCTAGCAATAAGCATAATGAAGTGTTGAGAGAATTTTGGAGTGGAAAACGCTTCAATGCAGGCAAGGAATCTATTAAAGAGTTTGCTAGGTCATGGGTTTCACGTTTGTCACATTTGGCCGAAAAGATAAAACCTGAAATGATAATACTAGGTCTTGAAGTCAAACTGCCATGGTATTGGCAAACTTGAATTATATCTGCCCCTAGAGACAATCTGGAGCGTTTCATTGAATATTTGGAACGTGTAGAGCGTGCTGCTGCCAATGAGGAGCAAGCACGTAATAACAGAAATGGTAATAACACTAGTAGTAATTTTAAGAACGAGCAGAATGGCAATGTAAACATCAGAACAGTAGGTGTTCGCCATCATAAGATAGGTAGGAATTGGAGAAATAATTATCAGAACCAACAATGGCATCCAAATGATAATAATTTTGTTCCAAACAAAATAATGCTGGTAAACAACAGTGCGGAAAGCAATGCTGTGCCAGTTAACTATAATGAAAATAAAGGAAACAGTAGTAGGCCGAGGCAGGAAAACTAGTTCCCGTCTATGAGGACACCGGCGCTCACCAAGCGGTTACTTTTCCTAAGCCAGTAATTACAGTAATAGGTAAGACAGATCAGAATACTCAGACTGAACATGTGGATGAGGGGTCGGTAGCATCTAAGGATACAGCAGAAATATTAGATCACTCACAGTATTTAATAGATACCATGTTAGAGACGCTTTCCAAGTGGGAAGAGAAAGAGAAGGCGCAGCAGTGTACCGGTAGGGAAGAGCTACAAAATACTGAATTGTCAGGTGAAGAAGCAGAAGAAATTCATGCTTATATCTACGATGAGGATGATGTGCTCTTACCTAAAGTGCCTGTGCAGGATGTTGATACTGTACTAATAGATTTAGGACAGGAGGTAAGTGAGAATGTAGAGGATAGCCTGTTGGGGGTCGATGAACCCAGTAGCTGTGACCAGTTGTCACTTGAGACGGAACCCGACGATAATCGTGAATGTGGTTTAGGTGTAACTAGTGTTGTGCCCGGTCTGGAGGCGCAGAATCGCTCAGACTACAGTAATTTGGGTCATGTTCAGCAAACTAAATGTAATGAAGTCGTGCGGTGTTTCGATTTGAAATTAATACACCGACTGGAAAAGGCAGCTGAAAATGTAATTCAGGAAACCCCTACACACTTTGACCTAAATGTGATGAAGACAGATGTCGATCACTTTAGTTGGAGACAAATCCAAAAGGAAGTATTGGATGAGTTTGAGGAACCACCTATACAAACTATAATAAGCCACCCTATAATAATAGTGAATATGTTGGTATCAATGTACGTTGTCTCTTAGACAGTGGAAGTGAGGTGAGTGCGATATTGCAGTCCTTCTTTGATGCATCACCTGGTAAAGACAAGCTTACTGTAATGAGGGTATCAGGACTAAGAATAATTGGTGCTACTGGCAAGGTGTCAAAAACGACAAAACAAGAAACTTTGCTGCCGTTTAACATTAATGGTAATTTAATTGATCATCAATGCTTAATTGTAAATAATCTCAGTATTGAGGTTTTAATTGGCATAGATTTCTTGTCGAAATATCAGAGTGTTGTTGACTTTGAAAGAAGCCAGTTAAAAATGGTCTTGCCGATAACCGGAGTAATTACAGTACCTTGTATTGATAAACATGTAGTAACTAATGATGAAACTTGGGAGCTGCCTATACGAGTTCTGAAAAATAGGAGATATTGGGACGAAGGTGTTAATCTTAGTAAAAGTAAGCTAGACACAGAAGAAGAAGAAGCAATTATTTTGGACTAAATAGAAGCTAAATTGCAGGAAATCGATAAAATTTCAGCTAATCAGAAGGAAGAACTGAGACAGGTTTTAAAAAGGCATCATAAGGTATTTTCAAATCGACCTGGCGTGGTCAAAGGTTATGAATGTCAATTAAAGGTGAAACCTGGCCAAGTGTTTTTCAGGAAGCCATACCAAATACATGTAGCTAGGAAGCAGGTGGTTCGAAAGGAGATACAGAGAATGCTAGAGTGGGGTGTGATTGAAAAAGCGGTCAGTGAGTACAATAATCCTCTTGTTGTTGTACCAAAAAGAGACGGGAGTGTCAGATTGGTCTTGGACGCTCATTGGTTGAATGAAATAGTGGTTAGGGAAAGTGATAGACCGCAGAACATGGACGGGTTATTGCAAAAGTTCCGGGGAGTAAAATTCTTAACTTCTATGGACATCACATGTGGATATTGGAATTTGCCACTGGCGGAAAATTCAAGGAAGTACACAGCTTTCTTGTACGAATGAGTTTGTTACCAATACCGTGTGGTACCTTTCGGACTTCATATCTCTGTTTGTGCCTTCGCACGTGTGATGTGCCATGTTTTAGGGCCAGCCTTAATTAATAAAATCACAGTCTACGTAGATGATCTGTTAATAGCAACTCCTACCTGGGAAGAACACATAGTTTTATTGGAGGAAGTGTTAGAGGCTGTACCGAGCGAGGTGGCGCAGTGGTTAGCACACTTGACTCGCATTCGGGAGGACGACGGTTCAATCCCGTCTCCGGCCATCCTGATTTGGGGTTTCCGTGATTTCCCTAAATCGCTTCAGGCAAATGCCGGGATGGTTCCTTTGAAAGGGCACGGCCGACTTCCTTCCCCATCCTTCCCTCATCCGAGCTTGCGCTCCGTCTCTAATGCCCTCGTTGTCATATTTTGATTAAAGTTCAGTCTTGATCACGTCATGTATGTTTTAATGATACAGGTAACCGGTTTCGGTTCTTTTTACAAAACCATCATCAGACCCATGGCTCCTTAGGATGGTAGCGGAGCTCTTCTCGCTGCTACGCAGTCAACTGATCAGTTGACTGCCTGTATCATTAAAACATACATGACGTGATCAAGACTGAACTTTAATCAAAATATAACAATTAATTGATCACTGCTTTCCAAAAATGTTTACCAAAATTGCCCTCGTTGTCGACGGGACGTTAAACACTAATCTCCTCCCCCTGTTAGAGGCTATTGAGAGAGTTGGCATGAAACTAAAGATTGAAAAGACAGAGTGCGTTAAAGAGGAAATAGGTTTCTTGGGATATATGATAAGTGGAAAAGGTATTCTGCCTGACCCAGGCAAGCTAGCAGTCACTGAAAAATTTGAGGCTCCCAGAAAAAAGAAGCCGTTGAGATCGATGTTCGGTCTTTTCGGCTTCTATAGGCGTTTTGTTAGTGATCAGGTCTTTAATGCGCCCTGTCTTCACCTCCTGCTGAAAAAGAATACTCCTTGGGTTTGGACAGCAGAAAGTCAACAGGCGTTCGAGGTGCTTAAACAATCTTTAATTAATAGTCCTATTTTACATCATCCTGATTTTGAAAAACCATTCTGTATGTCTGTTGATGCTAGTGGCTATGGTATAGCTGTGGAGATATTCCAAGTACAAATAGAGAACGAACAAGAAGTGCACAAGATTATAGCTTTCGCAAGTCGATCTTTACAGGTATCAGAGAGAAATTATGGCATCTCAGAACTGGAAGCATTAGCAATTGTATATGGGGTACAGAAATTTGAGCAGTATCTATTAGGTCACAAGATAATTATTTGCAGTGACCATAAGGCGTTGACCATTTAAAGACCTGTGAGTTGAGGAATGCTCGTTTGGTAAGATGGTCATTGGGTCTCCAGCAGTTTGACCTTGAGGTTAGATATATTCAAGGGAAAGATAATTTGGTAGCTGATGGGTTATCTAGAAGTGCGGAACTCTGTGACGACGCGGGAATTACAGCAACAGACCTAAGTGAAGTACGAATGTTTGCGTTGCACGAAGTAAAGGAAGAAAGTGCATTAAAGAGGGTGATTAAGAACTTGAGACGTGAGCATAATGCAGATGACCAGCTGAAATTAGTAAAAAGCTATTTTGGAGATGCGAACTATCATAAGGTTTCGCAATACTACTGTCTGCATAAAGGTATTCTGTTTAGGAGGAAAAAGGTAGGTGTTTCTGAGTGTAAGCTATGCTTTCCCTCACAACATGTAGACTAACTAGTCGACTGTGTACACCTGAGGTATGGGCACTATGGTGCAAAGAAGTGCATTGCAAAATTAAAAGGGAAAGTTGTGTTTGACAACATGTACCGCCGTGTTGCCAAGCGCCTAGCATCTTGTGTAGTGTGCCAGAAAGTCCGTGCTGCAAACACCAGAATACAAGGGGATATGCATTCAGTAGAGCCAACTGAAACGCTAGAATTACTGGCTTGTGATTTGATTGGCCCTCTTCCTGCTTCGAGAGGTGGGTGCACCCATGCTTTTGTTGTTGTGGATGGATTTAGTAAATATGTTAACCTATACCCAATTAAAAGAGCAAATGCGAAAACGTTGGTAGAAAAGTTGGAAAAAGATTTCTTCGTGAACGTTGGCGTTCCGAAGAATTTGCTGTCAGACAATGGGCCTCAATTTACTTCTGATAGATTTAAAGAATGTCTGGATAAGGCCGGAGTGAAATATCTTAAAATATCTGCGTATTTCCCCCAAGGAAATATGAGTGAATGTATTATGAGAGAATTGAATAGGCTTTCCAGGACTTATTGTGCTCTGAAACACTCAAGTTGGGCACAGCACATGAAGTATTTTGAGAATGTAATTAACAATTTAAGGCATGATGCAACTGGTTTTACGCCTTGCGAAATAATGTTTGGCCAAGAACCGCACAATGTGATTGCATATATGGTAGAATTCCCTATTCTAACGCAAATATCCACAGACGAGAAGAAGTTAAAGGCTAGGGCAAATATAAGAGAAAGAGCATTGGAAAGGAAGAAGCGTAATGACGCAAAAGCTGTACCCACCAGTTTTGAAATAGGTCAGTTAGTCCTTGTCAAAACCAAGGAAAAATCAAAGAAAATAAATGCAGAAACAAATAAATTCATGTTCGTATAGCAAGGACCTATCAGGATCATAGGGAAACCACATGCCAATGCATATAGGCTAGAGTGCCATAAGAGTAAAAAGCTATTAGGTCTCAGGAACGTGATCGACCAAAAGAAGTTCATAGGTACTGAATGAATTCTGTAGGGAGGAGGTTGTTCTGTAACATCTACACAGTGTGGCAGCTGTTCAGTTCCAGCTGAGTGAGATCTTCTATCACATTTCAGATCTCACTCACTCTTCACCTTTTCTATCTTCCTAAAATTTCGACCTCTTCTTTCCAACACATTAAATTTTCCATTATAGTTATCAAGCCAATAATAAACTAATGAATTCTGTAGGGAGAAGGTTGTTCTGTAGCCTCTACACAGTGTGGCAGCTGTGCAGTCCCTGCTGTGTGAGATCTTCTTTCCCATTTCAGATTTCACTCACTCTTCATCTTTCCGCGTGACGTCTCACGTTGCTGCTTTTCGCGTTCAGTTTAAAAGTAAAGCTTACCCCAAGATGAATAAAGACTGAGCCATATGGGTCACCGAAGAGCCAGTAGTATCATGTGAAACGGACAAGACGAAAAACTACGCGTGTGAAGACGCACCTTCGATATGCACACTAGTTTGTAAGTTATTGCGAATTAAATGTTATTAATAATTCCTGAATTGTAAAAGTGAATATCTCGGCAATGCATCATGTGACTGCAACAAGCGAGGTATCTACGGATACATAACGTAGAGCTGTATCGGACTCTGGTAGTCGATTCACTGAAATCATTTACATATTTAAAAGAGAGGCCGAAAAGTGGATTTTGGTCAGGCTGTATTATGAGAAAGTTTTATCTGATGAGCGGTGAATTAGCCGCTAATTCGAGTGTGTGACTTATTCAGAGTTCATACTTTCGGACAGACGTATATTTTCGACATCTAATGAACTTATTACTTTGTGGTTGTGTGTGATACAAGCCGCACTTACAGTATTTCAGTGTATAGCCACTGTGGAATTTATACGTTTTGTAGGGAAGCAGCATACTCACGCCGTATAAAATTCACATCAGTCTTTCCAAAATGTGCCAGCCAGTCCACTGTAACTAGCTCTGACGTCATAAATGTTGCGCAATACTTTAAAAATCCAGTGAATAACCTGAAACGTTTCTAACATGTCAGGAGTAATACTAAATCAATATGTGTTAAATATCAGTTCAATAACTTTAACCATTTTCGATATTTTCATTGGAGCAACAGAAAAGAGCTAGAAACTTAAAAATTTATATTTAGATTCCATTTCCATAATAATTTTGTAGAAACAGTATTCTGAATCTCACAAATTAAAACTTTAGTTTAAATTCATGATTTTCTGGTTTTTGTCTTAAAAATTAAGAAAGCAAGATAGATTAAGTAGGCGAATAACTAAAGCTAGTATTTTTAAATTTAAGTGGAAGGGAGATCCGCTATAACCATAAAGATGTGAGAAGTTTCAACTGAATAACTACAAAACTATAGCGATAGTGAATCGTCAAAGGGCAAGTTCAGAGCTCGTCTACTGCATGTAGTGTAATTAAATTAATTCTCTCGCCCAAAATATTTAACTTAGCCACATCAGACTTTTATTATGATTACTTACCTGTGTGCTGATTGCACATTTAAATTGAGAGCTTCATCGGCCATCAGCAAAGGAAGCAATGATTTATTCAATAACTTAAAGTGGTGCATTACTAGCCCAGCGGCTAGTCGGGAGAGCGGATTTGATCAGGCGTTCCCTTAGCCGTCCGCACTGCGACTTTATATATAAGAACGCTGCGCGAGAGAAGGAGGCCCCAGTTCTCTCCAAACTCTGATTAGCGTACCATCTGTCCCGGGAGTCGCGTCGCGTCGGTATCATTGCTATAAACAGCCTCGGATGCTGTAATAAGTTACTAGGGATACGCGTAACCATGAAATCGTTTTCGAGTGAATTGTTAATTCTGGGATGACTTTAATGATCTATCTTCAGTTGCGCGTGTTGTATTTCCACGTGCCGTCGTGGGACAGACATTCTACCATTATTTAGCGTGGCGTTTGATGAACGTTATCATCAAATTATGGCGAGCATTCATTTAAACATTTAATTTGGATAGTTATAGTAGCATCAGCGCATTAGTCTCTGAACTGCTCTGTTAGTTGGATTATGTGGATTCTTTTGGTCTGTGACTTTCAGAATATAGTGAACATTTTTGAGAAAATGGTTTTTGATTATGAATCCCAGACAATCTCCTAATTCCTCAGAGCTATAAACTGTAGTTATAAATGTATTTCTCAGATGAAGTGGGCACTAGAAATTCTAATTATGGGCTTCACGTTTTGCTAATCACTTTCTGGTTGCCAAAATTGTAGTTAGAAAGCCAGTGTTGAGAACAGCAAACAACAGCATTAAATAAATAAATATTAGGAACAATATATATACAATTAATTCCACCCGCCGCCCCACAGATTGATATAGTGTGGAAGTTTAAAAGTTTTTTGAAGATATTTCACGCAGTTAATTGTAGTTTAACCAACCGCCTCCAAGATCTGAAGAAACTCGGTCAGCCTGCGGGTTAGCCCTGCGGTCAGAGGCGCCTTGCCACGGCCAGTGCGGCTCCCCGCATCGGAGGTCAAGTCCTTCCCCGGAAATGGGTGTGTGTGTTGTCGTTAGCGTAAGTTAGTTTAAGGTAGATTATGTGGTGTGTTAGTCTAGGGACCGATGACCTCATCAGTTTGGAGCCATAGAAAGTTACCGCAAGTTTCCTAA
The DNA here is from genome assembly GCF_021461395.2 of Schistocerca americana. Lineage (NCBI taxonomy): Eukaryota > Metazoa > Arthropoda > Insecta > Orthoptera > Acrididae > Schistocerca > Schistocerca americana. Next base: position 692,655,392 of record NC_060130.1, read on the forward strand.
GAACCCGGTCAGGCTCTGAAATTAATTGATCGTGAACTGTGACTTTCGATTTTTCTATTTTCTTACTGGGAATAAACATAAATTTGTGAAACTTCAAATAATATGTGAGTGTGTACGTCATGTCTGCATAGCAAATCCTGCCGGAATTTGTATTAAATACTGGTATGGAACATTGGGTAGATTGCGACGAATGTGAGTTGGCGCCCCACTGACGAAACGTAGCCAAACTTATAAGTCTAACCACATTTATGGGGGCCCATTGAAGTGCTTTTGCTGTGTAATGTGTAGGTAAATCTTTTCGTGCAGTTGCACGTGGGGGCTTGGAGCTGATATATAACTTGCGAATGGCTTAGAACATTGATTTTCGGTTAGTTGAAGGAAGAGATAGTATTTTATTTCATCATCCACAACACATGCACATTCCCATACAACCCGGAGGTCGCAGTACGATTTGTGTATGCTGGGTGTGGACGCAGGAGGAGGTGACTGCTGTTTGTAAACAGCTTAATGCCCTTTGGCTATAGTCAGTGACCTTCGGGCAACTGCTTCGGGATGTAGCAGTGGCTGAGACCCAGGCTCATCGCGTAGGACACGTCAGGTGTCTCTGGTTTCACCACCGGGCTCTGCTACCGAAGCACCTCCCAGTGTACCTGGCGTGGTGGATCCGCCTTCACAGCAGAGTGAGTTTGCGGGAAGAAACACGTTCGCGTCATTTGAGGTGGAAGGCGAATGTGGAGACCTGTCGTCTTGCCTCGCCCATTCAGCGTGTGACTAGACAGGTGGCCGCTCCTTCAACAGGATCCGAGTAGGCATCCGCTGGGAGGAGTTTACTAGTTACTGGGAGCTCCAACATCATGCACATTATAGAGCAGGGATCCCCAAACTATTTTGGACAAGTGACCCCTTTTCCAAAACGAACTGTTACCTGAGACCCCCATGGCCAAATTACCAACTTTTAAGATCAACCCCATTATTCATAATGGTCCGCTAACTTAAAACAGCTGCTACAGAGTGTTATTTTTCATTCTGACGTAGGTCAATAGAAGAAGACAGAGTGAGAATTAGCAATGCTTTAAGTTAGCAGACTTATGAATAAGGGGGCCTATCTTTAGTTTTTTCCTATTGATATAAAATACCTAGGTACTAAGGTACCAATTGGAAAACTTTGCACTTGGTTAAGTGAGTAAAGTTGACTTCATTTTCTCATCAAAATTTAACAGAATAAAAAGACATACAATTCAGTAAATATCAAGTTTAATTTATAATGATTATTACAAATTAAGTACTTAAAGAATCTTAAGTAGGTAGGAAATTATATTTAAAAAAGTATTATTGCGCAAAGAGAAAATAAAACATTCAGTCGGCGGGGTCAGGGATTTTCTCTGCCTCGTGATGGCTGGGTGTTGTGTGATGTCCCTAGGTTAGTTAGGTTTAAGTAGTTCTAAGTTCTAGGGGACTGATGACCATAGATGTTAAGTCCCATAGTGCTCAGAGCCATTTTTAAAACATTCAGTGTGATGGATGAACCTGGTGACTATCTACCAATCTAGCTACATCTGGATCGACATTGGTGGGTTGCAGCCTTAAATCTCCACGTTCGTTGAATTTCAAACGGTTTCTTTGTTTCGTCAAAATGTTTGTTACCACACTCAAGCTGTTTTCAACTGGGTATGATGATGGAAAAGTGATAAGGTATTTTTCAGCAATGTTCCAGAATGTAGGATACTATGTTTCAATGTTGCGTTGCAACCAGAACTTCTGATAGCCTTGGTTGAACTTCTGCTTAAGCTCTTCGTCTGTGCTGATGGTAATCAACTCTTCTTGGTACATATTTTCATCTTTGATAAATCGAACATATCCTAACAACGGAGCTCCATAGCCGGGTATTATAGACTCGTCCAACTGGAGAGAGAATCTGTTGGTCTGTAAGAACTTGCATAAAATGTTTTCCATATCGCTTTTCCATCTCGTCTATGCGTCTCTGACCGGTGTTATTGCTCAAAGGTATTCTCTTTAAAATATCATGTGCGGGTTTGTGCAATACATTGTTAAGGACCTCCGCAATGGCTCGTAAGATAAGGTGCTCTCCAATTGTGTGGTGTTTCCCCAACTTCGCCATTATTAAAGATATAATATAGGACGCTCGTAAACGATCATCGTCTTTAATAGATGACGACCCAAACATCGATCTTATGGATGGCCTTTTGTCTAGTTTTTCTTTAAGTGCTTGAACAAATGACAAGGGCTTACTTTTTTTGTCAGCATGTACTCTTGATAAGTGGTCATCCATTTCTGAAGGCTTCATGGCATCGTTACTGAATACTTTTTCACATATGAGACACATCGGCAAGTGTTGATTTGATGGAGATGCAATAAATCCGAACTTCAAGTAGTCCAAACTGTATTGTCTGCATTTTTATTTCGTGTCCGCCATCATGAAACTCTCAGTAATCCTGCAAATAAAAAACTACCGAAATAAAAAGCAATAATAAACTGTTAAATTTGCACATTATCATATTTTTATCACACCCAGGTAATGGATTCTTGTTAGGTATTACTGACCTACTCATTGATAAACTTCGATTCCTATATTAGGTAAGTAACTATAGTAGGTAATTAGGTATAGAAAATTCGTATTCGGTAAGTAGGTACATATCAGCATAAGAACGAAAACCAAAGCAAACTGAACACTTCAAAGTTTAGGTACCTACCAACTTAACAGCTTAAGTGTAAGTAATTTTTACAAATACTTTTATACCTAGCTATTTAAAATATGTTGTATGTTGCGTTTACCACTTTTTCAGTCACTTTACTTCACTTAATTTAGCTATGTAATAACTTTGTAATCTCTTGAAACAAATGAGTACTTATATGAGTTGTTATCGTTCAAGCTCCAACGAATTTCAAAACGCAAATAAACTTTCAACCTAAGTGCAACCTCGCTAAATAGTAAAATATGAGGAACATGTTTGGACTTGATCAAGAATTCGTTCGTGTTAAATCGCGTAAGCGTCAAATAGAGAGCAAGTCAAAATGCGCCTGAAAGACGCACGCTCGAACTCATTATCTTGCACAAACTTGTCCACACAGACCTGCCGAGTTTTTCATCTTGTACGAAGTTGAGACTTTACAATACTACAACAATGCTATTTCCTACAAAAATATTAATTATTTTTAGTACACGTAACACAACATAAACAATACAGTACCTACCTATCTTGAAAGTTTTAAATAATAACTTGTGTTAATTTAATAGGGCTCGATTTTTAGACCTCGTCGACCCCCAAAGTTCAGTTTTCGTTTATGTCGACCCCTAGGAAACCGATATCGACCCTAAGGGGTCGATATCGACCACTTTGGGAATCTCTGTTATAGAGCCTCTTAGGCATACAGCGTTCAGGGCTGGAAAGAAAGCCAATATGCACTCATTATGTCTGCCAGGGGGTTTCATGCAAGATGTGGAGGCGGTCTTGCCTGCGACTATCGAGCGTGCAGGGAGCAGTCGCCTGCAAGTTGTGGCTCATGTCAGCACCAACGACGCCTGTTGCCTGGGTCCTAAGGTCAGCCGGCCGGAGTGGCCGAGCGGTTAAAGGCGCTACAGTCTGGAACCGCATGACCGCTACGGTCGCAGGTTCGAATCCTGCCTCGGGCATGGATGTGTGTGATGTCCTTAGGTTAGTTAGGTTTAAGTAGTTCTGAGTTCTAGTGGACTTATGACCACAGCAGTTGAGTTCCATAGTGCTCAGAGCCATTTGAACCATTCTAAGGTCATCCTCAGTTCATGCAAGCTACTGGCGGAAGTGGTGAAGGCTGCTGGCCTCATGCGTGGGGTGGAAACAGAGCTTGCAATTTGCAGCATTGTTCCCAGAGTTGATCGGGGTCCTTTGATTTAGAGCCGAGTGGAGGGCCTGAGCCAAAGGATTCACCGACTCTATGACGGTCTTGGATGCAGCTTTCTAGAACTGATTTATCGGATGAGGATTCGTAGGACTCCCCTTGATAAGACAAGTGCGCACTACACAATGAAAGAAGCTACACGGGTAGTAGAGTGCACACGAGCGTTTCTTATGCTAGGCGGTAGTTTGAGGTACTCTGATAAACACTCGCCAGTCGATACGCAGCAAAGGAAGTGAGACCGCGTTCGCAGTAACGACACTTCGACTGTCAAAATTTTAACGGTAATGTGTCGAAGTATTCGTAACGAAGTGCCCGAATTTAGTGAACTCCAGTGAAGTTCTGGCTCTCAAATTATTCTCGGGAGCGATAGGTGGCTGAAACCCGAAGTGGAAAGCCCTAAGATAGTTAGCGAGTCGTGGAACGTATATTCAGAAGACAGATTAGAGACAATAGGAGAGGGGGGTAGGGGGAGTGTTCATTGCAGCTTATAAAAATATTCTCTCTATTGAGATCGAAGTTGAATGTGATAGTGACGTTATCTGGTCTCGTATAACAGGTCTAAGTGAAACCAAGTTAATTAAACTATACTCCTTCCGCACAGGCCATGAAGACCCAAAGGTACCGACTGGCCACCGTGTCGTCCTCAGCCCACAGACGTCACTGGATGCGGATATGTAGGGGCATGTGGTCAGCACACCGCTCTCCCGGCCGTAGGTCAGTTTCCGAGTCCGGAGCCGCTACTTCTCAATCAAGTAGCTCCTCATTTTGCCTCACAAGGGCTGAGTGCACCCCGCTTGCCAACAGCCGTCGGCAGACCGGATGGTCACCCATCCAAGTGCTAGCCCAGCCCGACAGCGCGTAACTTCGGTGATCTGACGGGAACCGGTGTTACCACTGCGGCAAAGCCGTTGGCAACCTAGATAATTGTTGGATGCTTTTACCGGCCACCCGATTCTGCTGTGACAGTTTTAGAGTCATTCAAAGATTGACTATGGTCAGTAGCGCGTAAATACCTATATTACGCACTGCTAGTTGGAGGCGACGTTAACTTAATCTGTATAGACTGAAATGCCGTTGGATTCATTGCAGGGCGTACAGACAGACAGTCATGCAAAGTACTTTCGAACATGTTTTCTGAAAATTGTTTTGAGTAGCTAGTTCGGCAGCCAACATTCAAGGAAATATCTTAGACCATATCGACGACATCAGTATAGAAACGGGAATTAGCAATCGTGATGTCATTGTAAAACTATGGTCACGAAATTTAACAAATCAGTCAAGAAGGCTAGAAGAGTGTTTCTGGTAGACAGAGCAGACAAGCAGTTATTAGCATATCACTTAGACAGTGAATTGACATCACTTAGTTGCAGTAAGGTGGACGTAGAGGAATTATGGGATTAGTCTAAGCATATTGTAAATCGTGTTCTGAAGAACTAAGTTCTTGGTAAATGGATTAAAGACGGAGAAGACCGAAAACGGTGTAACAGCGAGATTCGTACGCGAATTGCTGAGGAAGTAGAGGCTGCTGCACTCTCGGTTCAGAAGAGAACGAGCAAATGACGTCAAAGGTAAGTAGTGATTCGTGCCTCTGTGAAAATATACACACATCAAAAAAAGTTTTGCATCACCTAGGTTCCGAGAGTTCCGGAACCTGTACAGAAAATTGGAAGAGAGCTCAACATAAAAATCATTTCCATCCTCTTTATTCCTCATGAAAACCACTCATTGCATGTTGTACCACCACACAGCGAGACCTTCAGAGGTGGTGGTCCAGATTGCTGTACACACCGGTACCTCTAATACCCAGTAGCATGTCCTCTTGCATTGATGCGTGCCTGTGTTCGTCATGTCATACTATCTACAAGTTCATCAAGGCACTGTTGGTCCAGACTGTCCACTTTCTCAACGTCAGATCGGCGTAGATCACCCAGAGTGGTTGGTGAGTCACGCCGTCCATAAACAGCCCTTTTCAGTCTATCCCAGGCGTGTTCGATAGGGTTCATGGAGGACATGTTGGTCACTCTACTCGAGCGATGTCGTTCTCCTGAAGGAAGCCATTCACAAGATGTGCACGATGGGGGCGCGAATTGTCGTCCATGAAGATGAATGCCTCGCCAATATGCTGCCGATATGCTTGCACTATCGGTCGGAGGATGGCATTCACGTATCGTACAGCCGTTACGGTGTCTTCCATTACCATCAGCGGCGTACTTCGGCCCCACATAATGCCGCCCCAAAACAGCAGGGAACCACCACGTTAGTGCACTCGCGGGACAGTGTGTCTATGGCGTTCAGCTGGCCGCTGTGGCAGAGCGGTTCTAGGCGCTTCAGTCCGGAACCGTGCTGCTGTTACGGTTGCAGATTCGAATCCTGCCTCAGGCATGGATGTGTGTGATGTCCCTAGGTTAGTTAGGTTTAAGTAGTTCTAAGTCTGTGGGACTGATGAACTCAGATGTTAAGTCGCATAGTGCTTAGCGCCATTTGAACCATTGTGGCGTTCAGCCTAACCGGGTTGCCTCCAAACACGTCTCCGACGACTGTCTGGTTGAAGGCATATGCGACGCTCATCGGTGAACATAGCGTGATGTCAATCCTAAGTGGTCCATTCGGCATGTTGTTGGACCCATCTGTACCGCGCTGCATGGCGTCTCGGTTGCAAATATGGACCTCGCCGTGGACGTCGGGAGTGAAGTTGCGCACCAAGCAGCCTATTGCACACAATTTGAGCCACAACACGACGTCCTGTTGCTGCGCAAAAAGCATTATTCAACATAGTGGCGTTGCTGTCAGGGTTTCTCTGAGCCATAATCCGTAAGTATCTGTCACCCACTGCAGTAGTAGTCCTTGGACGGTCTGAGCGACGCATGTCATCGACAGTTCCAGTATCTCTGTATCTTCTCAATGTCCGAACTACATCGCTTTGGTTCACTCTGAGACGCCTGGACACTTCCCTTGCTGAGAGTCCTTCCTGGCTCAGAGTAACAATGCGGACGCGATCCAACCGCTGTATTGAGCGTCCAGGCATGGGGGAACTACAGACAACACGAGCAGTATACCTCCTTTCTGATGGAATGACTGGAACTGATCGGCTGTCGGACCCCCACCGTCTAATAGAAGCTGCTCATGCATGGTTGTATACATCTTTGGAAGGGTTTAGTGACATCTCTGAACAGTCAAAGGGACTGTGTCTGTGATACAATATCCACAGTGAACATCTGTCTTCAGGAGTTCTGAGAACCGGGCTGATGGAAATTTTTTTATGTGCTTATATGTGTGGAGCATACAACTACTACCACTGTACTGCCTTAACAAAATTTTAAATATGATCTTCAAGAAATCGTTCAGGCAGGAGAATCGTTTGACCATCGAACAGACTCCCGTATGGATGATATAGTAATAAGCATCCCAGGCGTAGAGAAATAGTTGAAGGAGTTGAAGACAAATAGGTAACCAGCTATGGAATGAACCCCAACTCGATGTTTCAAAGAGTACTCTGCAGCATTGGCCGCTTGTGTGTGTGTGGATGTTGAACTGGGGACCTAGAAACGACGGAGAGGCTTCGTCCCCGCCATAGCCAGTGGTTCACAATCACACAACAGGCTACAGCAGTCCTCTCATCCCACCGCCGCCCCACACCGAACCCAGGTTTATTGTGCGGTTCGGCCCAAGTAGGCCCTTCCCCCCCTCCCCCCCCCCCCCCTCTCCTCGGGAAATCTCTTACCAAACGAGTGTTTACCCCAAGTATTTGCGTGGTAGAGTAATTATGGTGTACGCGTACGTGGAGACAGTTTTTGTGCAGCAATCGCTGAAACATTGTAACTGAGGCGGAATAAGAGAACCAGCTCGCATTCGAAGAGGCAGATGGAAAACCGCCTTAAAAAACCATCCAGAGGCTGGCCTACACGCCGGACCTCGACACTGGTGCGCCGGGCGGATTCGTGCCGAGGACGAACACGCCTTCCCGCTCTTGAAGCAGCGCATGAGATCGCGGGATTATACGGGCGGGCTATTGGACCCTTACTTAGCTTGCACTTCTCGAGAATCTCTCGCCCAGCGCAAAGTCCCAAGCGGCTGGAAAAAAGCGCATTTAACTCATGTGTACAAGAAAGCAAAAGAACGGTCACTCGAAGTTACAGACCAATACCCCTAACATCAGTTTGCTCCAGAATCTTTCAGCGTATTCGAAGTTCGAATATAATAAATTTTTTTGAGACCGAGAACATTATGCCCACGAATCACCATGGTTTCAAAAAGCATCGTTCGTGCGAAACTCAGTTTGCCCATTTCACACATAGTATAATGCTAACTACGGGTGAAGGACAACAGGCAGAGTTCATATTTCTTGGTTTTCGGAAAGTGTTTGACACTGAGTCCCATTGCAGGCTGTTAAAGAAGGTATGAACATATGAAATAGGTTCACAGATATATGAGTGGCTAGAAGACTTCTTAAGTTATTGAAGGCAGTATGTTGTCCTCTTCCACGAATGTTCATCATAGAGAAGAGTATCGTCAGGGTTGCCCCAGTGATAGGACCGCTATTGATATCACTCTATATATAGGTGAATTGGCGGAGAGGGTGAACAGCAATCTGCGGTTGTTTCCTGATGATGCTGTGGTGTACGGTAAGGTGTCGAAGTTGAATGGCTGTATGGGGATACAAGATGACCTAGAGTCCTAGACCAAAATTTTTAGTTGGTTTGATGAATGGCACCTAACTACAAATCTAGAAAAATTTAAGTTAATGTGGAGGAATAGGAAAAACAAACCCATAATGTTCGGATACAACATTAGCAGCTTCCTGCTTGACACATTCACGTCGTTTAAATATCTAGGGTAACGTTGCAAAGCGATAAGAAATGGAACAAGCATGTGAGGATTATGGTACGAAAGACGGCTGGTCGACTTGGATTTATTGGGAGAATTCTAGGAAAATGTGGTTCATCTGTAAAGAGGAACGCATATAGGAAGCTAGTGTGACCTATTCTTGAGCATTACTCGAGTGTTTGGAATCCCTACCAGGCCGAATTAAACGAAGATATCGAAGCAATTCAGAGGTGGGTTGCTAGATTTTTTACTGCTAGGTTCTACCGGCATGGAAGTGTTTAGGAGGCGCTTCGAGAACAGAAATGGAAATCCCTGGAGGGAAGGCGACATTCTTTATTCAGAAAATTTAGAGAACAGGCATTGAAGCAGACTGCAGAATGATTCTGTTGCCTCCAACATACATTGCGTGTTACGACCACGAAGACAAGATACGAGAAATTAGGGCTCATACGGAGGCATATAGACTGTCGTTTTTCCCTAGTTCTATCTGTGAGTGGAACAGGAAAGCAAATTATCAGTATTGGTACGGAGTGCCCTCCGACACGTGCCGTAAGGTGGATGGCGGAGTATCGATGTAGATATATACTTAAGCATCTCCGAACAATTTTCCCGAATCGTGTCACGGTTGTAAAATCCACTTATGAACATCGTTAAAGGTTTACTTTAGTGGACCTCGTTCCCCAAGTGACAGTCATTGGGTCTAACCAGGTTCATGATGGCAACACGAGGCACTGGTTGATGGCCCTAGTGAAGTTTCGCCCTTAACCTCGCTTAGGGATCTCGTTGCAGTAGCTTCCGCCACGCCGGCACTTCCTCTTCAAAGCAAGCGTAGACGGACGAAAGGATGTGAGGGGTCAGACGATTCCTCTTCCATTTTCCGCCAATCTGTAAAGATTCCGTTGGAGGATGCCTCTCCCTTCACCGAGTTCATACCTGATGATAACATGTCACCTGCTGTTAAAGATCCGAATGCGTCCCGATATACCTCCCGTGGCCAAGACTGCTTCTTCGGGATCGATGAGCGTGGATCTCTTCCGGAGCTCCGTACTACGTCGACGGACCTGCCGATCATTCCTGGGTCTGTAACGTATTTCCCCCCCCCCTCCCCCCCTCTTATGCGCTCCCAGACTGGGAAAGCACGCCACGCAGATCGGCACAAGTGTGCCATTGGAAAACGTAATCATGTAGAATACCAGGAGCCAAACCACCGACTTCTGGAGAAAGGGGGGCGGGCAGACCTCTTCCTCTGCGCCAACTGAATTTTCACTGGACCGTCACCCCTCCCCCCCCCCCCCCCCCCCCCCCCCCACGACCACGTAACCAGGTGTGGCATTCGCTTTGCTGCAATGCCGCAATAAACCGCTTTTACAAGCTGAGACGGTGGCGTCGCGGAAAAGGAAAAAAGAGATGGTGGAAGAGAAGGATACAGCATTTCCCACTAAGATTCATCCATTGACTCTGTAATGCAGGCCTATTCAAGGTGTTCAGAAATTCCCATACAAACTTCTAGTACTTGCAGAGGAATGTGATACATAATATTTTAATATTTCGAACAGGAACACATGACCGGAAACGTACCGTTTTCGATCTACGACGGTTTCACTTGATTTGTCTCACTCAGCCACTTCTGGACGAGGAATTAAATTATGCATGATGCACTGCAATAATTAGGTAACAATGCGAAATGAAACGTCCATTTATTACTTACACATATTTATTTGTATTAACACTCAAACAAACTATTCCAAAACAAAAAGGAACCATGCCTACTGCACGTACTGATGCATTACAACAGCTGCTCGATGTGGACGTTGAACCTACGAAGTATGTTCTGGTAAACACTCTCCATCCCACCTGGCGTCTCTTCAATTTCTAGTGCAGGGGTCAGAACTCGTGACGCCAGATCTTCCTCTGTCTCGGAGCGAGGCAAACGTTAAGTGACAGCAGGTGACCGTCTGACGTAGAACACGTTATCTTGTCTATCCTATTGCATACCAGGACAAGCAACACTCATCAGACGTGGACACGTTACACATCTGGACTGAAACCGTCGTAGAACGGATGCTCTATGTGGTGTCACCGCCAGACACCACACTAGCTAGGTGGTAGCCTTTAAATCGGCCGCGGTCCGGTAGTATACGTCGGACCCGCGTGTCGCCACTATCAGTGATTGCAGACCGAGCGTCGCCACACGGTAGGTCTAGAGAGACTTCCTAGCACTCGCCCCAGTTGTACAGCCGACTTTGCTAGCGATGGTTCACTGACAAATTACGCTCTCATTTGCCGAGACGATAGTTAGCATAGCCTTCAGCTACGTCATTAGCTACGACCTAGCAAGACGCCATTAACAGTTACTATTGATGCTGTAAAACATGTACCGTCAAGAGCGATGTTCACCAATTATGGATTATAGTTAAGTATTCCAACAGATACGTACTATTTTTGCTAGTCTCATATCCCTGACCTGTTCCAGACCTCACGCCAGCCTGCGTGAGCTTAAACGCGTGCCTTTCGGCTTCCTGTCATAGTGGATTGGCTGTCTTGCCAATCCACAACACTCTGTTTCCGGACATGGTTCAAAATGGTTCAAATGGCTCTGAGCAGTATGGGACTTAACTTCTGAGGTCATCAGTCCCCTAGAACTTAGAACTACTTAAACCTAACTAACCTAAGGACATCACACACATCAATGCCCGAGGCAGGATTCGAAACTGCGACCGTAGCGGTCACGTGGTTCCAGACTGTAAGCGCCTAGAACCGCTCGGCCACTCCGGCCGGCGTTTCCGGACATGTGTTGTGTACACATTTCCCTCTACAAGTCTTATAAGTTTCTTAGGGGGATTTTCGAACACGCTGTACTTTTCATAGTTTGAATGGGAACTGAACTATTTCCGACCTGAAACCTGTGGCGCTGTGTTAATTTATTTACGATTCAAATGCAGATGTGATGTTTTTGCAAAATGTGTTACTGATCATTTTTCTACTAGCGGATTTTCTACCTTTTTATGAGGTTCTTGCACTGTCTACCGGTACTGCGTTATTCTACGCAGAAGCAATATCACTAACCGATTTTGAATATCTTGATAACGGCCAAGGGATAGGCTGAACTTTTTGCTATGTTAAATTAATTCTTATTTATGCCCCACTAGGATGTGGCCATTCCACGGATCGAGCGCATTTCTACAAAGAGGATGTAGTTTATTTATTTCGTAAAAGTACTTATAAACTTCTGTTAGGCGGTGATCTTAATTGTGTTTTTGCATCCTGTGGATTAGGCACCCAATTTTAATTTCAGTAAGGAACTACATGAGTCGGTGCCATCTTCGTAAATACGCGATGCATGGATCTGTCACATTACCTTTATCGTTAATTATATGCATTCTACAGCTACTTCCAGCAGCAGACTCTATCGTTTTTAACTTTACGTGGGCAATGGCGATAGACGTGAAACCCAGTTGTTTCACTTACCACTGTGCCGTAACTGCAACCTTAACTTATGTGCCGCAACTAGTAAGATTGTACTGCCTTACCTGGATGTTGAAAACATCTCTTTTGAAAGGCTCTTCCCTCGATATAATCGTTCGAGAGGTTTGGGCCCGTAACTAGCCTTCTCTGGACCGTTATCCTTCTCTGATGGGATGGTGGTCACGGCGTGCAAAACCGCTGATCCGGAAAGCGTTAATGCGTTACGGCGCTGAGAGGCGAGGGATCACCATCTCCGGCAGACACCGGAATTCTATTATTCCATCTTATAGTAACTTTATGAAGTTTCCAGAAAAACTCTCCTATTGGTCATAGATCTTCGCCATATTACGACGAAGCGTCTTCAATTGGAGAGACAACAACTGGAAGGACCCAGGGTGTGATCAAACTACCGCTCATTCCTACAGGATGAACTGACCTTCTAATATCATCTTATCCCGTCGGGGGCACGTCGAAACAAACATGTATCGCGTCCATCACTGACGCTGGTGTCACATACACACTTTCCAACTTGACATTTCCAGGACAATCTACAATTACTTTACCGACCTGTCCGTATTACTGATACGATTTTCCCTCATGCATTTGCTCTTCACCAGGACTGTGTGGTTACTCCTGCATTAAATTATGAATTTCTGAGTGACTTATCGAGATGATGTGTATCACCGCAAAGCTGGTTCGCTTTGTAGGAAATAGCTGGGAGTCGATGGTATCCTAAGGAATTTTATGTATAATTTTGGATTCATAGGTGATACCATTACGGCACTGGTAAATGAGGCGATACGGTTGGGTGTTTGATCCCCGCCCCTTTCAAGGTTGGTAAAGTAGTTCTAATTCCGAAGACATCCAAGAGTACCAGACACTGATAAATTCCGACCGGCCACACTCCATAAGTACGATAACAAAATTATCGCATAGGCGGTGAATAGCTACAATATGTGATTAAAAGTATCCGGACACCTGACTGAAAATGACTTAGAATTTCGTGGCGCCCTCCATCAGTAATGCTGGAATTCAGTATGCTGTTGGCCCACCCTTAGCCTTGATGACAGCTTCCACTCTCCCAAGTATGCGTTCAGTCAGGTGCTGGAAGGTTTCTTGGGGAAGAATTGCAGTCCATTCTTCACGGAGTGCTGCACTGGGGAGAGGTATCGATGTCTGTCGGTGAGGCGTGGCACGAACTCGGCGTTCCAAAACATCCAAAAGGTGTTCTATAAGATTCAAGTCAGAGCACTGCGCAGATCAGCCCATTGCAGGGAAGTTATTGTTGTGTAACCACTTCGCCACATGGAGTTCATTATGAACAGGTGCTCGATCGTGTTGACAGATGCAATCGCCATCTCCGAATTTTTATTCAACAGTGGGAAGCAAGAATGTGCTTAAAACATCAGTGTAGGCTTGTGATGTGATAGTGCCACGCTAAGCAACAAGGGGTGAAATCCCCCTCCATGAAAAACACAACCACACCACCGCCTATGAATTTTATTGTTGGTTCTACACACACTGGCAGATGACGTTCATCGGGCATTCACCTTACCTACACCCTGCCATCGGATCGCCACACTGTGTACCGTGGTTTGTCACTCTAAACAATGTTTTTCCACTGTTCAATCGTCCAATGTTTACGTTCCTTACACCAAGCGAGGCGTCGTTTGGCATTTACCAGCGTGATGTGTGGCTTATGAGCACCCGCTCGACCATGAAATCCTAGTTTTCTCACCTCCCGCCTAACTGTCATAGTACTTGCAATGGATCTTGATGCAGTTCGGAATTCCTGTGTGATAGTCTGGATAGATGTCTGCCTATTACACATTACGACCCTCTTCCACTGTCGGCGGTCTCTGTCAGTCAACAGACGAGGTCGACCTGTGCGCTTTTTTGCTGTACGTGTACCTTCATGATTCCACTTCACTATCACATCGGGAACAGTGGACCTAGGGATGTTTAGGAGAGTGGAAATCTCACATACAGATGTATGACACAAGTGACACCCAATCACCTGACCACGTTCGAAATCCGTGAGTTCCGCGGAGCGTGCCATTCTGCTCTCTCACGATGTCTAATGACTACTGATGTCGCTGATACGGAGCACCTGGCAGTATGTGGCAGCACAATGTACCTAATATGAAAAACGTATGAGTTTGGGGGTGTCCGAATACATTTCATCGCATACTGTATTTGTCGATATTACTTGAAGATATTATTGCAGTTCACCAAATCTGCGTGCCTGGGTTAAAGATCCTGACTTCGTTGTCGAATCTGGGACATGATATGGGTTGCTACAGCTACTTCTGTTTCTGGAGTATTATTTTTATTGATTTGTTGGTCCCAGTCCCAGACTATTACACTCGTAAGGAGAGAGTCAGGTGGGATATGGTGGTGAGGGCCTAGTTACCTTCCAGAGCGTCAAAAACACATGATCGACAATAACACATGTATTACACAATAGTACACAATTGTCTTCCAAAGCGCCTTGCTACAGCCAGGCTGGCAGAGCAGTGCCTCGTCAGCTGCAGAAGCCCAGCATGTGATCGTCTTCTAGTATCGCCAGGACAGCGAAGCGTCGGTTGGTGGCTATTGCAACAAGAGGCAACCGTGGACATAGTGACTCTATAGGCTTCCATGGTCCCATTATGCTTCGCTTGTACACTTGGGCGCTCGGTTGTTCTCCCACGCTGTGATAGCTATGTGTTTCCCTCAACTTGCTCAGCATTTTCCTCTCGGCTTAAGTCCACTGGTCACTGACACAGGTGGTTCGGCTTCTAGGCGCTGCCTAGGTAGAACTTGGGCGAATTTTTAGTGCCTGCTTTGGATACTATCCTAGGGCGTAACACCTTCCACTACCTTCTTAAAAGTCTTCTCTAATTTTTCGGTTTGGAGTATCTGTAATAAACTCATCCTACACATCTTGCGCCATTGGTTACACATTATACAACATTAATCGTTATCCCATTACCATACAGTTAATTTACATGGTTTTCAGTGGTTGATATATTGAAGTCACAACGTAGGCCTTTGCAGAAGTCATTTCGTACACACTAACACGATTATTCATATACTTGTAGGTTCATCTGTTAGTTTACACGTTGTTCCCTTAGTACGTCTGAGCCTTGTTTACAGACCAATTAACGTGTATTTGGTGCACAGGTAAATCTCAGCGGTGCACAGACTTTCGTTTAAAACGCAATCAGAGCCTCTGCAGCGCTGGTGGATGTCACGCTTACAGTCGTGATACTACGCTGTTGTCTAGCGCGGTATTCCTATATGGGCTGGAACATTTGTTCGGCTGCAGTTATCCCTTTTTTCATTGCTACTATTTCGTCTTCTGAGTGCAGGAAGGTTAAGTTTTGGGTAGGCAGCGCCTCTAACGGCGTCTCAGTGCAGTACAACATAGGTTATTCTCACATAAGTGGGGTCATACCAGTGATCGTGGCTGGTAGTTGAAATGACGCGACTGCTAAGTCACATATCATACCGCTTATTATTATCCCACCATTCCGTAATTGCACTCTATTCATACCTGCTGGTTACCCATGTTCGTAACAGTTTACTGTGACCACTACTGGTGAAAATATCAGTAGACCTGGTTGGGGGGGTCTGCTCTCTGGGAATGTGGGTACGGCGTTAACACTTTCGTTTGAAATTCACTTGCTTCGGCTTTTCCCAGGAACAACTAGAGCTCACACGCTTGTGTACTAGTTTGTGTAACTCTCCTTAGGCAAATCATAACACTTTCGCCCTTGAATGTCTATAGGTCTTCCAACGACATTGAGGTATACCCATCTCCTTGCTCTAAAATTATTAATACATCTTTGGTTCACACATGCACCCATTTTGTATATGACCGAATGGAATGAAACCTTTATTACTATCTCTTCTCCTTTCAGAGGACGAGATTGCCTAGTCAAAACTATAACCCATGAACAAAAACAATATAGCCTTGACAATGGAAAATAAGGAAAACTCTGTAAAACATAGTACAAACAGATCAAAATAAAACTGGACGACTTCCTAATAATGTAAACAAGAACAAACGAAGAGCAATATAAGCAAACAACAATCTCAAATCTTATGTCTGGACGTGGTCAAAGGGCATAAGGCATTTTAGACCTATTCTTGTCATCAGCCGTCTGTTTCATCTTTGTTCCACGAGGTTTCACTGTCTGTACTGCAGATTCTGCTGGTATCTGTGGCAACGCATCGACAGCTCTATCAAAAGGCTTCATGCGTTCTACGTGAATAATCGAAGCCTTTGTTGGCATCTGTATTTTAACATTAACAGATTACGTCATTCCACAACTTGCTACGGCTCATGGTGTCGGTTCTGGAATTTCTTTGTTTGGCCTTTCGGTGTATAGGCGTTCCTTACTAATACCCCCGTAAGATTTCACACACGTTCGAACATTTTTTACTAATACCCAGTGGCCGTTCCTGTGTTGCAGTAACTCCCCTATGCGTTGTCCTATCTGCTCTTGTTCTGAGACTTTCATATTTGAGCGATCTACTTCTGTCTTGTAATTTCTTAGAAATATTATTTATTGTTTTGACGTCAGCTTCGGCTTAATCACTTCTAAAGGTGACGGCGCTGTTTTCCCATATGTTACCCCATATGACGAAAGACCAGTAGCCATACGGACTTTACAACTGTACATAGCGAATACAACATTTATATATACATCCCAGTTTTCACGATTAATGCTAACATAATACCCACTGGCTTGAAGGTGGAAGGGGCTTGCTCACAGTCTACGAATTTGGAGAAATCGACACAAATGCTTCATAAGATCAGACGTAAAATTGGTGCCCTGGACTGTGATTATCGTGTCCAGAACACTAGATGTGAGCAACCTATAATTTCCTAACGCTTGAACAACTATATTCACTTCTTCTTCAGGAATTGGAACCATTACTATACAACGTAAGAAATGGTCAAGTATAGTCAATATGTAACTTTCTGGAAGATTAAAACTGTGTGGCAGACCGAGACTCGAACTCGGGATCTTTGCCTTTTGTGGGCAACCATCTGAGTTACACAAGCACGACTCACCACGACACGTCCTCAGAGCTGTACTTCCGCCAGTACCTCGTCTCCTACCTTCCAAACTTCACAGAAGCTCTCCTGCGAACCTTGCAGAACTGACGCTCCTGGAAGAAAGGATATTGCAGAGACATGGCTTAGCCACAGCCTGGGGGATGTTTCCAGAATGAAATATTCACTCTGCAGCGGAGTGTGCGCTGTTATGACACTTCCTGGCAGATTAAAAATGGGCACTTCGCCGCGAAAGGCAATGATCACAAGTTCGAGTCTCGGTCCGGCACACAGTTTTAATTTGCCAGGAAGTTTCATAACAGCGCACACTATGCTGCAGAGTGAAAATTTCATTCTGATAGTCAATATGTATTTATTTCCTACTGATGTTCTATTAAATGGGCCCAAAAGGTCCATCTCAGCATTTCAAAGTCTATAGATGCTTCCGGGAGACGTTGGATGTACTTCACCAGTGGCTAAGATCAGCTCGTTGCGTTACGTAGTTTCAGACATATTGTTCGACACCTCGCTTTTAGTTATCCACCAACATTTTACGGCAATTCGCTATCGCTTGTACATCGCCCACCATGGGCTGACAACATATGATCATGCATCTGAGCCAAGAATTCATACCCGAAAGCTGCAGCTACTCGTAATCCGCACTTCCATGTTCTGCACAGCAAGCCGTCATGCATCACGAGCTGTGGTTGCGACTTGATTTTATGAGTCAGCATCAGCAGCTTGAGCCTTTCGCCATTCAGCAACGCTCCTGCCCAGTGTTTGTAGAGCTGCAGTGTTTCTACCTAAACAGTGAGCGTTAGTGTTGTGTTGGCTGAAGAGCCAACGCCGTGTTACGAGAGGAGGCCGAAATGCACGCGTCTTAGCTCACGCAGGTTGGCGTGAGGAGGGAAGAACTTCACTGACGTGAGGTCTGGAACATGACAAGGAATGAGTATTCAGAAAGCGGACGTAATTAGTTTGATACTTAAGTTTAATCCATTAACGATGAACGTCGCTCTTGACGGTACATGATTCACAATATTATCTGTTCAGAAGACATATAGTAACTGAATATGGCGCCTTACTAGGTCGTAGCAAATGACGTACCTGAAGGCTATGCTAAACTGTCGTCTCTGCAAATGAGAGCGTATGGAGACAGTGAACCATCGCTAGCAAAGTCGGCTGTACAACTGGGGCGAGTGATAGGGAGTGTCTCTAGACTAGACCAGCCGTGTGGCGGCGCTCGGTCTGCAATCACTGATACTGGCGACACGCGGGCCCGACGTATACTAACGGATCGCGGCTGATTTAAAGGCTACCACCTAGCAAGTGTGGTGTCTGGCGGTGACACCACAGTTAGCATGCGTTTTCGCTGGCATGTGCATTATCTCATAATCAGATTGTCTCAATCGAGTGTCCATCTTGTTAATCTGCTACAAGTGTCCTTCAATCCTAATGGCCATTTGAGAGTAGCATGATTCATGAGTGCCTTAAACTTTTGGCCTTATAAATAACAGTGGAAGTACGTGATCCATAGATTATTGCTAGCATGTCCTTCTCAGTCACAGAATAATTTTTCTCTGTTTTGTTCAACTGTCAGGATGTGTACACTGCAGGACGTTCTTTACCATCTACATTGTGTCCTAGGACAGGCCTCAGAGTCACCACAGAACAGAATAAATTCTTTTTCAAAATCAGGGAATATCAAAACAGGGCCTGACGCCAGTCCTCGCCTTAAAGTATCATACACAAACTATTACTTCCCTGTAAGTGTTTCACTTTCTCACGTTACGCTGTTTCATTGATGGTTAGCTTGCATCAAAGGTCCTCACCTGACCGATCCTTGCCATCTTCCTCCAAAACAGCAGTTAGTAACACCTTTGGCCGACTCACTACATTCTTGCCAAAATTATTAAGACTGAGCAGAACCATAAAATCTCTGTCCACGTCACTGATGTTCACTATACTTTTGCATACAGTACAGTTTGACTCATCCTATTCTTCGTTAGTTTCCAATGGCTCTACAACATAAAATAAATCCTTAGGTAGGTGCGTATCTATACTTACCCAGATCAAAATTCCAGTATTTTGCTGTATTGCCTCACGCCAATTGTCCTTTACTGCCTGTGTCCGCGGTTTATTTGGTACCACCTTCTTGATAGGTGAACCTTCCAACGGTGTAACACTAGTAGTTGTTGTCTCCAGAGGAAACAATGTCCCACCAAGTTCAATTGTACGCAGCAAAAGGTGAATTTTTGGATGATGTTTAGGAGGAAAGTCGAGTTCCAGGATCCAACACTACCTGCCCCTAACACGCTGCATTATTTCTACCCCCTCTCGAAAACACTTATTTCTCACGTTAAAACTGAACAACTTTGTTGCCAATGACTTCACGTATTTATCACCTACTCCACGTAACCTGTACCATGGTGACCGCAGTCCCTTTCTGCCCAAGAGATCTAGACCAACTACTGACACGTGAGCCCATGTGTCAACCAAAAATTTATGTCCTCTTCCATTTACTTTGTCTAGCAAACAACACCCTGTTTCTGCATACGTTTCTGCAGTTTCGTGCTCTACTTGATATGCCGCCAAACGGATGACGTACCCCCGTTCTCGTTTAACGACCGATTATTAGGACTCTGCTTTTCCCGTGCTTTCTTCTCACAATCACGCACATTATGGCCCATCGCCCCACATTCATAACATTCGGGCTGACGACATTATCTCCTGATGTGGCCCGTGCACCCAAATCTAAGACATTTCACTTCGGACGCAAAAAGACCGCTATCACTCCGTCTTCGTGTAGCAATGTCGACCTCCTCCAGTTGCATAGCAATCCTAATGGCAGCAGATAAGTGACTTGGGTTCTCCAGTCTGACACTCCTTGACATATCTATAGAAATACCTCTTAGAAACTTAACCAGAGCCCTATTTGTGGTGTCGCCGCAAGGCACCACATTTGCTCACCACAGTTGCTAGGTTGCAGGCTTCAAATCGGCCGCGGTCCGTCAGTACACATCGGACCCGCGAGTCGCCACTGTCGACGCTAGCAGACCGAGCGCCGCCACTCGGCTGGGCTTACGAAACAAGCTCGTTCACTGGCCAGTTCTACAGCGAACTTTAATAGGAATGGTTCACTTGTTATAGCTTCAGAGATCTCATCTGCAGAGAAGCTAGCTCACAGCCTTCAGCTAAGTCAGTAGCTACGACCTAGCCCGGCGCCACACACAGTTTATGCATTGACAATTGATCTATTTGTGCGAAGCAATCATAATTGTAAAGAGTATTCGCAGTTCAGTCTATAACTGCACTTGTAAATATTATTTTACAAAGTCGAGATCGACGTTCACCGCTAATGCTGAATTAAAGCTAAGTATTTAATTGTCTTCCTGTCTACTAACTTTCTAATCACCTAAGATGTTCCAGATACATCCCGTCAAGTATAGTTCATTGATCCTCACGTCACCCTACGTGATCAACGAGTGCAATTAATGGCCACACCTCGCGATCAGACTAAGAGTCAAATTGCGTGACTCAGCTGGGTCACCCTTGGGTTCCACGAGGCCCATAGTTCCACCTCATACATAACACTATTCACCATGTCATTCAGAATCACTGCATTCTGAGCTACTTCATACGTTTACGAGTTCACGTTCCTAATCCTATCAGAAAGGATTCCACTAATTCGTCCTATTTCTGTGATAGTCCACTGGTTTTTCCCATAAAGAACCGCGATCTGCTCTGCTTCCGAAAAGCGCTGTTTTAGATCGTTAGCCAGTTCGTCAAACGTTTAGGCCTCACTAAAGGGCTCATGGTATAGAAAGTACATTTTCGTGTCGCCCACTAATGTTAATGTAGCCGTACTGAAGGACCTTACTTCCGACATTTTTCCCATTTTGGCGGTAGACTTTACATCATAATAGAAACAGATACAACCACGGTTGCTTTCTCCAAAGATGGCTCTAGGAGATTAGCTGCTGCGAGATCGATGGAATGGGAGGGTACACTCAACACTGTTTTATTCTCTCCTGATTCAAGGAATCCTTGGTCCCCAACGGCTTCCCATTTCTCTATTCTCCTACGCCATTATTGCGTTGTAGTTTCTAACAACGTGGCTCTCTACCTCTTCAAAGCTTCCACTGTTTAGTTCAGAGTAGCTACTCTTGTCTCTGGCATTTGTGTGAACTCCATCTGCCGTTATGCTAGAAAAGATGGATACTGCACACACAATAATGTTTACGCCATATCATAACCCAACGAGATTCTGTGTACTGGTGTGCTTCGTGACCAGCCCTGCTACATGTACTACAGGTAACTGACACCGCAAAAATACATAGCTAGTGAGACCCAGATAAATTACAGTCCGGACCCCTCCTGGGTTCGCGTAATCTCATATAGTGTTCCTGCAGAATTGAGATAAATCTCTAGGTTCCTAAAGTCTAAAAAACGACGCTTCTAATGTACTGTGAAGGTCCCTACGTCTTAACATGGCCACTAGGAAATATAAAACATGAAAGCAAACAAACATCAGTGGCTCACCAGACCACATTGCTGCTAATTTCCAGTTTTATCAGTTGACCTCAGATAGAACTGCATGGACAGTCGGCTGCTGTTGTCCTAGGTGTATGGGTGCTGCACCAGGCGTAAATGTCCCAACCACTGGCAACCAAACTGCACTCGTTGACGTCGAAGATTTACACTTGGGAGTCAGGCCCCAGGTCCACTTGTAGTACTCGCTGGCTCAAGTGAGTCGGGTCTGAGCCCCCGTTTAGGAGACAAAAGCCGGCTGCATCGGTGTCTGCCAGAGGAATGGGGTGTGCAGCAGCATTGTCACCCCCTCCGCACCCCTCAACATTGCCACAGAAGTTGGCAGTGCAGCTAGCAGTGAGGCTACACACTGAGCTGTTGGCAGCCAACACTCAGCAATCAGTCATTTGTTAAGAATGGTGGGCTATTTATGATGACACTTCCAGTGCGCTCCGCCAAGTTGAGGATGGCTATAACAGCATGCATCCTGGTTTTCCCTCGCTGTCAGCTGTCCTAGCGATTTCAGACTTCTGTCGCTTCACCTTTCAGAGTCTCTTTTCTGCTATCTCTGCACCTGAATACTTATTGTTGCGTTGAACATAGCCTTCCCTACGACACTATGCTTTGTCATTAGTACGACAGTATCTCACAGTCTCCATGATGTCATCATGCTTCGTTTACAGATTTCGACGCTTCGTCGTTCTCCCATGCTGCCATAACTTCCGTGTTTCCCCCTAGATGGAAGTCTACTGGTCACTGACACAGGCGGTTCGGCTTCTGGAAGCTACCATGCTAGCGCTTGGACGAACTTTTAGTGTTCGCCAGGGATACTATACTGCGGCATAAGAATTTTAATATGGCATTTGACTTGGACAATCACAGTTTCATTACGCAGGTTTCTAGATGAATGGCTTCAGTCATACTGCATGTCGGATATTATACGATCTTTTTATTGATACTCAAGCATATGTCATGGTGAATGGACACCTTACTCCCCAGATTACAATCCGACGGGGCTTATCGCAAGGGAGCCTCCTCTCCATCGCGCTTTTTATATTGTCTCTAAAACCTCTGCTTCGCCGTACTGTTGCTCAGTTATGTGGCTGGAAGATATTGGAAGAAACCTTCCTCGTGCTAGCGTACGCAGATGATGCTATGGTGTTGCTTCGTCGTATCGATGACATATACTTGCGTCATTACATGTTGGATTCCTTCAGTTATCTCTCTCTCTGGGCCCCGCATTAATGAACGGAAGTGAACCCTGTATCTTTGCACGGTTTTGATCAAGTTGTCGTTCCATGGGCATCTGTGGTTGCTCGTCACATATCATTGTGGATTACCGTGGATCGCTACCCGGTGAAAATGGCTGCTCTCAATGGGAAAGAGGTGACGGATCGAATTCAGGATGCAATTCTGAAACACGAACGCCGTTCCCCTACGCTGTTTCACGAAGTACGGATTTAAAGTTCCTAAATTTTCAGTAAAGTGTATTACGTTGCACAAATATTTCTGCTTCCCGTGATGATGAAACGCAAATTGAAGCAATTATTCAGTCGTTTCCTATAGAAAAGTCATATTTTTAGACTTTGGTATGAATTGGTAGCGAGATCCCATCTCTTTCGAGGCTTGGGACTTCCCAATATCAAAGCAAAAGCTTCAGTGTTGTTTATTAGGCATGACGTCTTAACATACACACAAGCTACTGATTCCATTACATCTCTCTTATTTAAGTGTCTTCGACCGGCCAGTCAGATTCCGTCAACGGATGCTAGCCGGACCAACTCTCAATTGCGTCACATAAGAGAATTTTATATTATCATAAGTTTCCTGGGAGCCAACAGTTTATCTGTGACACACCTTACCAGCAGGTCTTTGCTTTTTCTTTCGGGTTACAGTCATTCCACTCTCCTCTTGAAATCCTGGAAAACTGTGTTGTTTCACGTTAGGCTTTCTGTCCTCGCGATGGAGGTCGCGTCATCGTGGTGTAGGGTCATTCATAATCTGGTCTCGACCAACGAACGACTCCATCGCATTGATCTTAGTCCGGCTGGTCTTTGCGACACATGTCACCGACCTGAAACATCGCCACACAGGCTTTTCTCTTGCGGACGAGAACAATGGCACTGGATTCGCCGACAACTGCCTTTCTTATCCGATCAGCTGAAGCTGCTTTCTCGGTTGAACTTCTCCTATGTCCAGAGTTTTCCGTTTTTCCTCCAACGGAGATTAATTCGTTCGTATTGCTCCTCGGATGCTACGCCCACTATGTAGTTGAGTGTCATAACTATCCCAATTCCCGTGGTTTGCACCAATTTATGGTGAATGCGTATTGAAAATGGTAGAAGTTTTCGCGTTATCATGCTTTAAAAAATGGCTCCGAGCACTATGGGACTTAACATCTATGGTCATCAGTCCCCTAGAACTTAGAACTACTTAAACCTAACTAACCTAAGGACATCACACAACACCCAGTCATCACGAGGCAGAGAAAATCCGTGACCCCGCTGGGAATCGAACCCGGGAACCCGGACGTGGGAAGCGAGAATGCTACCCCACGACCACGAGCTGCGAACATATCATGCTTTATTTGCGAATATGTTTCACCTTGTCTTTAATCGCCAAGGTATTGGAAACTTTTTGTTTTGTTTTTCTGCTTTGCTCTGGAGCCTCTAGAAATGTGAAAACTGAACAAGAAATCGGTCAATGCATTAGACTACCATCCCGCTGGTTTGTTTCCGAAAAAAAAGAAAGAAACCACCTAATGGTCAACATACTTGGCTGCCACGCCGGTGGCCTGGGTTCGATTCCCGGTACTGGCAAAGATATTTCCTTGACGGGATGACTGGTAAGGGGTGCACTCAACCTCGTTACTTAACTGAGAAGCAACGGTTCCAAGGTCTGTAACGGCGGCAAAACCGCCAGATCAGTGTGCTGGCCACATGGCCCTCCGTAACGCATCCGCATGTCGCCGAATGGCTGAGACTGACACAGCGGCCGGCCGGCATCCTCTGTGTCTTCAGAACCTGTGCATCGAGATCGTATATACAGGGTGTTTGTTTTAACATGAGACAACTAAATAGCTAGAAAGCGAGACTTCCTACGGCAAAGAATATTCTAGGTGAAAAGTTAATAGTAATACAGGGGACATCTGTCTGTGCTACAAGCGGCCATCTCCTAAGCGGCCATCTCTGCGTAGGCTGGCTCAGCTATGTATTTTCTGTTGTGGGTTGGCAGGAGAGCCAACACCGGGTTATTAGAGGAAGCTGAAAGGCACGCGTTTTACCTTACGCAGGCTGGTGTGAGGTCTGGAACAGGACAAGGAAATTAGACTTTAGAAAAAAGGACGTAGGTGGTGGAATACTTAACTTTAATCCATAATTGGTGAACATCGCTCTTGACGGTACATGTTTTACAGCATCAATAGTAACTGGTAATGGCGCCTTGCTAGGTCGTAGCAAATGACGTAGCTGAAGACTATGGTAACTATCGTCTCGGCAAATGAGAGCGTATTTTGTCACTGAACCATCGCTAGCAAAGTCGGTTGTACAACTGGGGCGAGTGCTAGGAAGTCTCTCTAGACCTGCCGTGTGGCGGCGCTCGGTCTGCAATCACTGATAGTGGCGACACGCGGGTCCGACGTATACTACCGGACCGCGGCCGATTTAAAGGCTACCACCTAGCAAGTATGGTGTCTGGCGGTGACACCACATTTTCAACTACAGATTTTTACTGCATATTCGGATTCTACGCCAGAAAATATGAATGGTTTATTCAAATCATAGTTTGCCATCCGTGATAGATGGCACTTTTAGCGACAAATATCAAGTGTGCCTATTTTCGCAATTAAGAACTGACGCATTTGATTCTGCATTTCATTCACGATATAATGTGCTCTGACTGATGATAATAATGAAATATTAATTGAGTTTTGCAAATGTGATTGCACAGTATAAATAATATGGCTGGAGAACTGACGTTTCTGGCAAATAAGCTACTTGCTTGGTAAGGCCGTTGTCTGTTCCCTGCGAGGTTGAATGTGATGAGTCCCCAAACTACCGAAATTTTGATTTCGACGGCCGCCCTCAAACTGCGCCATCAGGTTGACTGATTTCTGTGTGTGTTTTTATCCAACCGCTGTAAATCTCGCGCTGGAGGCTATCGGCAGAAAATAAACCTGAACCATTGTTCTAAGGTAAAATATCCATGAAATGATAGTGATAGGCGCACTTGCCATGGATACTCACTGAAATTAAGCCCCCCAATGGTGAGAGGCTAGGGGACTCACCGAAATCAAGCACTCCAATGGTGAGATGCAAGGGGACTCACCAAAATCAACCATCTCGATGGGAGAAGAAAACTATTACATCATGTCATTGTTCTTGGATCACGCTAAACGAAGATTCTAACCAGACATACAGAACCAAATTGTACTGTACAATCAATTTTGCAACATGAAGTAAATTTCTAACATAAATATCAATCATTAGAACAGAAAGGTTTACATTTACATCGTTAATTAAATATGGATTCGAATTCGTCGTTTCTGATTTGCTAAAACAGGCTTATCTGATATTCATCGATGACAACGCCATCTACCACAAATGCAAAACAATGGTTTGAATAAACCGTACATATTTTTTGTTGTAGAATCTGAATATGCAATAAAAAAGGGGACTGGCGGGGTTTCTCATTTGAAAATACAACGTTGAGTCGACCAGCATAGGAAATGTGGTTAGGAAGTGGTCAGTTGTAGCACAGACAGAGGTCCCCCCACTGATATCAACGTTTCACATAGAACATTTATGGGTCCTTTTCCGAGATATTTCAGTTGGCTCGAGTTGAGACAACCACCCTGTGCATAGCCCAAACGGGTAGCATCCGTATCCTTACATGATACAAGTTTTTGTAGTTGTATGTCATTCAGACGATCATATTTGTCGAGACATCTTCGCGGGTACCGTGCGCGTTTGGGCCACCCTCTTCCCAAGGGGAGTGGTGGGTTCAGCGGCGTTCGCGGCGCACGAGGCGGAGGGTAAATGTGGAGGCTGGCCGTGTGGCATCGCCCGCTCTGCCTGTGAGTGAACATGTGGCCGCTCCTTCAGCAAGGTCCGAGCAGGCACACGGGGGGAGGGGTTTATTAGTTATTGGGAGCTCCAACGTTAGGCGGATGATGGAGCCCCTTAGGGAAATAGCGGAAAGGTCGGGGAAGAAGGCCAGTGTTCACTCTGTCTGCTTGCCGGGGTCCGCAGCTCGTGGTCGTGCGGTAGCGTTCTCGCTTCCCACGCCTGGGTTCCCGTGTTCGATTCCCGGTGGGGTCAGGGATTTTCTCTGCCTCGTGATGACTGGGTGTTGTGTGATGTCCTTAGGTTAGTTAGGTTTAAGTAGTTATAAGTTATAGGGGACTGATGACAATAGATGTTAAGTCCCATAGTGCTCAGAGCCATTTTTTTGCTTGCCGGGGGGTCTCATCCGAGATGTGGAGGAGGCCCTGCCGGCGGGATAGAGAGCACTGGGTGCACCCGACTGCAAATTGATGCTCATGTCGGCAACTATGACTCCTGCCGTCTGGGTTCAGAGGTCATCCTCAGTTCGTACAGGCGGTTGGTGGAATTGGTGAAGGCGGAAAGCCTCGCTCGCGGGGTGGAATCAGAGCTAACTATTTGTAGTATCGTTCCCTGAACCGATCGCGGTCCTCTGGTTTGGAGCCGAGTGGAAGGCTTAAACCAGAGGCACAGAAGGTTCTTTCGAGATCTGGGGGTGCAAATTTCTCGACCTCCGCCATCGGGTGGAGAAATGTAGGGTCCCCCTGAATAGGTCAGGCGTGCACTACACGCCGGAAGCGGCTACAAGGATAGCGGAGTACGTGTGGAGTGCACATGCGGGTTTTTTAGGTTAGAGAATTCCCTCCCCAGGCCCGACAAGACGCCTTCTGAGACGCGGCAAGGTAGGAGTAGGCAAAATGCAACAGGGAATAACAATATTAATGTGCTAATAGTAAACTGCAGGAGCGTCTATAGAAAGGTCCCGGAACTGCTCTCATTAACAAACGGTCACAACGCCCATATAGTACTAGGGACAGAAAGTTGGCTGAAACCAGACGTAAACAGTAATGATATCCTAAACTCAGATTGGAATGTATACCGCAGAGACAGGCTGGACAGTGAAGGGGGAGGCATGTTCATAGCGATAAGAAGTGCAATAGTATCGAAGGAAATTGACGGAGATCCGAAATGTGAAATAATTTGGGTGAAGGTCACGGTTAAAGCAGGCTCAGACATGGTAATTGGATGTCTCTATAGGCCCCCTGGCTCAGCAGCTGTTGTGGCTGAACACCTGAAGGATAATTTGGAAAATATTTCGAGTAGATTTCCCCACCATGTTATAGTTCTGGGTGGAGATTTTAATTTGCCGGATATAGACTGGGAGACTCAAACGTTCATAACGGGTGGCAGGGAAAAAGAATCCAGTGATTTTCTTTTTTAAGTGCTTTATCCGAAAACTACCCTGAGCAGTTAAACAGAGAACCGACTCGTGGCGATAACGTATTAGACCTTCTGGTAAAAAACAGCCCCGAACTATTTGAAACAGTTAACGCAGAAAAGGGAATCAGCGATCATAAAGCGGTTACTGCATCGATGATTTCAGCCGTAAATAGAAACATTAAAAAAGGTAGGAAGATTTTTCTGTTCAGCAAAAGTGACAAAAAGCAGATTACAGAGTACCTGACGGCTCAACACAAAAGTTTTGTCTCAAGTACAGATAGTGTTGAGGATCAGTGCACAAAGTTCAAAACCATCGTACAATATGCGTTAGATGAGTATGTTCCAAGCAAGATCGTAAGAGATGGAAAAGAGCCACCGTGGTACAACAACCGAGTTAGAAAACTGCTGCGGAAGCAAAGGGAACTTCACAGCAAACATAAACATAGCCAAAGCCTTGCAGACAAACAAAAATTACGCTAAGCGAAATGTAGTGTGAGGAGGGCTATGCGAGAGGCGTTCAATTAATTCGAAAGTAAAGTTCTATGTACTGACTTGGCAGAAAATACTAGGAAATTTTAGTGTTATGTCAAAGCGGTAGGTAGATCAAAACAAAATGTCCAGACACTCTGTGACCGAAATGGTACTGAAACAGAGGATGACAGACTAAAGGCCGATATACTAAATGTTTTTTTCCAAAGCTGTTTCACAGAGGAGGACTGCACTGTAGTCCCTTCTCTAGATTGTCGCACAGATGCCAAAATGGTAGATATCGAAATAGACGACAGAGGGATAGAGAAACAATTGAAATCGCTCAAAAGAGGAAAGGCCGCTGGACCTGATGGGATACCAGTTCGATTTTACACAGAGTACGCGAAGGAACTTGCCCCCCTTCTTGCAGCGGTGTACCGTAGGTCTCTAGAAGAGCGTAGCGTTCCAAAGGATTGGAAAAGGGCACAGGTCATCTCCGTTTTCAAGAAGGGACGTCGAACAGATGTGCAGAACTATAGACCTATATCCCTAACGTCGATCAGTTGTAGAATTTTGGAACACGTATTATGTTTCTGGAAGCTAGAAATCTACTCTGTAGGAATCAGCATGGGTTTCGAAAAAGACGGTCGTGCGAAACCCAGCTCGCGCTATTGGTCCACGAGACTCAGAGGGCCATAGACACGGGTTCACAGGTAGATGCCGTGTTTCTTGACTTCCGCAAGGCGTTCGATACAGTTCCCCACAGTCGTCTAATGAACAAAGTAAGAGCACATGGACTATCGGACCAATTGTGTGATTGGATTGAAGAGTTCCTAGATAACAGAACGCAGCATGTCATTCTCAATGGAGAGAAGTCTTCCGAAGTAAGAGTGATTTCAGGTGTGCCGCAGGGGAGTGTCATAGGACCGTTGCTATTCACAATATACATAAATGACCTTGTGGATGACATCGGAAGTTCACTGAGGCTTTTTGCAGATGATGCTGTGGTGTATCGAGAGGTTGTAACAATGGAAAATTGTACTGAAATGCAGGAGGATCTGCAGCGAATTGACGCATGGTGCAGGAAACGGCAATTCAATCTCAATGTAGAGAAGTGTAATGTGCTACAAATACAAAGAAAGATAGATCCCTTATCATTTAGCTACAAAATAGCAGGTCAGCAACTGGAAGCAGTTAATTCCATAAATTATCTGGGAGTAGGCATTAGGAGTGATTCAAATGGAATGATCATATAAAGTTGATCGTCGGTAAATCAGATGCCAGACTGAGATTCACTGGAAGAATCCTAAGGAAATGCAATCCGAAAACAAAGGAAGTAGGTTACAGTACACTCGTTCGCTCACTGCTTGAATACTGATCAGCAGTGTGGTATCCGTGCCAGATAGGGTTGATAGAAGAGATAGAGAAGATCCAACGGAGAGCAGCGCGCTTCGTTACAGGGTCATTTAGTAATCGCGAAAGCGTTACGGAGATGATAGATAAACTCCAGTGGAAGACTCCTCAGGATAGACGCTCAGTAGCTCGGTACGGGCTTTTGTTAAAGTTTCGAGAACATACCTTCACCGAAGAGTCAAGCAGTATATTGCTCCCTCCTACGTATATCTCGCGAAGAGACCATGAGGATAAAATCAGAGAGATTAGAGCCCACACAGAAGCATACCGACAATCCTTCTTTCCACGAACAATACGAGACTGGAATAGAAGGGAGAACCGATAGAGGTACTTAGGGCACCCTCCGCCACACACCGTCAGGTGGCTTGCGAAGTATGGATGTAGATGTAGATATTTTCTTCTCAAGATAGACTTGAAGTCAATATGTGGCAACATACTGTATTTAGAATGACCTCTTGTAACCATTATCTCCATTACACTAAGTACGATTTCACTTTGTGTCACGCCGTAATCTCCTTTAGACAAAGTAATTCTGTAGGTAAGATGTAAGTATACCTCCTCGTCTTGCACTTACAGCTCCTGCCGTGACACAAATTGATTTGGTCAATAATCGTGTTTAATGATCTCCGTTGTAACCGGAAAATGAGTAGGTCTAGTTGATGAACCGTAATTTTAACTCAAAGACTGTTCAGTAATGCAGAACACGGTTCCAGTTAACACATGCGTAAAAATACATCCTGACTGGCACTGCATGACAAAATGACATTTTGAAATTCTTAAAATAAGACACTACATTCACGTCCTAACTAGGCCGCGGCCCACACAGAAGTGTAACATTTGGCCTCTTTGTCTACTGTGCTTTCTGAAAAGCATCGTTGACGTCAGCGATAAACTTTATATGATAGAATATGTTGCATTCATGTCGTGTTCAATATCGTTATTTGTAACGGTAATGTACCCTTCCAAGACTCTCATTTATGTGGTCATAAGGTATGTTCACTTTTTGAGTAGCTGTACCAAGTAACTATGTCTTCGGATCCATATACGCTGGGAACTTGACATTTTTTCAGCTCGAGTAACTTCGCAATAAATAACGAATCCTGTACCATTTGTTGATTTGGAACCACCCGGAATAATATTGAGGGGGTTGGTCACGTGGACGCCATCTATATTCAGTTCTATATAAGAAGAGTGATTCCTTGATGTTGTTACAGACTGTCAGAGACATCAGGACGATTTTCACTAATAAATTTCGACTCGGTCATTTTCAGACCATGGTTCCTTACTTCAAATTGATGCATTCACTCTTTTCGATCATCCGTGAAACTTTTAGCTTCATCACTGAATCACCCTGTACACTTCGCAAGCTATCATACGCTGGATAGCGAAGGGTACCTTTTGCCACTGCTAGTCATTCTCTTTCTTGATCCAGTCGAAAACAAGGCAATGAGAAGTGAATCCCTGTATGCATCCGTAAGGGCTCTAATATCTCGTCCTCGTGGTCCTGACACCAGTTGCAATAAAATCGATATTCAGTCAACCGGAAAATCCGCTTCTCTAAGCTTTTCCAACAGAAAATGTCGCCTTCCCTCCAGGATTTCTATTTGAGTCCACAAAGTATTTCCATAATAGTCGAGTTATGTCCAAGCTGCCGGTAACAGATATAGCAGGGCGCCTCTGAATTGCATCGGTGTCTTCCTTTTTAATCCGCCCTAATGCGGATCTCAAAAACTCCAGCAGCACCGTACTCGATAAAATGCCACCTTTATATGGCTCATTGTCGCCGCATCGACGTCAGCCACGCTAAATCCGTCGGTTCACATTTAAAATAAAACTACACCTGATATGGCCAATGTCTAAAAATTAAAAGGCATAGATGTCAGCGAATTTAACTGTACGTTTGTGTCGTCAGAGGTATAAAAATAGCTTCAACAAAAGAAATGAACATTTGATCAAAGGTTTTACTGCATATGCCTAAACTAAAAGTCATCCAAATATCTCCTAAATTAAATTTGCCTGTATCGGATAAATGTGGAGCTTCTAACATTTTGAGGTAGGGTGGGGGGTCTAAAGGCTTTTCATTACGTGTATGATGAATCAAACAGCCGACTAAAAAAGAACAATAACAAAAACATGTCCCAGTCGCAAAACTGCTACAACACACTGTAAGTAGGCTGTTTAGGTTTTCTTATTGGTAACGCCACCTCTGTATGAAAATCACTGGCTGTGCTGTGTGCAGTCTGTGGCTGTCTTGCATTGTTGTAACACTCGCCATTGTAGTGTTAGGCAGCTGGATCTGAACAGCGCGTAGCGTTAGGCAGTTGGAGGTGAGCCGCCAGCAGTGGTGGATGTGGGGAGAGAGATGGCGGAGTTTTGAAATTTGTCATGAACTGCTATATTTATATATGATGATATCGAGGTAAATACATTGTTTGTTCTCTATTAATATCTTTCATTTGCTAACTATCCCTATCAGTAGTTAGTGCCTTCCATAGTTTGAATCTTTTATTTAGTTGGCAGTAGTGGCGCTCGCTGTATTGCAGTAGCTTGAGCAGCGAAGATTTTTGTGAGGTAAGTGATTTGTGAAAGGTATAGTTTAATGTTAGTCAGGGCCATTCTTTTGTAGGGAATTTTGAAAGTCAGATTGCGTTGCGCTAACAAAATATTGTGTGTCAGTCTAAGGACAGTCGTGTATAATTGTTCTAAGGGGACGTTTCATATGTCGACCCCTAGCCGAGGATACCTCACTGGAATCTTCTGATTTTTTCTTGTAGTTTGTGTAATTAGTGTAGATTTTGTTTATTGCTAGCGCGTAATTACAGAGAGAATTTCCTTTGTAGTTGTAGTTTTTCATTGTTGTACAGTAAAACAGTTGTGGCATGCATGTAGATTTGCAGCAAGTTTTTCGCAGCTGCGCTTGCAATTAACTAAATATTATTTTCAGTGCTATGTTAATGTGTTCTCTTATTTTTGCTCTTCAAATTGTGCTTTTCTGTGTTGTCGTGTGAAATATTGTGACAATAATGGCGTGTGAAAAACGTAATACTAGGCTCCAAAGTAAACTGAGAAATGACAGTGAAGACGAAAGCAGTGTGATAGCGCCGCAGAGTAATGAATTAACAGACATTCAAAGTAGTAATTTGGTAACTGTGCATAGGGAAATGGAGCAGGCGGCAAACAATGGCGTGGACAGTGAAACAATTAGTGAAGAGGGACGCATTATCTATCGATCGGTCGGCAACAGCTTGCCTCAGGAATCGGGAATGACAGGACACAATTTTGCAAATACTGTAGACTCAGGTTTTGGGTTCTCACCGTTTTCTCAAATGAGTCAAGAAACATTTTCTGCTTGTCAAAATGTGAATGTTGCCGGTGCAACTTCACTGCCGAAAAGCACTGAGGAACATGTTTCAGACACCAGTGCATTGTTATTACAATTAATGCAACAAATGGGACAAAAGCTTGAAAAGTTAGACACAATGGAACAACACCAGAGACAAACACAGCAACAGGTCGACACAGTGGAACAAAATCTCAAAAAGTTAGACACAATGGAACAAAATCTTCAAAAGTTAGACACTACACTTGAACAAACACGTGAAGATTTAACCACTGAGTTACATAACATCGAATCGAAATGTCAAAAGGTCTGTAATGACGTAAAAACACAAATTTGTGAGCATTTCCAACCTATTTTTTCGCGTCATGAAAATGTATTCCAGAATCACGAAGCAGCCATAAAAGAACTGCAAACTATTGTTCATGAAAATCATGAGACCTTGCAAGCTAAAATTGACTCAGTTGCATCTACCGATTCGGTTACGCAACTTGCAAGAACTCAGGAAAACTTAAAGCACACAGTAGATACCCTGAAAACTGGTTCAGAAAGACACATGGAGGAAATAAGTACACTATCGGAGAAAGTAGCCGAACTTTCGGATCAGGTCACTAACTTATCTACAAAGGTAGATGATGATCTGAATGACACAAGACCCGTAGCCTTCACTGACACAGAAGAGTATGAACAAATAAGAAAATTCAAACAAAATCAAAATCAACTCAATACACAGTACAAAAGAGAAATCCAGGAAGTACAAGATCAGTTGGCACAAGTAATACAAAGATTTCATATTTCAGAGGACACTCGCGCTCCAACACGGGAAGAGGGACATAGAAGTACGGAACAAACACAAAATAATAACACAGGACACTTCGGAAATTATGAAAGAAATTGGCAAGGCGCATTGGATTTTGAGATGGAACCGCCGAAACGAAGTAACAATGACCGACATGCGACTCGCCGACATGACGATTTTGACTATAAGCTGTTCATTACTACACGTAAATTCAAAACATTTAAGAATTCTGGCAACGACATTCATCCACAAGCATGGCTCCATCAATTCTCTCATTGTTTTCCTCCCAACTGGTCGTTAGAACACAGATTAGAATTTATGTGTGGCTACTTAGAGAATGAACCAGCTGTAAGAATGCGATCGGTCATTCACGATTGCCACAGTGAAGGAGAATTTTACCATGCCTTCCTCTCAGCATATTGGTCTCAAGCCACACAGGACCGAGTAAAACATGGCATCATAATGATGAAACATTTCGAACAATCTGAATTTTCCAGTCTTGTGAAATATTTTGAAGACATGTTGCATAAGAATCAGTATCTTTCGAACCCATACAGCCCCTCAGAACTCATCCGCATTTGCTTACTCAAATTGCCTGAACATTTACGACATATTATTTTAGCAGGACGTTGCAAAGAAGACATGGAGGCTTTTCAGGGACTGTTACAAGAACTGGAAATTGACACAGACAGTCGCGGGATGCGTAAACAGGAAAACAATCACTACAGGTCACATCCGTCACAATTCCGTGACGACAGAAACAATAACTGGACACGACAGGTCTATTCTTACAACGCAAATCGTGACCAAAATAGACACCACCCGTACGACAACCGTTGGCAGAGTAGTAATAATTACAGGGAAAGATCACCTCTCCGCGGTAGTGACTATCACAGAGGCAATCAGAGAAACAGACAATATGGGAACCACAATAATTATTATTACGGGAGACAGAATAACTTCAGACGCAACAGTTCAGCGCGGAGTTACGATTCAGGGAGAAATTCTCCACCACGTGACCGACAAGGAAGAAACTACGGAATCTACCGACATGACGACAGACGATATAATCATAACGACAGACGTCAATTGCATCAGAACTGGCGGGATTCAAACAGAGCAGGGCACTTTCGACAACGTGAATTTGTAGAAGTTAGGTCTCCTAATCCCAATAACAACGCGCGCCAACAAAGAGACAGACAATGACTCGCGCCGCAGGCACCCACGTGCGCCGGCTGGCTCAGAGAAAAATAACATAGACGCTACCCTTGAGAAAAATTCCGGTATTCTTTACCGACGTATACCACATGATAATTGCGTTGAAGTTGAAACTCTGCGTACTAGGAAGAGTAAAGGTTTACACCACATTTCACATGTAAAACCGTTTATTGAAAGATAATCTGCCTTTTAACTTTGTCTTTGCCATATAACTTTTCACTTTACATTACTAGTATGCTTGTCAGACTTAGAATCTGTTAACATGCAACAATGTTTGAAGTTAAATATCCAGTCAAGAACCAAGAGAACTTATTGAAACAGAAATTACGAATGCATTGTTATAGTGAACAGACGACACAGTGTTGTATTTGTACATTCTTGCTTGTTAGTTGCACGATTACGTAATGACTGTTAGGCTTACATACTTAGGATACATACTGGTACTGTAATGAGATTTTAATGCAACATTTTGGTTTACTTGAAAATACATTCTGGGTTTAAAGTACTTTCTGTGAGATACCAGATGACACAGTGGTTAGTTTATGTGACAGCTACACGATTTTATCACGACGCTACTAATGAGTGACAATATACAATGTTGCTTTTGCGGTGTTTCTGTTTTATATCTGCAGAGTTTTTCTGTTTTATTCTGGAAAGTAAAACATGTTTTAGTAGTAACTTTTGTAGTATAGCTACAATGAGACAGGGTTTTCCGTAGCACAACAATACGTTACAGCACAGTACGTTCTTCACCACAACAATAAGCGTAATAACTAAGATATCTATACGCAAAGCATTTCACTTTCGTTTATCATGAGGTAAGTACATTGTCTTCTACAGAACTTAGCTTTCGGAGGACGATAACTACGACACTTCCACAGAGATTATCTTACAGCAAGACGCATATTTAGCGCTACAGGACACGTATTTGAGTGATTAATTTTGTACTTAAAACATTTATTTTTAAAGATTTTTGAATTACAAAGAAAGTTTTCCGTGATACATTTCATTCCATTGCTGTAATCTGTAACACCTGAGGGTATAATTACAATAATCCTCAGGGGGGTACACGCTTACTTTGTGTACCATGTATGTGGCAACCACAAGGAACCCTAGCTAATATGGTATTTGCTTATACAAGTTTTCACATCGGTACCATATTTCTCTAAAACACAAATTACACAGCTATCTGATCATTTAACAGAGAAAGAAACTTTTTTTACTACATCAGTGACAGATGTTTACGTAATTACACAGTTGGATACCTTCACACTTATGAAATTGTATTTTGCCTGTACTTTGTGAAATGCTCATATTTTTTCGGAACCATTGTGATACTATGAGAGCTTTGAATGATGTATTTGGTATGGATTCATGATTTTTAAAGTACGTTTGAGGCAGATGACACTTTTAACATGAGCAGAGAATTTTTTTAATTATTGGAGGAAGCTACGACGATTTTGAGATTTGACTGAGGTGTTATGATGTTATTTTTACGACGACGATGTGTATTATGCTGCTGAGGTATGTTTACGATTAATAGGCTGAGGCTATATGAGTTATTTGATTATGCATCATATTTATAATGACGAAATATTGACGAGTGTCGATGGATACGTATATGTGTAATAAGGTAAGGAGTAATGAATAGTGGGTAGGGACTCTTGACTTGTGAAAAAGGATGTTGGAAACCAAGAATTGTACTTTAAGAGTTATGAAATGTGTGTAAATGCGTGAATGTATCACAATGCCGGCGAAAATTTTTTGGACAACGTTATATTCATAGGATTTTCTTTCTACAGATTTGCAACGCTAATTCTTGACCTGTGAAATATTTTTATGTGAGACTGTCACTGTAGCGGAAACTGGTGTCGTAAATATTTCCGTAAGAAAGTTAAGTGACCACCTGCATGTAATGCGTCGTGGGCACGCAGCTGTGTCAAACACCTGGAGAACAAGCCATTAGGGTGTGCCTTTCCGGAAGCACAGGTAGAAAAAAAAAGAAAAAAGGCAGGCCTTTATCCTCGCCATTGACATTCCTTTAGGGAAAATATTGCAAATGCGACACCCTCATTACTTCCATTAACCTCGCTATTGACATTTCCTTGTTGAAAGCATACTGTGGAGCTCGTAATTTAAAAGATATTTACTGAAATGCCTAATGAAATGACGAGAAATATTTTTACATCTGCACATCTGATTACGACAAGCGTCTTTCTACGAGAGTTGAGAGAATTTCTACTAACTTATGAAATGTCACATGACTATTGAATGATATTTTTATGCTTTGGTTTGCGTAATTGCTTATTTCATTTGATACCTGTTTTCCAGCTGTGTTACAGCATTAGTTTTATAAAATAAACTTAGATGCATTTGCTAATGTCAACACTTTCTGTCAACAGATCTATTAAATAATAATTTTGTAATCCACATTCTTTAAAAAAGGAGCGCTTGGAAAGTAAAGAAAAATAAGAAGGGACTAGTAACAGTAACTGGACACATAATTCTCTTTTCAAGCACATGGTAATTTTTTTTTTACAATAAGTTGTTGTGGTGCACCACTTTAATTTACATAGACATTAAGATGTGAATATACACTTCCCTTATCTGCATTGTTGTTTTTACTGTAATATCTTTTCTGCTTGAGCTTTGTCATGTATAGATATAAGTTTTATATTTTTTTTATTTGCTGCTGCTGTTTGCCAGGCAGAGTGCTACTGAATTTTAAATTGTCTTACTCTGTTAAGCTAGTTTTACTACTGACTTATTTTTCTTGCTACTGTACATTGGCTCATATTAGTTGTAATGTTGCATTGCTTGGTAATTTATATTTACTGTAGCTTGCTTTGCAATTTTCCATTTTTTTTGCATTGCTGTTTGTGTTAATTTGTTATGTGCTGCTGCATTGCCTCGTCCCTTAGTTTAGTATCTGAGCTCAGTAGATTTAAGTTAGCTTAAGAGGAGCCTATATAAGAAACTAACTATTATAAATTTATAAGAAATGCATTGAGAAGCTATCAGAAAATGGTCTGGCAAAATAAAAAGGATACTGTACAGTGGAGAAAAACTATTATTGACAGAGGATGTGAACAGAATACAGAAAACGGAGAGAAAAACTATTTTTGACAGAGGATGTGAACAAAATACAGAAGGCAGGCTTAGATAGGACTTTTGAGAATAATGATGAATGAAGGGAGATCTCCAAGAAGCAAAGAAAGTTTTGTTTGCAAAATACTGCAATGAAACAAACCCTGTCCTTTCCTTTTGTGTTATCCCACTATGTGTTTGGGTACCCTTGTGTATATATGTTCTTCCTGTCTTTATATGTTTACCTCATCAGACTTTTGTTGTAGAATTTTTCTCATACTCAGCTACATGAACTATGATGAGGAATACTGTTATCCTCAAATGTAATTTGCATTAATAATATGTTATTTACTTTGTAAAGATGTTAGACATTATTAATTCTGTTTTGTTTTAATGCTCATGTGTAAAGTTGATGTGTCAAAAAAGTTATTCTGATCTTTTATGTATTTACTTATGTCATAATTCCTGTAATACTGATGTATATGTTTATTTCTACTCTTTTGTAAAGCCCCTATTACTACAAATGTTATCTGTATTATTATGTTTTTAATGATGTGTTTTGTACCTTTGTTATTGTATTCTTATGTTATAAAATTGTAATTGTTACCAGTTCATGATATTAAGTAACATGTAAGTTCCACTTTTCTGTTGGTCATAGTATATGGACAATATGTGAGAAGTAGGGACTGTTAGTGTTTGCACGTGTGTTAATAATTCTGCAAGGGACTGGATAACAGCATTGCTGGTTCTAAGGACGATTCCAAAAACTTTGTGGGTGCACACGTGGTGGTTATGGACTTGCTATATTATCCGCAAGACTCTTCAATGGTGATTGTGCACCTGCACAGTCACAACAGATGGCTGCTGGCTATCTCTACAAGGACTACAGTGGGTCTGCTCTGTGGTGACCTACCTACCAATACTCTTCAAAACTTCGACTGACTCCGCTGTGGGTTTGCTCTGTTGTGGCCCATTACCTGTCTGCATGTCAAGAGTCAGCACTGTCTTTCCGTTGGAAGGACAACACTACTTCTTCAAGACTGCATGGAAATCCACTACTTCTGTGTGCATTTTCTTTTACTGCTCAGACTTTGAGAAAAACACTGCAATTTTACTGTGACGAATGATGAGGACTGCTTTATGGACTGTGACAAAATTTTAGCTTTTGACCAACGTTGTATCAATAAGTGTGTGCATTTGATTTCTTTGTTATTGTAATTATGAAAAATTTTATCAAATCATTATTGGCCACTGCCCAAAAAAAATTTGTAAAATTTTTTGTGGGGAGCATGGGGGCTATGTAAGTAGGCTGTTTAGGTTTTTTTATTGGTAACGCCACCTCTGTATGAAAATCACTGGCTGTGCTGTGTGCAGTCTGTGGCTGTCTTGCATTGTTGTAATACTCGCCATTGTAGTGTTAGGCAGCTGGATCTGAACAGCGCGTAGCGTTAGGCAGTTGGAGGTGAGCCGCCAGCAGTGGTGGATGTGGGGAGAGAGATGGCGGAGTTTTGAAATTTGTCATGAACTGCTATATTTATATATGATGATATCAAGGTAAATACATTGTTTGTTCTCTATTAATATCTTTCATTTACTAACTATCCCTATCAGTAGTTAGTGCCTTCCATAGTTTGAATCTTTTATTTAGCTGGCAGTAGTGGCGCTCGCTGTATTGCAGTAGCTTGAGCAGCGAAGATTTTTGTGAGGTAAGTGATTTGTGAAAGGTATAGTTAAATGTTAGTCAGGGCCATTCTTTTGTAGGGAACTTTGAAAGTCAGATTGCGTTGCGCTAACAAAATATTGTGTGTCAGCCTAAGGACAGTCGTGTATAATTGTTCTAAGGGGACGTTTCAACACATATGAAACTAAGGACTGTGTTCTCAAAGTCTTCTGCTGCTCGGCGAGCGATTGCGTGCAGTACTCCGATGGACAGTGAGACGATTTCAAATAGTCGCTGCGTGTTGTCCTGCAAAATTGGATCTTTCAAAACAGTAGTACAGATAACAAACAAAATATTAAAACGGATAAAGATATGGACACAATACGACGAAACAAAACTGCAAGTAACAGGGAAACATACACCATCCGCGGCACGATGGTCCATATAACTGGCAACAATTATTTGGTAAGCCACTTATGGCAGGAATTTCAACTATAAAAAGTTATATATTTTACGCTTTTATAGGTAGGAAGCTCCATTCCAAGCACAAGTCAAAACAGCACAAAATTAGAACTGTTATGTAGAAAGTTGTATAGAAATTGTCTAAAACGAAGAAATTTGCAGCTGCTGTGGATCAATTTATACAGAAGCCTATTCATCTGCATTGGCTTACATTTTTCTACGTTTAGAGAAAAGTGTCATTCATCATGCGAAATAGAATTTTAGTCTACATTGTCTTTTACCTTCCTACAGCTACGTAACGACGACACGTGCCTGTATACTACAGCGTCATTACAAACAGTCGTAGATTGTTTATGTGCATAGTGAGAAGAACGGTCCTGTCAAACTCCCCTTGAACACTATTGACGACACACTTGTAGTTGATTAACACTCGCCATCCAGGAAATCGTACTTTGTTCTCTTCCTCACAAAGTCCTCGAGTAACTCAAGCATCTGAGAACCTACGCCATATGCTTAGATGTTAGTTGACAGTCTGAAGTGGGACACTGTTCCACACGATTTCCGGAAATCTAGAAATATGGAAAATTCCTGTTGCCTCTCATCCCTGGTTCACAGGATATCGGGCGATGAAAAGGCAAACTGAGTTTCACAAGAACGATGTTTGTTAAAGTCGTACTAATTAGTGGATAGAAGACTTTCTTCCCCAAAATAGTTTATTTTATTGGAATTTAGAATATTCTCAAGAATTATGCACGAAACCAACTTTAAGCTTATTGGTCTGTAATTTTGCGGGTCCTGTTCTGAACCTTCTTATGAGCCACCTGAGCATTTTAGCAGTCGCTTTGGACTTTGTTATAGGCGAGAGATTCTCGGTACGTCTAATAAGAGGCCAACGCCCAAGACCGTTCTCTGTATAACTGGGTTTCTATCCGTATCTGACGACTTATTTTATTTTACTTTTGTGTGTGTGTGTGTGTGTGTGTGTGTGTGTGTGTGTGTGTGTGTACTCTTTCAGTTGCTTCTCAACGCCAAGGCTGCCTATCTACGTCTGTTCAACGGTCAAACGATGGTATGACTATAAGATCTTTCTGCGTGAATGACTTTTTAAACGCGGAATTTAAAACTTAAGCTTTCCTTTTGCTGTTTTTTGTTGGCACACCGGTGTGGTCGACGAGTTACAGGGTAGAAAGCATCGACCTGTTTAGCTCTTTTACGTAAACCCAGAATTTTCTTGGGCTTTCGACAAGATCTTTCGCTGGGATATGTAGGTAGAAGTTGTAGTATGTTTCACGCGTTGATCATTTTACAGACTATCAAACTGCTAAACACTTTTGTGTGTCTGGTGGCCGCGGTGGCTTCGCAGTCAGAGCGCTAGACTCTGGCCTTGGAGGTCGCGAGTCCACTTCCGGGTATGGGAGGGCACTTTTCCTCATTGTGATCCCTTCAGAATGGCCCCACGTACACTCTTACTGCTCTCGAATGAGAACCTGGGATATTTCCCTTGGTTAAAAGCGGCGCATGCCACTCACCCCTCTTAGTCTTTTCTTTCATTTCTTTTTTTTTTAACCGAGAGTAAAAAATCTCTACTTTCACATTATTTTTTGAATTCCTCATTAAACGAACTGTGAAATGAGATATGACAAAATTACTGTCTGAAAACTTTCTGAAGTGTCCCGTCATCTTGGCTGATACTAATTACTCTGTTATTAAGTTGAGAGCCTCATAGTTAAACGCGTAATTTAGTAATTCGTTCACTGTACCTCAGTCCTGTATCATAGAAGACAGACACTCCATATTATGAGGGTTAACTTTATTCCTAGGAACACTTTTTAAAGCATTACTGCCTCTCAACAAGTTCGTTGCTCTTGTGGTTGAGGAAGTGTTCTGTAACTGAAATTTGCTACGTACGCTGACCACTCACGTTTATGTGACCACATGTCAGTAGTATGAATAACCACTTTTTGCTGCGTG
The DNA here is from genome assembly GCF_021461395.2 of Schistocerca americana. NCBI lineage: Eukaryota > Metazoa > Arthropoda > Insecta > Orthoptera > Acrididae > Schistocerca > Schistocerca americana. The sequence continues at coordinate 692,698,052 of NC_060130.1, forward strand.
GACAGCTGCAACACTTGCAGGAAGAGAGTCAGTGAGGTTCTGGCAGATGTCGACAGTGCTGTGGAGCTATGCCGACTAATGTGCCGTCGCCAGCTGCACTAGGTTTCTCAGCTAAGGAACAATAGCGCGAACAGCTCGACCGACATTGTCTCACAAAATATCTATTGGGGTTATATCCGGGGACTCTGGTGGCCAGGGGAGTACAGTGAACTCATCCTGGAGCTCTTCGAACCACTCACGTGCACTGCGAGCAGTGTGACACATTGCATTTTGCTGCTAATAGATGTCATCTCGGCAAGGAACAACAAAATCTATGTAGAGGTGGATATGGTCCAGTGCTCCATCCAGAATGACGAGATCACTGAGATAACGCCAAGAAAACTTTTCACAGACCATAACTCACCTCCTTCGACATTGACCCTAACGACAATTGTTGCAGGGTATTTGCTTTCAGACGTTACACGCCGTAAAAATCAATGGCCATCTGTCTGATGGAACACTAAATGTGATTCATCTGAAAAGGACACTTGTCGACACTCAGTGGACGTCAAGTTGCTGTGTTGGCACGTAAATTCTAGTCTTTGTTGCCGTGCAGCCAGCACAGGCACATGAACCAGGTGTCTTCTGCAGAGGCCCATACGCAGCGACGTTCGCTGAACAGTTTTTATTTTATTTTATTTTTAATTTACATGTCTAGTTCCGTAGGACCAAGTTGAGGAGCAAATCTCCAAGGTCACAGAATTTGTCAGTACACGAGATTACAACATAAAAGTAATAACAGATAAAATAAAATATTTTTGAACCCATAAATAGACAAGCCGTAAGTTTATGTAAACGCGATGAACAATATAATACAGGAATAAGCTTATTTTTTCAAGGAATGCCTCGACAGAATAGAAGGAGTCACCCATGACGAAACTCTTCAGCCTCGATTACAAAGCACGTGGATTGTTACCAAGATTTTTGAATTATTGTGGTAGCTTACAGAAAATTGGTGCAGCAGTATACTGCATACCTTTCTGCACAAGAGTCAAGGAAGTGCCATCCAAATGCAGACTGGATTTCAGCCTAGTATTAACTGAGTGAAAGCTGACACAAAATACTCAGTTATCCTTACATGCATAGCCTTTTCAATGACTTAGCAAACACTGATGGCATAGAAATAGGTCTAAAATTGTTTTCGTTATCCCTTTCTCCTTTTTTCCAAAGCGCTTTTACTACTGAGTATTTCAGTCGTTCAGGAAACTGACTATTCTTGAAGGAAAAACTATAAATATGTCTAAGTACAAAGCTAACATATGCAGACGGAACTTTAATAGTCGTCTAGGTACTCCATCATATCCATGAAAGTCCTTAGTGTTCATTGATTTAATTATTGACTCAATTTCCCCGTTGTCATTATCACAGAGTAGTATGTCAGACATCAGTCTGGGAAAGGCATTTTCGAAGAGAGTTATATGATCCACTGTAGAAACTAAGTTTTCAAATAATTCACCAAAAATTCTCAGAAAGTGGCTGTTAAATACAATACATTTATCTGATTTATTAGTAACAGAAATACTTTTACTGCGAACTGACTTTATATCGTCGACTCTGTGCTGCTGACCAGGCACTTCCTTCACGACTGACCATATGGTTTTAACTTTATCCTGTGGATTAGGTATTCCATTTGGGTGCCACATACTGTTTGCGTTCTTAATAACATTTTTAAGCACCTTACAACACTGTTTGCAGCTGCTGTAGCTTGATCTTGACTGCTTGTAACATTTTTATATAATTCCCACCTTGTTCTACACAATATCCTTATCCCACTTGTCAGCCACCCAGACTACCTTCTACTCCTAGTACCCTGTTTAGAATATTCTAATGAAAAGCAACTTTCAAAGAGCATAAGAAAAGTGTGAAGGAAAGCATTACATTCGTCATCTATATTTTTGACACTGTAAACATCCTACCACTCTTGTTCCTTAATAAGGTTTAAAAAACTCTCTATTGACGTTTGATTCGCATTGGTAAATAGTTTTTAATTATATATAACAGTTTTTCAAGTAAAAAAACTTTTAATATCAAAATTTTTGCATCATAGCCTAAAAGGCCATTCTCCCTTTTAATAACAAATTACCCGTCTAGTAATGAAGAATGAATAAAAATATTTTCTATGGCTGTGCTGCTCTCTCCCTGAACCCTGGTTGAAAAAGAGAGAACAAAAAATAGTATGCATCAGATCACATGAATCTAGGAGATCTTCCAACATCCTTTTTCTTGCACGATCTCATAATGTATCTCTGATACAGTTCCCCACAGTCGTTTCATGAACCACGTAAAAGCATATGGACTAACAGACTAATTGTGTGATTGGATTGAAGAGTTCCTAAGTAACACAACGCAGCATGTCATTCTCAATGGAGAGAAGTCTTCCGAAGTAAGAGTGATTTCAGGTGTGCCACAGGGGAGTGTCGTAGGACCGTTGCTATTCACAATATATACAAATGACCTTGTGGATAACACCGGAAGTTCACTCACGCTTTTTGCGGATGATACTGTAGTATATCGAGAGGTTGTATCAATGGAAAATTGTACTGAAATGCAGGAGGATCTGCAACGAAGTGACAAATGGTGCAGGGAATGGCAATTGAGTTTCAATGTAGACAAGTGTAATGTGCTGCGAATACGTAGAAAGAAAGATCCTTTATCATTTAGCTACAATATAGCAGGTCAGCAACTGGAACCAGTTAATTCCATAAATTATCTTGGAGTAGGCATTAGGAGTGATCTAAAATGGAATGACCATATAAAATTAATCGTCGGTAAATCAGATGCCAGACTGACGTTCATTGGAAGAATCCTAAGGAAATGGAATCCGAAAACAAAGGAAGTAGGTTACAGTACACTTGTTCGCCCATTGCTTGAAAACTGCTCACCGGTGTGGGATGCGTACCAGATAGGGTTGATAGAAGAGATAGAGAAGATCCAACGGAGAGCAGCGCGCTTCGTTACAGGATCATTTAGTAATCGCGAAAGCGTTACGGAGATGATAGATAAACTCCAGCGCAAGACTCTGCAGTAGAGACGCTCAGTAGCTCGGTATGGGCTTTTGTTGATGTTTCGAGAACATACCTTCACCGATGAGTCAAACAGTATATTGCTCCCTTCTATGTATAGCTCGCGAAGAGTCCATGAGCATAAAATCAGAGAGAGTAGAGCCCACACGAAGGCATACCAACAATCTTTCTTTCCACGAACAATACAAGACTGGAATAGAAGGGATAACCGATAGAGGTACTCAAGGTACTACCTGCGGAGTATGGATGTAGATGTTGAAAATTAATATTGGAGTCGCCACATAAAAGTAAATTTTGGTACTTACTATAAAGTGAACCAAAAAACCGTCTCTAGCTTGAGCAGAAATCTTATGAAGTTAGCGGTAGGAGGTCTATAAAGAACTACAATTAGAAGTTTAGTTTCACTAAATTCAAATACCCCTGCACAACATTGAAATGCCTGTTCAGTGCAATACCGAAATACGTCTACGGACTCAAATGGAATACTGTTTTTTACGCACATGGCCACTCACCCACTCCGCAAAGAACTCCTTAAAAATAGCCAATTAATCTGTATCCTGGTAAAGGAAATCTCTCAGTTGTCAAATTATTTAAGTGGTGCTCCGATATACCAATAATGCCAGAGTCAACATATACAAGCAGTTTACTAACTTTATCTTTAATACCGCTCATATTTTGATGAAATATGCTAAATCCTTCGCTACTTGGATATCTGGCCTCATTTGAAGGTAATTTCTCTCATAGAGGGACTTCCCTTAAGCAGCGATACCTATTAGCTGACTTCAGTCCAAAAACGGGGCAGTTCTTAGTCGTTGAGGAGACACTGTTGGTAGCACTTTGATTCATCTGGGCGGTCAGATGCTCAACAGTTGCTCGCCTATTGGCCCGTACACATCTCCGCAGCTGTATTTCATCCCTGTCATCCTTTGGCCCTTGGTGCACCGCAGATGCCTTGGCGCCGGTTTTGGATAGCTCATTTTGCCACGCACAGCAAACTGTAAGCACGATGGCACGCTAACAGTTTAAAAATTTAGGTGTTTCAGAAATGCTTCCACCCTTGAGAAAAAAAGCCAATGATCATGTCATTTTGGATGTCAGACAAATCGTTCCGTTTCCGCATTACAACGATTGCACCGTGGCGCGCGTTCCCCCGCCCCTCCCCCACCATCCGCGTCTAAACGCCTAAACCATTATTTACCTCTTGACGAGGAGTGGTAGCCGGCCAGTGTGGCCGAGCGGTTCTAGGCGCTACGATCTGGAACCGCGCGACCGCTACGGTCGCAGTTTCGAATCCTGCATAAGGTATAGATGTGTGTGATGTCCTTAGGTTAGTTAGGTTTAAGTAGTTCTAAGTCTAGGGGATTGATGACCTGAGATGTGAAGTCCCACAGTGCTCAGAGCCTTTTTTTTTTTTTTTTTTTTAATTTATTTATTTATTTATTTATTTTTTTTTTTTGCACAGTTCTCGTCTTAGCCTAGATACTGATCACAGGCGTTCGACATCCGTACATGACAGCTGCCGAGAACCTGACTGTCACACCTCCAAGCTGAAACCTACGGACTGCATTCCGAGATCTTCGGTACTACCTAGCCGTCTCCGATCTCAACTACAACGAACACCGTACGTCAGTCAAATCATTCTGTCGTTGGAGAAGGGAAACAAACGGCAACGATCCATGTTCTATTCCATCTGTTCACTTGGCCATCTTCGTCACATACAACGGTATGGGGGGGGGGGTGTATTGTTGTTTAAAATGTTCAAATGTGTGTGAATTCCTAAGGGACCAAACTGCTGAGGTCATCGGTTCATAGACTTACACACTACTTAAACTAACGTATGCTAAGAACAACACACAGACACATGCCCGAGAAAGGATCGAACCTCCAGCGGGAGGGGCCGCGCAATCCGTGACAAGGCACCTCAAACCGCGCGGCCACTCTGCGCGACTGTTGTTGCTCCTAATTGATATTTAGAGAAGATTTCGTAGTGTGAAGAAGGATGCGTACTGCCTGGATCGATATAGCCCTACCAGTTGCTTGCAAAAGGGCTGTGTATTCTACATCTACATCCATACTCCGCGAGCCACCTGACGGTGTGTGGTGGAGGGTACCTTGAGTACCTCTATCGGTTCTCCCTTCTATTCCAGTCTCGTATTGTTCGTGGAAAGAAGGATTGTCGGTATGCTTCTGTGTGACCTCTAATCTCTCTGATTTCATCCTCATGCTCTTGTTTTGTAGCATTCTCCTTGGAGTATCTGTGAGACATATCTGGAAAATAACACTCATTACCTGGTGTTTTTGACTACCATGAGAAAGCTCTTCAGTGTTTGGTTTCTCGAGATAGCAGTTAAACGTCCGGAATGCATCGCCTGATGGATGAGACACTGCTGTTACCACGAATCACAACTCCTTCTGCCAGCAGGTGTTTCACGGGTTAGCCTACGGACCAGGCGGAGCGAGTCCGCTGGAAAATTTCCGCGGCCTACGCAGAGGCCGCTAGCAGTGCGAGAAATGTTTCACGTCATGCACGACAAGGAACAAATAGAAGTAAACTCCGTTTCACTCCTTAATCAGCAGAGTTCCTGCAGGATTCTAGTAAGATCCGCTGGAAGCTCCAGTCCGAATGGCAGTCGCATTTGCAGCTGCAGTTAATCGCAGCTCACCTGTCTGATGAAGAATCCGCCGCTCATCGACACCAAATTATACCTCCACGACCGTTTCTGCGCCAGAAAGAAGACAACGGTGTTCCCAGATTGGACTCACAGCATGACTGGCACTGGCTAGAGCTATTGTACAACCATCTCTTGAATCTGAATATTTGTTTAATTGAATAAATTTATGTTTTGCAATTAGTTTTTGTAGTCATTTCAGTAGTTGTGTCTTTTATTCATGCGTACCTGATACTACTGGCTGAAAGTAGCGTCCCAGGTCACACTGACATGTCAGCGGCACCTCGTGGTCTTGAGTCGGTATACAACTGAAGTTACAATAAACACTTTTTGCTGACGAGTATTTACGGGCAAGTGCAACATCCTCGTTACTGACGACGAGGATATACGGAATATGCAACGAACTTAGAGCAATTAGAACAGTCTGTGAAAAGCATATAATGATTCAGTGGTTTAGAACGCCACAGTATGCAGAAAGTGCAGCATAGTTTAAAGTTCAAATAGTTTGTACGTAATTTACAAAATTAAGTGCCAACCCTTTTAGGAATACACTGAGGACCCCAGATACATGGGCACATCTTAACACAATCACTAAAAGTATCTCAAAAACAAAAATGACCCCATAAACAGATTGGTCAACACAGGAGACGAAAATGACAACGACAGGATGAGACATACGAGGTGAAGCACGTAAAACTTGCACCACAAATATTGCTAAAAAGGAAAGTGATAATGATCTGCGGCTTTCAAATGTTCAAACGTGTGTGAATTTCTAAGGGGCCAAACTGCTGAGGTCATCGGTCCTAAGTCTTACACACTACTTAAACTAACGTATGCTAAGAACAACACACACCCATGCCAGAGGGAGGAGATGAACCCCGGCGGGAGGGGCCGCGCAGTCCGTGACGTGGCGCCCCTGACCGCTCGGATACTCCGCGCGGCTGTGCGGTTTTCACAGAATAGATTCGTAGTTAAGGGCTGGTATTATTAGGCAATCAACAGACTGTAATAATACTCAGAAATTATATTTTTTGTGCAATCGTACATTTCTTAAATGGAACTATGCGTATTGACATTGAAGAACTAAAAGTAGGATAAATTATAATGTCGGTGGTGTCTGTTGCAGGATTCTAGTGCGGGTCGTTTGCGAGATATCGTATTATAAAATGCCCCCATGCCGACACGTGTACAGCAGCTGTGGTAGCACACACTACAGAACAACACAAGTGATTACACTAGTCATGTGGGTTCTGACCATTGACGAGACAATTGATCATCACAGGTTATGTTAAAAATGACCACTGGCAGAGACATTACACACACCCAGCTTGGTATGGAACGACTGCTGCACAGCATTTCAGTGCAGATGTCCGAGCAGGGTGCAGTAATACGTCGTTAAGTATCCTCTGATGTAGTTGGTGTATCCTCGCAGACACGGTCTTTCAGTTTTCTCCACAGAGAAAAGTCTATAGGCGTCAAATCCGGGGAAAGGGCCGTCGAATCTAACTCTCTGGAAACAATTCGTGAAGACATGCTGCAGTACTTAGTGCTCTACCACCTGGACAGACATCATGCTGGTACCCCAGTTTCGTCCTAGTCTGCAGAGGAACGTATTCTAGCATTCGCGGAAGATGGTCTTTTAGGAGGCTGCTATACCTGTGCGCGTTCGGTGCTACGTTTGTGAAAAAGAGGCCTATGAACCGATCATTCACTAGCTCACACCACACGTTTTTACTTCATGGACGCTGGTGTTCGACCTGATAAAGCCAACTGGGATTGTCAGGAGACCAACAGTGCATGTTTCGGCGGTTTACCAGGCGATGATTGGTAAATGTGGGTTCAACACTAAACAAGATATATGATATGTTTGGAGTATCGTGTCTTAACTGACACGGTCAGAAGTTGATGCGATTCTCATAAGCACTTCCATGCAGCTCTTGATGGAGAAATATGTGACAGGAATGGAACCTATGTCGATGGAGAACGCGTAGGACACTTGCCTGACTCACGCCCCTTCCTCTTGCGACTGCGTGGGATATAACGTGCGTATCAACGGCAACAGTAGCGATAACATTAATTTCGTCCTCTTCTGTCAGCAGTTGTTTCTTTCTATTACGTTATCTTGGTGTTACATTACCACATCCACGTAACTGATTGAAGAGGATGGTAAATAATTGCTGAGATGGTTGACGCCTACTGGGATATCTTGCCTCATACACCGTACGGAAACAAGCTGCGTTCTTCCTACACACAACATACACCACGAGCATGTTGGCTTTTCTTCACTGGTAAATCTCATCATCCACTCACGACCTGATCCATGGACTGTCACACTAACCGATTAGCAAGTCGCAATGCACTCAAGGAACAACATCGCACCTAGCAGCTTCGCAGATTGAGTGGCACAAACACAATATCTCGTAAATGACTCGCGCTAAAACCCTGCAACAAACAATAATGACATTCTAATTTCCCTACTTCTATTTTTTTAATGTCAATAGCCATTGTTCCATTTAAAAAGCGTTTCTAAGTATTATTACAATCTGTTTATTGGCTAACAATACGAGCCCCTGACTACCAATTCATTCTTTGCTAACCTCAAATCACTAGCACTTCCCATTTCCGCAATATCTGCGCTGCAAGTTTTAGTTGATCCACACTATATAGTTCGAATATTTCCAGTTCTGGTGATGAAATGAGTGACCGTGAGAACAGTGACACAACATAATCACACAAATCACACGAAGTACTTAAACATAAACACATAAAACGTACACAACAATTAACATGAACATTAGTCAAAGATTACAACTTATATCGCATTACACATGAATATATTTAAAAATAGAAGAAATCAGAGTAGTCTGTGGATAGATGGTGTTCTAGACTCCACGTTAAGCCTGTACACATCATTCTAAAGCAATAACAGAAATGTACACATCACTATAAACCTAAAAATATGAATGTAATATAAATGTAATATAAAACAACATACAAACGCACAGCAGCAATTCAAATTGCATTGATGTATAAGAGTGACTTGAGTTGCACTGCATCAAAACTACGACTCGGTAGTTTTCATATACTACATAAAAGACGTAGTAAATGATATGATATCCGGTAGTATTTGTAGAACTGGTAGGGAAAGAAACATAAATGAATGTGTAAGCGAGAAACTGGGAACCGATGACTTCTCCAGTTTCTCTGTTTGTTTGGTTGTTTGTTTCGCACGTAATTAGAACCGCACATCATTCACTGTTCGTCTCTTGTGTATTTTATGTTCTTACAGAGTATAAATTGCCAGTTATAAGTAATAAAAATTAGACGATCACGTAACTTATGCGCTTTTATGTAATCAAAGCAATTACTTTTGATGCTAGCACATTTTAAATTCACGAACGAACAGGAAGAGGGGAGAAGTTTGTTGCATCCGGTTCACGACGACAATGTACGGGAGATCGAGCAGTCAGTACTTTTACGTGGGCATCCAGAGCTGCCGTTAAATGACAGAACAGGAAATTAGGTAAAATGAACAAAATATATTTCAGTGTACGGTATACAAGGGGTGAGCCTAGGGTCGGAAGTTAGCTGGTTTAGGCCAGTCTAGGAGGTCGTACAACTGATTGAAATGGGCAACTGAAGGGGAGGTGGTTCATGTTAACTTATGTAGGTGGCTCTGCCTGCAAAAAAGGATGTCTGTTCTGCTCGAAATCTGCATCACAAGAGAGAGAAGCAAATGCGTTCTGTACTGCAGAACGCTCCAGCTTCCATGCACGTGATCTGTATCCCATGCATTCTGTTGGCTGAAGCCGATGGCGTGAATTCACTATCAGTTTCAGCAGAGGGCTCAAGGTGTCTCTAGTCACCAGCTTTAACTGCACAGAACTGCCTCGGTTCTGAAATACAGGCATCTTGTGTCACGTAGGTACAGCAGAAGTTTCTCTGGGAGAAAACTTGTAATGATTTGACTGGGGCCTTTAAAATAAAATTTTTTAAACCAATTCCCTAAAATATTCCTTGACTAGCTGCCACTCTGTACATTCCTTCGCCCTTCCATAGGTGACTCATATTGTTTACGAAAGGGTGTCAGTCACTCCCTACAAAGACGGTTTGCCGTAGTAGGGGCCTTAATGCTGTGGGATGGATCTGTTGCAATTATTTTCATTTGTTGCAAGTGGGAGGGGACTTATATGTAGTCAAGTTTTTCAAATTTGATGAGTTAAGGAAACAGTAAAATATTTACTGTTGAGATTTTGTGCAAAAATACAGTAGCTCCTGTAATTACTCATACCATCATCGTCCAGATAATCGGTTCTTAAGCTAAAAGAAGTTAAAATAATGTCAGAAAGCTTCACAAAAGACGAATGAACCATTATGGTTTCTGTTGGGTTGAGGAGGGAAAATGGGTTATTAATCTGCTGTTGCAGTAGTAAACGCATTGTCATAGAAAGTAGATGCTGGCCGAACTGAATGAGCCCCGATCTTTTAATGGTTTACGGGCGCTCCTGGATATGTGTAGTTGTTTATGTTGTCTGGAAAATATTAATCTCGTGGCTACATACTGGAACTAATAACAAAATATAAAATGCATCATCAACATAACAAAATAGTTAACTCTATGATAAGCAAAGTGTTTGGGTAAAAAAACATAATAAATCGATTCGTTAGAATCCTTAACGCCTGACATGAGTAAGAACTGGATTAAGTATATTTAAAAAGAGTGACAACCTAAATAAAATCTTGTTACGTCTTCTCACTATATTTTTGTGTGTAGCAGTTGCACAAAGCAAAATATTAACACATTTCAGTAAAACGTACGATAACATTAATAAGTCCAAGATATGGGTACCATAAAACACATATAACCCAAAACTTATCTATATTACCCATGTTAAAATACAGAGCACAAAGCCTTTTCTTATACCGACAAAATACTGGAATTATGGATGAAATCAGGGGATAGTAAAGGCTACACATAAAAACCCATGAATTTCTAATAATGTAGTGAGTTTAAACTACCTTAAATTGCTCCATAGAGCAATAGACTTTCGAAATATGGCATATTGGAATATTTAGGAATACACAGTAAGAGAGAAAGACGGTGAAATATTGCACTTAGGTCAAAATTACTGAGTAGTTTCAGCTGGAAAAATTGTAGCATAAACTAGCAACACTACCTCAATTTTGATGCATCATTGGAAATGGTCATTGCATCCAAATAATAATGAAAATCTAAGGAAAGCATAAGAAAATACCTATTCATTTAAAAATCATTTTAAATTACCTCATGGGATAATAGTGCTTACGTATATCACTTAGTTTTACATGTAAATTAATTAGTTAAAACTGAGGCAAATGAAAATTAACAAGGCTGAAATGTGACCAAGTTGTGGTCTGAAGGGTAACTGATTTGTCCGATAAATAATATAGGTCTCCAAATGGGTAGCTATAACCAATATTTCTCATAAGCTAGTGCTCAATATTCAACACAATATTGTCGAGTTCCAAAATGAGGATCCGGTATGACTTTACATATTTTTAGAGTGAATTCCCCTAGTGTAAGTGCTTACAGTCATAATACAGTTTCGATTTATACTCATTAATTGTAGAAACCAGCTACTCCTTTAAATGCTTATCTAATTCCCAGAAACAAAAAATAAAATCATCATCCTGTGTCACATCATCACATCACAATTATGAAAACAACATAAAACAAAAGTATTTGAGGGAACAGATCTGTGCCAAATCGTTAATATCCATTATCTTACTTCAAAATTCTGCTCATTAACTCATCGAAAACTTGTGTGTCACATCATCACATCACAATTATGAAAACAACATAAAACAAAAGTATCTGAGGGAACAGATCTGTGCCAAATCGTTAATATCCATTATCTTACTTCAAAATTCTGCTCATTAACTCATCGAAAACTTGATACCACTCTAACTCGCTTTAGCGGGAGACACATGAAAAATTCTTTATTTCCATTATCTAAGAAGGTAAAATATGGAAACACCCCGAGAAAGTACAAGATCTAGTGCTCAGTATAACACTCAGATTTAATGTTTTCCCCAAAAGCGTCACTGAGTCACAATGTTCGGCAAACATGGTACACTAATTATTAACAAATTGTCGTTTATAGCTAAAATTACAACTAGAAATTCAGGACACGGCCAGAAACAGCTGTTGTTGGATTGCCAATTGAAAATGAGGACCGGTTACAACCTTATTTTTTCCTATATAACGGCAAAGTTTAAGGAAAATATGTCTTGTCTTAACTTTTCTTAGAGTTTACAGTTTTCAGATTATCAGGGGACCTTCACTGGCATAACATAAGGTTGTATAACAAAGTTATAGGCATGGAGAAACACGAGGCCAAACTCTACCAAAGATAACTGAAATATGTGTCCATGGTGACAAAACAGCTAACAGTATCCTCGTCCTATTCATAAAACTTTTCACATAACGAAAGGGAAAAAATGTAGTGAGTTTACAATCAGTTCGTAAAATACGAAAAGATTCACAGCGAGAATATGGTCCTGCGTGACAGAAGCGCACGCACTGTTTGTAGACAAACTTCCGACTGACGGGAGAAGAGCACGTGGCTTCTTCGGCGGGGAAGAATAGATTTGCGTGTGTGACGTTGAACAACTTTAATGACGTTTCTCTCTAGTAGGGTGATGGAGGGGGCTATTATCTTAGGCGTGACGCAGGAGGGGAAAGAGCGCAGAGGTAGGCGAAAGGGAGGATGAAGGGCGAGGGGTATGACGGATAGCTGGCACATTACAGGACACGCCTGCTTGCTACAGCAATCTTGAAGCAAACGTTTATTGAAGAACAGCTGGTGGCATGTGCTGGCGATACGACACTAAGTACGTGCAAAAAGACAGGAAGACAATGCTATCTGACAGCAGGTTAAACACCAAGCACAGAGCGACACCAAATTTGTACATGAAAGTATCTTAACTTTTGTATGACAAAAAACAACGTTTAACAGGGGTTAGTTCGGACTGTCAGTATAGCGCTTGTTTTAAATTTAAAATAGAAATAGAGTGACAGAGTGCATCTCCATGTTGAACTTTAGCAAACACAAAATTCAGAAAACCCTGAAGAGTCGTTTTAGGAGTTAGTTGTCTGCATGAAAACTACAATAGGGTTGCCTCAAGACGACGAAAATACCGATTTGTAACGGTCGGAGCCTCTGATAGAGTACTGCAGCACTTAATATACCACATAATACCCGCAGGCAAGAAAAAATTAAATCTACAGGTCACTGGACACAGGTCAGGAAAGTTTTATAGAGAGAGACTGACAGGAAACAGTCAATTCGGCGGACATGAGAATAAAACTCGGGCAATTATTTTTAGCTCTTGGTGACAGTTTGCAAGAACACAGGGAAATAAATGCTTTTAAACCGACAGTTGACTTAGCTCGTCTACAAAGCAATGGAACAGTGGAATATTAGTTACAAAAGTTCGACAGAAATTTAAAGTTACAAAAGTTGGACAAAAATTCGAAGTATCACAATCTATTGAACAATAAAAGAGAAACAGAATATACACCGCAAAGAGGGGCTCCAAATTCTAGGTTTGACAAGAGAACGAAACATTCAACGAAGCAGACATGTAATAAGTATCATCGTAGAAAAACTTTAGTAAGGTAAACTGCATACATTCTTTCGAAAGACAAAACAAAGGCCTTGTCAATAAAAGAAATCCACAAGTGAAATGTAGTACAACACCAAAATTCTATAAGAAAGCTGAACAACGCAAGTAGCTAAATGTTTCACACGACAAACACCTATACAGCAGATGAGAGACGGTACCTTGAGATATCTAAAAATTTTCAGAAATACATAAACTTCTCTCATAATACAAATAGGAGTCCTCCTGCGCCATTCTACTCACAAAAGATATTGAAGGTTGCTTACAATCACTTAATATTCATACTCTATATAATTCTTTTAGTATACTGTCGTCCGCTCCCGGTCGCTGAGTGGTCAGCGCGACAGAATGTCAACCCTAAGGGCCCGGGTTCGATTCCCGGCTTGGTCAGAAATTTTCTCCGCTCAGGCACTGGGTGTTGTGTTGTGTTGTGTTGTCCTAGCCATCATCATTTCATCCCCATCGACGCGCAAGTCACCTAAGTGGCGTCAAATCGAAAGACTTGCATCTGGCGAACGGTCTACCCGACGGGAGGCCCTAGTCACACGACATTTACATTTCAGTACATTGTCACTCAAAACCCATGCAGTAAATGACTCATAAATCTTACGCAGATATGAAAATTAGACTCAATTTCGTCAGACGAGACGAAGAAGGGGAAGAAAAGTGGAAGTGTGTTGGGGTGTGGCTGGCTTATCCCAAGGTGACAGCTGTGCCAGTCCAAGTGTTCGCACCATGCGGTCTCACTGGTAACATAACCTGCAATTTAAACGACTCCAAAAACATTGATTCAACTGGAAACTCGCTGCACGGTAAAATAATTATGGTTAGCGGTTCTGCTCCGACCTCTGGGGGCGACAGCATAAAATATAACATTTTAAATCACTCAATCATCTTCTCTCATACAGTCAGCAACATAATTAGCATTCATTGTATCATCCTCAGTTTCCACAACAAAACATTATCTATACAACAGTAATCACATCATTTAAAACAACTGAGAGAAGAGCTCTTTACTGCACATAATTGCCTTCAACCCCATGAACGACAGGACTTCTTTTCTGCTCACAAATAACCTCAACAAAATAACGTCTTACGTCACATCATATGAACAAAACGTCGCTACCCTCTGGGGGATAACAGCCAGAAGTCATCATGTCTTCTCTTATCAACTTACAGGGATACAATAGGTCAATTCTCTTTTATCATTCGTTATAACACTTATTACGGTATATAACTTAATACATCTTAGCTTCGTGCATTGATTTAACCAGCCAAGCAGTTTGCACTTACGAAAAACGGGAAGCATGGACAGAAAAAGTGTAAAGTATAAAATATCGGGAAAGAGAATGCAGAGAGACGCAGAAGCAAGAGAAAGGGAAAGCAGAAAAAGTTCATTCCTTTCCGTCCGCAATCCGGCATGTTACACAGGGTCCTATCGGTTTCGGCAACACAAGTGCTAATCGTATAATTACGACTGTGTCTGCAGTTTGGGCCGCAAATAGTCTAGTACCAATACTAAACTGATAGACGATACCAGGATCTTCAGACTCTATGGTTTGTCGCTTTTCTTACAAGGTCTAGACGCTAATTTCGCGTCTGCGCCTGGTCTTGCAATAAAAACAAACTCTCATTAAGGTAAAAAGATTTCGTGCGCCAACGATTTCGGAAATCTTGCAGACGCGGTTTGGAGTCATAGGGGGTTGCAGAGCCCTTAAAGCGCTCACGTCTATGGAACAAGGAATAGGAACCTACTTTCATCAGAGGTCACAGAAATGATGCTTAGAGGAAAGAGGAAAGAAAATAGAATGGATCATGAAACGAAACCTAAATGGAAGAAAATGTCATGAGCGGCTGGGAAATTAAGTGGCTGCTAAACACTTTATGCAAGCTACACATTCCTTGAGATTAATCGACAACTATCAAACATATGCCTTAAGAAACTTCTCATCACAACTTCGAGGACAAAAGAGGATAAAACAGGTATAAGAAATTGAATGCAGTACACTAGTCCTACGGAAAAAAACAGAGTGAGTCACTCACTATTGCAAACTAGAATAACTCCGAAAGTATGATATGAGCTGAAAAGTTTGTGGGACAAAGGGTGCCATAATATGACGCTGGTTTTTTGTTGCTAGGTGGGGTTGCGTCAGAGATATGAAGGTCAACTTTGTTTTTTTTTTTTTTAAATGGGATGCTATAGTTTGGTACTTTTCTGATAGTAGCTATCGAGACGAATCAAATGATGTGTAACAGTGAGGTCTCTGAAGGTCAACGAAGGTCACAAAGGAGGCATGACCGTCCATTTACAGATGGTGTGCTAAGTGATGACCATTGGTATCAATGCAGTGCTGCAATCTTCTTATCATGGACTGAGTGGTATTCCTTATCACATCAGCGCTTATCGAGGCACATGTTCTGACAATTCTCGCTCGTATATCGTGCAAATAGTAAATGTTCGCCGAATACGGCGTATCCATCTAACGCGACATTCATATGCAAACACCATTCGACTGTTTACCAATACAACACTAATAGGAACGGTAAGACTAGTATCGTCGAATCAAACGAATGTGAATGATGTATTCCTTCGAAGAACAAGTCGATATGCTTCTCATTTACGGAGAATGCCAACGAAATTCAGTGAGAGCTAGAGACTTATACGTTGATAGATATCCTCAACGTACTCACCCTACACGTCGTACATTTAAAATGTGTATGATACATTGAGAACAACTGGATCTTTAACGCATCGGAAACATAACCGGAAAAGGAAAGTTACTTACGAGGAAACGGAAATTGGTACTCTTGCCACTGTGGTTCGAGATCTTTGTGTTAGCCATGAACCAGGGTAGTGTGGTTTGTGTTCCGCATTGCCATAAATATCATCCTTACCATATCAGTCCCCATGAACAATTAACTGGTACGGATTGTATGCATCGCACTGAATTCTGCCGATGGGCTCAACTTGATATTCAAAAGGACGACACATTTATTATTTTGATTTTATTTACTAAAGAAACTATATGCAATTACCACGTAAATGTTAATTTGAATAACATGCATTATTGGGCAATTGAAAATCCATGTTGTCTGCGGCAAGTTGCAAACCAAAAACCGGGGTCAGTCAATGTATGGTGTGGGATTCTGGAGGACAGAATTAGTAAGTACACCACATTCATGCAAGAAACATTAGGTCTGTTATTGGAAGAAATACCTTAAGGAACAAGGAGCAGAATGTGATATCAACACGATGGGTGTCCGGCATATTTTTCTCTGATGGCTACAACTGAGCTGCAGACATAATTCCCAGATCGTTGGATTGGACGCGGAGGGGATGTGTCGTGGTCGGCTCATTCTCCAGACTTGACGCATCTGGATTTTTTCTTGTGGGGATTCGTAAAAGACATTGTTTATAAAGACGTTTCAACTAAACCTGAAGGATCTTACTGTTACACATCATTGGATTCGTCTCGATAGCCGCTATCAGAAAATAAGTACCACACTATAGCATCACATTTAAAAAACAAAGTTGACCTTCATATCTCTGAAGCGACCCCACATAACAACAGAAAAACCAACCTAATATTATGGCCCCTGTTGTCCGATGCAACTTTTGTCCCACAAACTTTTCTGCTCCTATCATACTTTCGGAGTTATTCTTGGTGGCAATAGTTAGTGACTCACCCTGGGTGTCTAAATTACACAGACATTAATTATTCAATCAAAATACATGTTAAATGCTTATCTAGGATCAACTGCACATTCAGCGTACTTCATAGTAATTAGAATACCTCATAGTAATTAGACTCACGAAAATGTGAAGTTCAAATCGTGCTACGTAAAGACACCGCCAAAAAATAGGCAATAGCTGCATAAGATGCAAAATTTAACTGTGTACTTTAATACTTTTCTCTAAGTTCTTCACTGAACAAGTGGCTGCAAGCGCCTCACTTCATATCAACACTCTCAGTACAGTCGACGCTTCGCGACGTGCAGAAGCGGCAGCAACAGTGGGGCTCCGGCTGAGGGCCGTAAGCTCGCGGTGTCCACGTAGCAGTGGCATGGGCGGTGGGGCAGTTGGCTGCACGGCGTTGAAGTACGCGCTCCCAAGAGTTGAGGCCAGGAACCTAATGGAGACGGCAGTAGGGAGGTAACCGCCGGCTCATGTGAAGCGGCGTCTCTGGACGGCGCGGCGGCAAGTGGGCCTCTCGGCTGGGCAACAACAGAGGAGCTTGCGACGCGGACATCTCGGCCGGTGCGTGGCGACAAGGTTTCCTGACCTGCCACACAGCACTCGGCAGACGGGCGGAGTCAGGGACGACGGAGGTGTGCGGTTGCAGCGGCTGGGAACCCGACAGTGAATAGCGCGCCTGTGCGCTCTGTGAGCCACAGCAGCGGCATGGACGTGTCGCGCGTTTTGTTCATGTCTCGGCGCCCGGCTCTGAGTTAAGGTCGGGACACACACGTCCGGGCCGTGTCAGGCCGAGCGTCGGACGAGTGACGGCCGTGCTCCGGTCCGTTCCTGCAGTGGCCACACAAGACCGGGGCAGGTCCGTGTCAATGTAGTTCCTTGTAGTGACTCGGACGCGGTGATCTGTGTTTCTGTTTGTGAAAGCTGTAAAACATGTTCACTAATTTTCGTAATAGTGAATTAGGACGTATAGCACTTAGTTTAGACGAAGAGGTAAAGAAACGAAGGCAAACAAGAAGAAGAAAATTATGGAACCACAGTGCCTGGAAAACAAGACCAGTACAAAGAGAGTTTCGAACATTATTTTCTCATCTCATAGATGTTGAGACTGAGTTTTATGAATATTTTAGGATGACGCAGTACACCTTCTGTGAACTTTTAAAGAAACTAGAACCAAGACTGGGAAAAAACGACACTTTCTGGAGGGTATCAGTTTCACCCAAAGAACGACTGGCTGTTTTTTTAAGGTAGGTTAAAGAAAAGTACACAGAACACAAATAAATAAGAAGTTTTAAGGACAGCATTTTTATTTTATTACTTTAGTAATTGAAAGATAAATACATAAGTTAGTAAATAACAGTTAAATTTCTACTACCCTAATAAAAACAAATGAGGACTGTTCAGCGAATAAGTTTCTGAAGCTGATGAGGATGCAGGGGAACTCGGAGGATGATGGCTTTGCTTATTTATATACGAATTGTGGGAATCCCTTTGCAGATCCAAATGCTGCTGTGTAGGTTGTGTTGACTCGTTTTCCACAGGTGAAGGATATGGTGTTGAAACAGATTTTGCTGAGGAATTGGAGGATGATGGAGTGAATTGATGGACTGATACATCATTAATGAGTTGCTTCAGTTCAAAGTCTTGTACAATTGAAAAAGTCCTACTTTTAGCTTGATGAAAAAGTAGTGGATGCAACGATTTTTTGGCTGGTGCTATACCAGCCAAAAAAGCATCAACTGGGTTTTGTATTTCTCTCTGTTTTTCAGCTTTTTTTTTCCTGCCAAAATGTAAGCCATGAGCTGGCTTGATGCAGATTCTTGTGGTTTAACCTCACGAAAAAATTTCCGTTTCAGTGGTGGTTTCATAAACGTGTTCTTATTTGAAGTGACGGACGAATGAGCTGAGGACGTCTGGGAATGCCGAGTGCGCTCTATCAAATTCTCTGTTTCACTACCCTGGGTTTTAATGATTCATTCTTCATCTGCAATGTCTTCTTGTGTAGACTTTTTTCCGTTTTCAACAATAGACTGCTCCTCTTGGAAATCTGTATTTGATTCTTGTTTATGCTCTTGAGTGTAGGGAACATTGGAAACTGTTTCTCGTTCTACCATGTAAGGTAGCAGGAACTTTAAGAGATCTTCACACTTATATTTATGTTGATGGACAGCAGCTTGCCCTGAAACAGTTTTCCTTTTCTGCAGGGTCTTCCTTAGTTGGTCACGAACAGATGCCCATTTTTTTATTGCATTCCTTTGTTCCACCTGTAGCAAAAATATTTTAAATAGCGTATTTATATTACAAGATTTAAAATGCTGCAAATATATTATAGATTATACAGTATTTCTCATCTTATACAGTTCAGTTTTTTTTCAGGTTCCTTGCTAAAGGAGATTCCTTTAAAACTATTTCCTTCAGCTACAGGTTGGGAAAATCCACACTTGGAGCTAGCGTCCATGACACCTCTACAGCAGTTATCGATTTATTGTTAGAAGAGGTGATGCCTGTGCCGAATGAAGAAAAATGGAATGCTATAGCTGAGGAGTTTTGGACAAAATGGAAGTTTCCAAACTGCATTGGATCTTTAGATGGAAAGCACGTAACAATACAGGCTCCAAACAACTCAGGAAGTCTCTATTGGAATTACAAAAAAACAGATTCCATTGTGCTTCTTGCTCTGGTTGACCCATGTTATAATTTTATTGCACAAGACGTGGGAGCGTACGGAAAAAATTCTGATGGAGGCATTCTAGTAAATTCAAACTTTGGAAAGTCATTGGAAAGCAATACACTTAGCGTCCCAGAGAGTAAAACTTTACCCGGAACTGATGTTGAACTTCCAATGGTAATTGTAGGCGATGAAGCTTTTCCTCTCAAAACATACTTGATGACAAGGCTATATTCAATTATCGTTTGAGTCGGGCAAGAAGAATATCCGAAAATGCATTCGGTATATTGCAAGAGATATTTCGAATATTTAGAAGAATACTTCATGGAGATCCTAATAGCCTTACAATGATTGTGACGGCTGCGTATGTACTGCACAACTTTATTCGAAAAACGGAAAGTTATAGGGTGCCCGAACAGAGGATGGATCAAAAGGAAACTGCTAAGGGGTCCGGAAGATCATCATATCTTCGAAACCTACCTCAAATTCGTGGGAGATCAACAGATGCTGCATTTTCTGTACGAGAACAACTCAAAAAATTCCTGAATTCTCCACAAGGGTCTGTGGAATGACAAAATCATGTCATCTTGGCGGTATAACGATGACATAAACCAAACATCTGTTTGTAGAATAAAAAGTAAATAAATATTTTTCGGGTATTAAAACTTTTATAGTTTTTATCTTACCTTTGGCTTGCAGATCTGTTGCAGCTGTCTCCCAAACTCTGTCTTTGTACTCGATATTCCTGTAGTTTTCACTTCCCTGATCGTAAAGAACAGGTAACTTACGAACTTTTCTATTAGTCGTTCCACATCCATGTTTTGTACGCAGAACAGTCTTGCGCTGTGGCACAGCTCACGAGACAATTCAACCGTCAGGCCGTGTCAGTCACGTGAAACATTAAACACAGCGAATCCCGCCCGGCCCGGCCCCGGCCCGTTGACGTTCCCCGTCCACGGCCCGGTCAAGTGGGGCCCGCTACATTTGTTTTAATGGTTTATTCCGTTGTCCGGGTGACGGCAGATACTCGGACGTGTCTCGACACGGACACGTTCCGGACATGTGTGTCCCGACCTTTAGCCGGTGGCGACTAAGAGGCTTGGTCCGCAGCGATCGTCAAATGGGGCCGGAGCGCACGCTTCACGCAAGTGTGCTGTGAGGCATTTCTAGGTGTATTCAGCGAGCACGTTTTGGTGCGGCGCGCTGCGTCAGGCAGGAATTAGATATCAACCAGGGCGTCGGTATGTGTGGACGCAGCTTCTGGTGCGGCATCGTAGTCGACGCTCTGCAGCACCCAGGCTCGGCTCGCAGCGGATAACAGCGACGAATACTGACCGACCACACATCAAACATAAACTAAAAGTAACCGGCCACCCTATGGACTGAACGGTGGGAACGAATCGCGTTTCTGACGCCAGTGTACACTTCCAGGGAATGGGGAAGGGTTTTTTGCATCCGGCTCATTAAGAAAATGTACAGGAAGTCGATTGGTCAGGACTTGTAAGTGGGCATCCATGGCTGCCGTTAAATGACAGAATAGGTAAAGTAAAGAGAATATATTTCAGTGTACGGTATACAAGGGACGCGACTAGGGTCGGAAGTTACCAGGTTTAGGCCAGGAGGTCGAGCAATTAATTGAAATGGGCAAGAGAAGGGAGCCTGTTCATGTTAACTCATGTTGGTGGGTGGTCATCGAACGAGAGACAGAGGCTCTACCTCCCATAAAGGATGTCTGTTCTGCTCGAGGTCTGGATCACAAGAGAGAGAAGCAACTGCGTTCTGCACTGCAGAACGCTCCAGCGTCCAAACACGTGACCTGTATCCCACGCACTCTGTTGGCTAAAGCCGATGGCGTGAAGTCGCTAGCAATTTCAGCAGAGGGCTCAAGGCGTCTCTAGTCAGCAACTTTAACTGGACAGAACTGCCTCGGTAAAATATTCCTTGACTGGCTGCCGCGCTGTACTTGTCCGACCCAAACGTTTCACCGCCAATATCTCGTATGAATGTACGAAAGTGGCTCAAGGAAGTAAATGCCATGAGACATTCTAAATTGTGTGCTAAAATATCTTCCAACAAAAACTTGTATTTTTTTAAAAAATGGATACGCCATATTATTTCCATACGCAATCAGCAACATCAGAAATCGCAATAATATTGGCGCTGGTTGCATTGCAATTCATCAATTACGTCACTAGAAATAGGAAAGCCTAGTTGACGCATGAAATGAAATAAATCTGCCGCCATTTCACTTCCCGCGATGCAAGCGTGACTCACAAGTTTTTCGTAATCGCGATGTGATTTATGTACGTATTATTACTTTCACTTCTATCACGAGGGCCGAAAATAATAAGAGGGATTACTGCCACAAACATTGATCTGTATATAACGGTGTCCCTCGTGCCTGTTCCATTTATCTACGTACAGACTGCGGAACAGTACCGGCCGTTATATGCCGCCCCTTTACACCGAGCATATCAACCTTCGCCGCCTCGATTATGTTCAGGAACGGGCCGCAATCGGCGCTGTGTGTGTGGGAATGGCTTACCACGAAGCAGGTTGTTCTGTGTGGAAGTGCGTACAGGTACATGTCACCAGTGTACTGTACACTACAATTGGTGTCACTGTTGCAATCGTGATGATATATTTACCTGTCCATTCGTTCTAGATATTCGACGTGGTATTCTCAAATGAGGAAATCGTTGATCTGATATCACTTTACGGAGAGCGTCACCAAAATGGTACACATACGCCACAGGGGTATACCCACCCAATATGAAAGCCCGCATTACCGCTGCATACGCTGCAATAACACCACAAACATTGACAGCGGGAATGGATCCATGACGGAGCACGCACGGTGGTGTCTCCAAGCAAATAGCTATCTCTTCGAGCATACGTTGCAGCGTTTCGGCGGTGAAACATGTGACTGCACACTTGTGTATATTTTGTGTATTACGGAGAAGATGTATGTTTTTTTGTACGTTTATGTATGCGTTGCACCATCTGCAACGGTTCATTTGCGTCGCAGTCATTAAAGATGTTCAGTAACAGGTTTTGTACATGGCAAGTACCATTGTGTAATTGATGAGCAACTGCGAACAAACAGCATGTTACCCTCCGTGCGACCCTTTGACAGCAATTAATTTTGTTTACTCTGGCCGGGGCTTATCGATAATTCGTATCGCTGAGTCTATTGTAGCACTGCCGAAAAGTTCAATAAAGCACATACGAGGAAACCGTGTATTTGTTTTCATTGAGGCTGACCGGAGATACATATGTTTTCCAGGCCACGTCCTAACAGTGTACATAGCAATATGTAAGTACAGCGTTTGTCGCATCGTAGTACATCAATCACATTGCCATTACGAGAAATGTGCAGATCGCGCTTGGGTCACGTAAAGGGCAACAGTAGCGCGTTTCGTTCATTTCACGCGTCAACTTATCGTTCCGATTTCTGGGGACGTAATTGGCATGTTGCTATGCAACAAACACCATTATTATTGTGATTGCGTATGGAATAATATTGCGTATGGCGTATGCAATGATATAGCGTGTCCATTTAAAAATAATTAAGTTTTTGTTGAAACCAATATTTGCACACGATTTAGAATGTCTCACATCATTTACATTTGTGAGCTCCTGCCGTACATTCACACCCTTGAAAGCTGTTTGTCAATATCGACTGTGGTTCCAGAGATATTGTCGGTGAAGAGTTTAGTGCGACATCTTTACATATTGTTATTTTGTTGTCAGTAGAACAGTCTTCTCATGATCAATAGCAAAATTTACCTGTTATTATTTACAAATGCAAAATTTGATTGTGAATAACAGAAACATGTTTTAAGTAAGGTCGACGGAGTATTGAAGCGGTGTTTCATATGTTTTTATTTTGCGGAATTTTAATTTTATCTTTCTGTTGAAGAAATTGCGTTTTCTAGCGCTATGTGATAAATATGTATAGTTTCCTTCATTTTTACTATAACATCCCTCTGTTCCACGTTACAGGCCAATAATTTTTGAATAAAACCTGAATTAAACATTCACAATTACAGTTTTTCTATAAATACTCATTATTCATAAGTAAAAGACAGAAGAATGACTATGTAGAACAAATATGTTCCGTAGGTTACTCGGCCCTTAATAAATCCTAACTCACTTTCCAACCGTTTCACCACTTCAGATTCTTAGGTGAATTTCGTAAGACACTGATCGCATGCATGAAGAAAGCGATCGTTATGAGGTAATGCCCGATAAGTATTCAACACACCCACTGTACAGGTTGCATAGCTACGATTGAACTGAACAAATCTACTAGGAAAACAACCATAGTCTACACTTACTTATTATAGTATACTGTAGCCTATGGTAATTTTAAAACTCTGATGGCGACACATCATGGATATTACTCAATATATACAAAATTAAAAAGTACATGTCTCAAACAAACCAGTCTTTTTACACAAATATGTCTTTAGAAGCGTAATAATTAGGTTGTTCGTGGCTTCTTATTTTTTATCAAACCACATACGATCTGCACATAATTTAATTTGATTAGTACGTGGCAGGATGTTGTTCCAAAGCGAACCAAAATTTGTTTGCTTAGTAACCAAATGGTAGTACTTGTTCTGTAGTTTAACAAACATGAACACGCACAGCACATTAACAAACAACACCAATATATTTCAGATTAGATCCGCATGGGCTTAACAGATCGAGTTTTCCTAAGAAGTGATGTTGATGCTGATAATACTAACACTGTAGTACCACGCAGGGACGCCGGGCTAGAAGTTCACTACCATGTGTTCTTCCCAGGTGGTATTGGGCAGGGATATCTATCTTCCCTTTCTCGTCTTCTTTTTGTTCTCTTGGGAAAATGTACTATAAATTTATATTTTCCTACTTCCTGATTCACGTACGTATCTTTAAAAATATATACAATTGCTGAAAGTAAATTAAGGACAATATCACAGAGCAGACCAAAGAACTCGACGCAGGCCTACTCCATGTGGTGTAGCTTTGGCAACAGTGCCCTTTGCCGCAAATGCTACGCGGTGGGGGACGTGGGTACTGGCTAACAAGTCTGTGTGGAGCACTACAGCTGCATACACTGGGGTAACAAAAGTCATGGGATACCTCCTAATTATGTGCCGGACTTCCATTGGGCCGGCGTATTGAAATTCCTAACGATTTCCGAAATGAAATGTCATATGTGTCTAGCTCCAACTACCATTCCACTTTCAAAGTTCCTTCATTTCAGCCGTGCGGCCAGAATCACGTCGGAATCCGTTTCACATGGATCACCTGAGTATAAACAACAGCACCACCAGTGCACTGCCCTTTTATTCTTTGTGTATGCGATAATACCGCCATCTATATATGTGTATATCCCTATCGCATGTCTTTGGTCACCTTAGTATATTTGTTCACATGGTCCTGTTGACTAACTAAGCCTTCCCTGGTGAAACACGCTTCATACGAAACAAGTCTATGGAAGGATGAAGCAGCTTTTTATGTGTTACTTGCGAAACCGCAAAATCTGTGACTCCCATGTCTCGTACAACCGATCGAGTGCGTTTTGAAAACTCTTCGTTCTCGAGGGCAAACATTGCTTCATACCATTCACCTTTTGCTAGCGCATTCTATTTTGTTACTACTTGTACTGTTTCCAGCCATTTATCAGTGGCCATTGGCCACTGGGTTGTTCGTGGTGGGATGTAAAATTTGGTATTCTCAGCACACTCTTGACACTGTGGATCTCGAAATATTGACTGTCCTAATGATTTCCGAAATAGAAGGTCACATGCGTCTAGCTCCAACTACCAGTTCGCGTTCCGAATCTGTTATTTGCCGTCGTGTGGCCAGTACCACGTCGGAAACGATTTGACATGAATCAGCTGAGTACAAATGACAGCTCCACTAATGCCCTGCCCTTACATACCTTGAGTGCATGCTAGTACCGCATAAGCGCATATCGCTATCCTACGACATGTCACCTCAGTCTATCGTAGTAAGATTACGATTCCTTGTTCTTGCAATGTGTCGTTGGATTCGTTAATTTTGAATGCGGCAAAGGACAACGTTCTGACTGTCTTATCAACCCTAGGGTGGTAAACAGACAGTCCACGTAGCTATTAATTCTGACCCTATCTCAAAGTAATGAAAAATGCTGCTGTAACATTCCAAGAATACATAAATTGATGTTAATGACAAGTTTGGGATTTAACCTAAAATGATAACACAGTCTCTCCCTTTTCCATATTACATTTAATCAACCAAAGCTCTCCAGAATCAAGTTATAATCAATACGCAAGTTTAATTACTTCTTCTCTCAATAAATCAACTAATATTTAAACATTGAATATGTAATTAATCACACTATATCTCTATATATGAAAATTCTATCAATTGAAACCAGTAAATCTTTAGCAGTGAAAATTACACCTACTTAGTAGCTGTACAATGATCTAAGTCGGGGGAGGATGACTTTACCTAATCTATTCACATGTACTCATTGGATGGTAGGTTCGTAATTAGCTCTTCAAAGCATACGGATGTTGGAATATGCAACTCTCGCAAAATTGGACTCAACATTTAATTTCGTCAAAAGCGCTTCGTACATTACCAAACGGCAACTGCGGTGGCGTTGTCTCCGTGCTATATCTGAAATCGCTAATTTCATACTCTGGCTTTGGCTGAAAGTAATCAGTCACAAACGCTATGCGTTCCGTGGAACGTTAAAATTTCCCTAGTCGAAATTAATGGCAATTGCACCCTCGGTCTAGGTTGAAGCGACGTGAGCGAAATTCAGCCAGAAAAGATTCCCGCAGGAATATGTAACTGTCGCTTTACGTTTGTCGACAAGATACGTGAAGTCTATCGCCCTCGCCCTCACTTCGGAAACGTAGAGTAGAGTCAGAGTCGAACCTTCACCACACGCAGGTGTGTGGCCCGCCGCTAGACGTGAGCTCCCGCTCTCTCTGTCTCTGTGTCTTAATTGAGTTCTCAAAGTGTTTTTATATGACGTTATCATCCCCACCTTGATTCTACTACGTTACACGTCTCGCTTCAACCGATCGCTCCCACGTTAAAGGTATATTCTTATTTTTCTTGCCCGGGTCTCCACTCGTTAATGTACTGCCGCCACTTATTTGCGCCTCGGCCGTGTTTATTCTGACAGGTATTATATCGATTTTCCTTTATTTCCTTCTGCAGTGCACCCGGGCTTTCTTTTGTTAAAACTAATTGAGTCGTTTCAATGTCATTAGTCACCTGCCCTGCCCGTCTCCAAGCTGCGTTCACTTTGTTATATTACTCATGCCCCTGTCATTAAAAGAGTAAATCGTTTGTTATTCCGTACATGACATGGCTCTAATTATTTCCTGTTGTCAATAATATCGTTATTTGCTGGGGATTTTATTCGGTATCGTCGTTATGCAGCTTATATAAGGCCCGAAAACATGGACACCTAACATTGTCATAACAAAAATTTCGGCTTTGAGAAAATACACTTTCTAACCAATTTTTTCAATAAAATAAGAACATTAGCGAACAATAACTTGTGTTGAATATATTTTCAGATGTCACAAGAAACTGACATTACGATGTAAATACCGCAACTGCTGCAGTCTATCACTAAGGCGCAGAAAAAGGCTCCTAATCAAGCTGGGCAAGTGGAACGTGGATGGAAGGAAGACAGCAGAAGGTCACAATCTTTTCATCCGTTTGTCCTGAGTTGAATTGTTGAGTTGTTTGGGGGAAGAGACCAAACTTCGAGGTTATCGGTCTCATCGGATTAGGGAAGGACGGGGAAGGAAGTCGGCCGTGCCCTTTCAAAGGAACCATCCCGGCATTTGCCTGGAGCGATTTAGGGAAATCACGGAAAACCTAAATCAGGATGGCCGGACGCGGGATTGAACCGTCGTCCTCCCGAATGCGAGTCCAGTGTGCTAGCCACTGCGTTTGTCCAGAAAAAAGAAAATGGGCAAATTACGTTACCCAGATGGAGCATCATTTTACAGCGCAAAAGAATAACATGCGAAGTAGCGCAAATAGCCGTATTACTGTGTAATGCTGGAGATAAAATTTATTATCTGTTAAAAAATTGGTTCTGAACGAGAAACAGCGTACAGAGGCTGTACAGAGATTAAAGAGAACCTGTCTCAATACTCCCGAATGCGAGTCCAGTGTGCTACCCACTGCGTTTGTCCAGAAGAAAGAAAATAGGCAAAAAACGTTACCCAGATGGAGCAGCATTTTACAACGCAAAAGAATAACATGCGAAGTAGCGCAAATAGCCGTATTACTGTGTAATGCTGGAGATAAAAGTTATTATTTGTTAAAAAATTCGTTCTGAACGAGCAACAGAGTACAGAGGCTGTACAGAGATTAAAGAGAACCTGTCTCAATACATGGAAAATAAAACTCTTGTAACAACAGCAAACCACAAATTTTTCGCGAAATTTAAGTTTGAAAATCATGCATGTAATCTGTGATATGTGGATACGGCAGTAAAAGAATTGTTGTTATTACATGCTATTCATGCCAGTTTGGGAAACCAGCAAATTACGTTAAATAACCCAGCACTACAAGACTATTTAAGAGCAATTCAGGCCCTTGAGCAGACAAAGCCAACAGAGAGGGCTCAAAATAATGGGGAAAACGAAATTTTCTTGACAGAATTTCATGGCCCCAAAAATTTTAATTAGAAGATAAGTAAAAAGGAGTACAAAATACACGTAAAATCTGGAGACACAATATCAATTAGACATGCAAATCATAATAAGCGAAATAAAGTAAATTAGTAAGCAAAGTGTTTTATTACACGTGACATGAAAGTCTGCAACTATAAAGATGTGAAATGTTTACACTGTAGTAAAAATAGGTCACAAGGTAGAAGTATGTCTGAAAAACAAAGTAGGAAAACCAAATATAATACACATGAGGAAAAACATGAAAGTCCAAAGGAAGACTTCGAAAATAGGATATACAAACTAATAACGAGCGCTGCTAAAGCAGTGCTAGCAGACTATGGAATAAATGTGAATAATGCACAATTGCAAGCAAGTACGGGTTCCTTCAAAACTGTGCTCAGTCGTACAACTCATGAAATTATTGGATCGCCTCTGTTAAGCAAACTTAAGGATACAACGACGTGTTATAGTGGTCAGCCTTTTAAAATAAATGGACAGAGTACTGTAAATGGTCTGCATAAGCAAGAAGTGGTATAAACAACACTACTCGTGACGCAGTCTCAATCGGCTACAAGTATCATGACACTAGAACTGTTTAAGAAACTCGGGTTAACAGTCAATGATCTGCACATCAGATACACGTCCATGTAATGGATGTGAAAATCTTTGTACAAAGTACTAAAGAATTTATAATGAAATGCCGAGAAGCGTCAGATATTGCCAGGTGCCCATAATATTGAAGCGCAATACAATATTAGTGTTTTACAGTGCTAGACCAATTTCGTAAGCTAGTCGCGAGAAGGCAACGCAGGAGTTAGAAAGGTTAGAAGGATATGGCGTAACTGAACCCGTCACGAACAGCCCACACTCTTAGTAATAGAGGAAAAATGTCACGGTACCTACAGCTGTGTGGTGTCTTAAAGTCAACAGTGAATTCACTTTCTGTAATTGATACGTAACCAATTCCGTAAGTAGAAGATATAATGGAAAAATTATGTACGGGAAGGTGCCATCCGCGCACAAATTTGAATGACACTTCTCCACAACTGCCATTCGACGAAGAAAACCAGAAACTGATGGTCATTCACACACAATTTGGCATACAAGAATATAAAAGATTACCTTTCTAACAAATTCTTCTCCAGTGTTATGCCGGAGATACCTGGAGTACTTTACCCGGGAGGCCGATAGAAGATGACTTATACAACTTAGAGAAGTTGTTCAACGCACTATTAAAAGCAGAACTCTGTGTTTATTAGGAAATGTTTTTTTCTTTTTCGCCGGCCGGGGTGACCGAGCGGTTCTAGGCGCTTCAGTCTGGAACCACGCGACCGCTACGGTCGCAGGTTCGAATCGTGCCTCGGGCATGGATGTGCGTGATGTCCTTAGGTTAGTTAGGTTTAAGTGGTTCTAAGTTCTAGGGGACTGATGACCTCAGATGATGAGTCCCATAGTGCTCAGAGCCATTTGAACCAATCTTCTTTTTCGAAGAAATAGAATATGTTGGATATACACTCCTGGAAATGGAAAAAAGAACACATTGACACCGGTGTGTCAGACCCACCATACTTGCTCCGGACACTGCGAGAGGGCTGTACAAGCAATGATCACACGCACGGCACAGCGGACACACCAGGATCCGCGGTGTTGGCCGTCGAATGGCGCTAGCTGCGCAGCATTTGTGCACCGCCGCCGTCAGTGTCAGCCAGTTTGCCGTGGCATACGGAGCTCCATCGCAGTCTTTAACACCGGTAGCATGCCGCGACAGCGTGGACGTGAACCGTATGTGCAGTTGACGGACTTTGAGCGAGGGCGTATAGTGGGCATGCGGGAGGCCGGGTGGACGTACCGCCGAATTGCTCAACACGTGGGGCGTGAGGTCTCCACAGTACATCGATGTTGTCGCCAGTGGTCGGCGGAAGGTGCACGTGCCCGTCGACCTGGGACCGGACCGCAGCGACGCACGGATGCACGCCAAGACCGTAGGATCCTACGCAGTGCCGTAGGGGACCGCACCGCCACTTCCCAGCAAATTAGGGACACTGTTGCTCCTGGGGTATCGGCGAGGACCATTCGCAACCGTCTCCATGAAGCTGGGCTACGGTCCCGCACACCGTTAGGCCGTCTTCCGCTCACGCCCCAACATCGTGCAGCCCGCCTCCAGTGGTGTCGCGACAGGCGTGAATGGAGGGACGAATGGAGACGTGTCGTCTTCAGCGATGAGAGTCGCTTCTGCCTTGGTGCCAATGATGGTCGTATGCGTGTTTGGCGCCGTGCAGGGTGAGCGCCACAATCAGGACTGCATACGACCGAGGCACACAGGGCCAACACCCGGCATCATGGTGTGGGGAGCGATCTCCTACACTGGCTGTACACCACTGGTGATCGTCGAGGGGACACTGAATAGTGCACGGTACTTCCAAACCGTCATCGAACCCATCGTTCTACCATTCCTAGACCCGCAAGGGAACTTGCTGTTCCAACAGGACAATGCACGTCCGCATGTATCCCGTGCCACCCAACGTGCTCTAGAAGGTGTAAGTCAACTACCCTGGCCAGCAAGATCTCCGGATCTGTCCCCCATTGAGCATGTTTGGGACTGGATGAAGCGTCGTCTCACGCGGTCTGCACGTCCAGCACGAACGCTGGTCCAACTGAGGCGCCAGGTGGAAATGGCATGGCAAGCCGTTCCACAGGACTACATCCAGCATCTCTACGATCGTCTCCATGGGAGAATAGCAGCCTGCATTGCTGCGAAAGGTGGATATACACTGTACTAGTGCCGACATTGTGCATTCTCTGTTGCCTGTGTCTATGTGCCTGTGGTTCTGTCAGTGTGATCATGTGATGTATCTGACCCCAGGAATGTGTCAATAAAGTTTCCCCTTCCTGGGACAATGAATTCACGGTGTTCTTATTTCAATTTCCAGGAGTGTATATTATCAGGTGAAGGTATAACTCCTACCACTAAACACTATCAAGTCATAGTAAAGCTTGTAGTATCCAGAGATGTGTAAGAGTTGCAGCCGATCGTAGGTCAAATTGGATGTAACTAAAAATTAATTCATATCGTATCCACAATACTCAAACCACTACACACGCTGCTCCGAGAAGATGGAGAATGTAATTGCTCGAAGGATTGTCCCACGGCTTTTGATATGCTGAAAAGTACTCTATTGGATTCTAAATGCATGGTATTTCCCTAACAAGTAAGTAATGGTTGCAACAAATGCTTCAGATTAGGAACTGGGGCCTGTTTATTTCATAGAGCGAGAAAAGCGTATAAAACAATTGCTTTACTCTTAAAGACTTTTGAGTTCAGCACTATGGGCTTACTCTCAGGTAGAGAAAGAAGCTCTCACCCTCGTATTTGCAATACAAAAAAACACATTATTATTAGTAAGGGTGCAAGTTTTTGCAACGAATTGGCCACAATCATGCAGTGCAGATTCCAGGCAAAAGTCAACAAAGGACGAAAGGACGGTAATTCTTACTGTTGATTTACAATTAAGAAATAGAACATCGTTCTTTATGAAAATGGAAATGGAATGAAGTCCCATGCGTCTTTACAGAGCGTAGGGGAACGATGCGGGAGACCCGCACTTGCCTTCCTCCGACCGTGATGAGGATGAATGATGATGATGAAGACGACACAACAACACCCAGTCATCTCGAGGCAGGAAAAATCCCAGACCCCGACGGTAATCAAACCCGGGACCCCGTGCTCGGGAAGTGAGAACGCTACCGCAAGACCACGAGCAGCGGACCTTCATGAAAATACAGCAACGCTAATATACTATCACTTTTGCCAGCTAATAGTGCCCAGAATTCTGACACTTCGACAGAAGTATGTTTCCAGGTCGATGTCCTATGTGAATTGTGGTAACAGGACTAAAAACAGACCCAAAATTCAAAGTAGAGTCTGTAGTAAAAGATGAAACCTATTGCTAGTGAACTATTTTATAGAAACTAAGTAACCATTGTCTAAGGACCTACTAATGCGCCTGGTTTAATGCACTTCTGGAATCTACAACATGCTCTGTCTCTGTTCAAAGTAGTCATAGGCCGACACTCAGTGGAAATGGAAAGCGCGGAGAGTCATTGTGGAAGCACCACAATCAGAAGCGTTAAAACTCTTGCATAGATTCACTTGGGATATCTTCA
Organism: Schistocerca americana; assembly: GCF_021461395.2. Classification (NCBI taxonomy): domain Eukaryota; kingdom Metazoa; phylum Arthropoda; class Insecta; order Orthoptera; family Acrididae; genus Schistocerca; species Schistocerca americana. The sequence goes on from NC_060130.1 coordinate 692,730,664, forward strand.
CTACCAAGAAACAGGCAGGGCAATACGTGGGCTGAATAGGTTTAGAAACGGCCATAGAAAATATGTAGCACAAATGCATGCTCTTCCAGAAAAAAGAAACAGCCCTAACCAGTCTTATTTTCGAATGCGCAGTCGTTATAACCTTGCAATAGAACCCGCTTGTACTGCGCCGGACTATCTATAGCAGAAAATTCGCTCATGCTAGTGGATGGATGTACTTGTTTCTCATAGGTCGTAAGAATGAGAAGAATAGGTGCAACGGAAACAGTTCATGCAATTTAGCGGATTTTTGCTGCAGAAAGCCGGCCGCTGTGGCCAAGCGGTTTCAGGCGCTTCAGTCCGGAACCATGCTGCCGCCGCGGTCACAGGTTCGAATCCTGCCTCGGGCATGGATGTGTGTGATGTCCTTAGGTTAGTTAGGTTTACGTAGTTCTACGTCTATGGGATTGAGGACCTCAGATGTTAAGTCCCATAGTGCTCAAAGCCATTTGAACCTTTTTTTTTATTTTGCTGCAGAATATTTGCCAATAGCGATTGTAAGTTTCAACGGCTCATAGCTCACCATTAGAGAATTTACATGGTTTTGTACGGTAAATCGGATCCAGCACCTTCGTAGATCATTTCACGCTGACTCCAGTAGTGTAACCAAACGTTTTTGTCAGCACTTTTAAAGCACAGATGAGGAGCCTCACCTAGGAATACAATATGGACGCCATGACAATGCTTTCAGTTTCAGTTCATGAAGAAATGTGTCGAGTCGAAGAGTTCCAAGAAAGGACGATAAGAAATCTTCTTTCACTATCAGTGCCTCGTAGGCACAAAGTAACTTCCGCAAGAGGGCTCCATAGAAGGGAAAAGAAATTCAACATTGACGATAATATGTTGAGAGGTACCTCGAGGGAATAAAGTACGGTACCCGGGGACTTTGATATCTAAAGATGGTACCGCAGTAAGCAAGCGGACCAACTGCGTCAGCTACATGATAAACCTTTCCTTTGCAGAAGCTACAAACCATTTTCAGTTTCAGATAGGGACAGCGAATCAGATATGGAGGGAAAAGAAGGAATCACAGAATCGCAGTCATCAACCAGTGCTGACGCCACACAGCAGCAGAAAGCCATGGAGTTTGCGCACAGAGGTCAGCAGTAGGAGCAGAAGATGAGCATCATCACTCCCTTTGAAGGGACGGGTTTTGTGATCGAGAGTCACAACACCTGCAAGACAGAGTTCCCTCCTGCAATAAAGGCGACACGAGAGAGTCTGCTCGACACGCTGTGTGAGTTCGCCGGGAAATTCTTGCGTCCTACAACAGAAGGTCGCTATCATGGCAGAAACAATGTTTCACGCCACACATAATATGGAACAAATAGTGCAAAGATTCGTATCAGACGCACCAGGACATAAGCCTTGCGCCGCGGCTTAGGCGGCAGAGACAGAGTCCCGTCCCATTCGAGCACCAAATGTCGAGCGCCACTGAAGCTTCTATTGCGATCATGGTCTCGGCCTCGGCCTCGGCTCGGAAACCGGTCGTTCAGCAACGTTCGATGCCTTGCCCGTCGGAAATCACAGTCAGTCACCTTACTACTATAGCCAAAGTTATGAATTAGGATTTTGAGAAGATTGGCGATATGGATACACTATCATCACCCGCGGTTGATAATGATTTGGATCCCACCCTTCAGGAGTTTACTTCTCTGCTGGTCCTCATCAGTCTGACCAGCAATAGTGAAGCTAGGAATGTTAGTGCCGCGCATGTATCCTTGTGTAAGCTAGCTGAGTCATCATCAAGACACTCTACCTCCAGTAATGAGACGCCCACCGAAGCACAAGGCTTACTAAAAGTAAAAAGAATCTGTAAAGCACGTCACCTCCAGGCTGTTGAGTCGCCACAGACGGAGAATTCTTTCGAAATGGTGGCTAAAGAGGATGCAACAGCAACTCTGGAAGTGACAGCAGAACAGCAAGACGCCGTCGCCGAATTGGAAACGCCGAAACCACCAGCGTTTCTGATTGGGTACTCCTGGAAGTACCAGTTCCCACTACCCCCTGTACCATCACATGGAAGCCGTCGTCTGTGGCCATGTCTTGGTGATCAAGGCTACTGGGAAGATCTTTACGAGATTCGCCCATGAATAACTGAAGCTCGACACAAGGTCGCGGACGTTTGTTCACAGAACAACTGTCTATTCTACATCTCTGTTACTCTACCAACAAAGCAATTGAAACTAGTTTTTCTGGACCTGTCTTTCAACATTTATCGAAAGAAAATCGAGAAAATCATTCTTGCCGCTGACTTTACGATCCATACTGTGGCTCGCCTCATACATCCGAAACTCACCTGTGATACCACTGTTGATGATGTTTAGCCCGGACACCGTGTGGAATAGGAAGACGTACACCATCACTTACGTTGCTGCCTGCAAGGTTACGGTAGGAAATCTTAAATTCATATATATGACGCCCCAGTGCTGCAAATATCGGGGGACTGGCCATGTAGCACGACGCTGCGGTTTCCCTCCTCGCTGCCTCACCCGAGCATGGATTGCCAGCTGAAGAAACGAGTCGAGATGCTTCAACTTTTAAGTCCCACGAGTCGCCAGCTACAGAGGCTGTGACGCCTTCAGGTGCACCACTCTTCGGCAAAAATAAAGCACCTCCATTTCTCGCATAAAGGGTTCAACTAGACGAATACGTTGAGGGGTGTTCTTTTCGACAGACCTCTCTGGCCTAACACCCACGTCGCAGCACCAGCCGACGGCTACTCCCGTGCAGCAACCAACCAACTTTTCAATTTCAGGAGCTTCTCCAGACCAGAGTACTCCCTCATCCAAATGCCTTCCGGACAGAGAGCTAGAACCTCCATGACACTAATGCCGTGGGACAAGCAATGGAACTGCATCCATCGCAGGCGTTCTTCGCAGTGGCAGCAATGAAACATCAGATGCTTCTGCACTGCCCCGCCGGCGCCTCTTCTGTCAATGACCTTATCAGCGTACTGATAGGGGTTAACGCAATGATGACCACCCTTCTGGACCTCGTCCGGCAACTGAAACAACTTACTCAGAAGTTTACAGCACCAGTACAGCAAGCAGTGAAGGAAGGCATCAGGATTCCAAATAAACATACCCATCGCTTATAATCACCAAGGGCTTGTCCCCATTGTGTGGAATACCAGTTGCCTAAGCACAAATTTGGATAAATTTCGTCTATCTCCCCTTGAGGAAGCAGTTGACACGGAAACGGTAACAAAAACACACCCCAAGAAAGACATCAGCGTCTGCGTCGGCAATATCTGTTGTTATGCCACCGATAGACCGACAGAATTCGGTGTTGCGGCCATTTACGTGCGATGGACCCTTCGCCACTACATGCTGCGACTCCCACAACTTCAGAAACTGGATGCTACTGCGGTAGCCGTTGACATGGTCGATGGTTGGATTACCTTAATAGCTGCTTACTAGCGTCCACTGGGGGGATTGGAACCAGCTGACCTCTCCACCCAGTATTCTCTCTCCATAGCAAGATTTTCCTCGAGAGAGATTTTGATGCAAACGTAAGGATTGGCACTTTCGAGCCTCAAATGTAAGCGAAGGGGCTTTTTACGAGAGACTGAGTGACATCGAGCAATAGTCATTGGACCACATGCACACACACACCAACCATCTTCCCTCCAAGATCAGGAAGACAACTACGCAGCACATACCTCGTTCTCTGTCAGGAACTCCCACACGTGGTGTCTGTTACCACACGGGAAGTGCCGCCTTCGGAACGTGCTCTCATTGTGTTGGAAGTCGGGATCAATGACATCCCTTCCGTGAACGAGATTTTACCACCAGAGGCATGAAGTGTGATGACTTTTGGATATGTCTGGATGCCACACTGCAGCAGACACCAGATCCTACAGTCCTGTGGTGCAGATGCAACGCCATGTCTCATATTCTCCAAGTAGTCATGGATTGTAAACTGGTGGAGGTGATGAATAGCACAGGAACAAATCGTGGGCGTTACCGCAACACCTCCTACAAGCTATCGCCGCGGAGAACCGCGTCTTGCACGACTGGCAGCACACGTGGAACCCACAGATGAAACATAGCTATCCCTGGCTGGAAATCATAGCTGCGATAGAGCATCATCGGAACCAAACTCCCATTGATGGAGTTGCTGTACGTCATGTCGAAATGGCACTGTGTGGAGGAAAACGTACAGTCTTCTGTGCAAGAGGCATCACACTTAACCACTACAGATCGGCGACGTCGCCTTCAGCGAGCCTAACGCAAAGGCCGACGTTCTAGCACCATTTCTACCTCACTTGAGTCTCCAACTGATCCTGCCTACATTACTATGTTTACCAAGTGGCTCAAGCTGTACCTAGCGATGCATCACATCGGTGACCACTTAACACCCTTTACAACGCGATTATTAGAGGATGCTGAAAGCGAAGAACCCTGGAGAGATCGATCTCACCACCAGTCAGATCCTTCGATAGCTGTCAGAACTCACACGTAATGGCACTGCTATCTTCAACACAGTCAGGCTGACGGAAGTATCTCGTATTTGAAGAGGCTGCAAGTACATACCCAAGACGAACAACTGCTCCACGATGAGTAGTTTGGTTTCCGGTGGGGCATTCAACCACCTACCAACTGATGCTGCTGATAGAGAAAGTCATCGAAGCAGTTGAACGTCAGGAATACTTCGAGGTTGTTTTCCAGGATGTTTCCCGTGTCTTCGATTAAACATGGCACGAGGACTTCCTCTTCAAGAGTCTAGTACTTCGGGTCTCCGACTCACACGTTAGGCTACTTCGTTCCTACCTGTGGGGTCGGACTTTCCACGTCCATACCGGTTCGGGAGAATCGTCTGTCACCAAATCCGCGCTGGTGTCCCAGTAGGATCCGTCCAGTGGCTCGTCATGTACATCCTTTCCACAAGCCGGCCGTTGTGGCCGAGCGGTTCTAGGCGCTTCAGTCCGGAACCGCGCTGCTGCTACGGGCGCAAGTTCGAATTCTGCCTCGGGCAAGGATGTGTAAGATGTCCTTAGGTTAGTTAGGTTCAAGTAGTTCTAAGTCTCGGGGACTGATGACCTCAGATGTTAAGTCTCATAGTGCTCAGAGCCATTTGAACCTTTTCACAAGCACAAGCTGCTGACTTTGGTGTTTCTTATTATTTTTATTAGCACTCCCATATTTTTTTACAATTTACCTTAATTATGCCATAATTATATAGGATCTTAAACAGAATCTTGTGCAAGGCCCGTAAATACGAAATGCAGCGCTACACACAGACTATCTATGGTACTCCTTCCGTTGCGGAAACCGTACTGAGAGCTTTGACAGCCTAATTCACCAGCCGCCTGTACAGTCTTCCTTAAGGCTTGAACACTTGTGATGAGTGGAAGACAGTGATGTGAGATCTGGCCAAATCTAGGAAAGTACCGCGATTCGTGGTTCTGAAGATTATATGTAGGCTCCTGTCAGCAATGAAGTTTTCTTCTTCGTATAGCTGATTTACTACTTCTGACTAAATAGCTAACATTTTTAATGAATGTCACTATGTCTAGGTGCTGCCTAACGAGACCTCTTTCGAGCCTTTCCCATTTCTTGTAAGGAAAATGGTTGCATCATAACGTGAGTGGTGTTCATAGAATATGAACTGACTTCAGGGATTGAAATGAGCCAAAGAAGACAGTGGATGAAGCGATGATTTGCGAAAATTCTTTCAGCTAGCCTAGGTGCGTCTACTTGTTTATAATGTTGCTGGATTTTCTCTTTTTATTAAAGGAGTGAATCTGTGCTAACGATTTTCGGTCGAACCTAACAAAAGTACTGGATGTAGGTGCTACTGTATATTTGATCTGTAACTTCCCAGACAGCTTTCCGTGTGCTCCATTTTGACGACAAACTGAAAGGATAGGATCTTTTCTATTTAAATTCATTATTCACATTTTAACAAGATCGGAGCCCAACGAATAGGGGAAAATCTCCCACTCAAATTACTGTAGAGAATAACATAATACCTATCGCAGACACGAGTCGTACTGGCGTTGGGATAGTAGTAAGACAAGCGATAACTGAATATAGGTAGATTGAAACCATGAGTCATTTCTGTAATAGCATCATATAGTTCACATCTGTAGATAGTATGCAGTGCATTTGAGGCAAGGGAAAGAGGTTAAGTTGATCAGCTACAGCATCCACATGTGATACCATCGCTTCATTGTGTTTGGTTAAAGTTCTATTTTACTTGTATCATTTTTGTGGTTTTTCCAAGGAGTGAACTGTATTTTCCCTAACACTGCGAAATTTGTTTGGAATCGGACTTACTATAGTTCAGCTATTGCGCCAAATGCAATACCACATTATTCATGCCATCGTAACTGAAACGTTATTTCTACTATAGTACCTGCTGTTTTTTTCACTTTATTGGCTTTCGAGACGTATCTTTTTACTCATCTCAATTGTAGAATGTTAATTATGACGATACGAACGTAAGGACAACACAAAATCCAGTCCCCAAGAGGAGAAAATCTGCGACCTGCCCAGGAATCGAACCCTGGCCTCATCACTTAGCAATCATCCGGCTAACCGCGCGGTCAGCCGGGCGGTGTGGCCACTCCTTTTTCTGACAGATCCTGCGGTTGCCTGCCCTTGGCCCAGAGCGCTTCTCCATTCACAAACGGTTTACGCACCTTGGTAGTGCAAGTGGCAGTCAAATGAATACGAGACAGGCGGAAAGAAAGAAGTAAACTGTTTATTATTTCAAAAGTTATCGCCATAACTGTTAGTACATTTCTACAACAGTGAGACAATACGACCATTGTCCTCACGGAAATATATTTGCGGTAGCCTACGGAAACATGAGTGTACCCAGGTGTACATCTCTTCGCGCGAACCAAATCAACAGCCACGAATATCTTTCTGCAGGGCTCCAAAAGTATTTTAACGGCATGGGGAGAGATCGGGACAGTAAGGACGATGTATAAAGGCTTCCCAGCGAAATTTACAGAGCGCAGTAGAAATAATCTGCTAACAAAATGCCCGCTCACATGTTGCGAATATTATTTCGAGTAATTTGTAGAAGTTTTGCTGTGAAGCCCTTACACAGCCTTCATACTCCCGATGCGATTTATATATTTTTGGAGCTCTGTACGCAGACATTCGTGGCCGTCAATTTTCTTTGGAGGAAGGGGTGCATGCCTGGATACAATCGTGTTTCCCCAAGCAATGTAACACCTTTTTCTATGAAGGCATTAATCTTCTTCTCTTACAGCGGAAAAAATTTATTTACATTTATTGCTGTTACTTTTTAAATAATAAACAATGTAATTAGTGATTTTCTGTCTGTCTAATTCTTATTTGACTGCCCTTTGTATGTCGTATAGTTATATAGTTGGGTACTGTACTGATTGCAAGCGATCTGCGTAGCAGCAGCGACAGCGCTGTTAACGAGTGAACTAACTTGCTTCCGCCGGTCACATGGCCATCAGGAGTCTGCGGATATTCTTCCAACTTCTTTGTAATAAGTCGTGACAACCCCTGCAAGCTAATACAGCCGCAGCTCAACATATCGCTTCGCTCCAGGATAAGACCTGGCCGAGTTCCGTTGCTCATCAGTCTACACCGCTCCACACCAGCGCCGTCGCTTCACCCGGCACCAGGGATCGTACTGCACTACGAGACTGGTATTTCTACAGTGGAACTTTGCCTGTGTACTTGTGCTAGGGTGATAATTATGACCAACATTGGACTTTGATACCGTTAAACATGTTTGATAGAGGATGATCATCTCAGTAGTTACGTTGTCCTATATTGAACTCAGCTGTGTTGTGATGCTGAAGTAAAATTGTGCTTAAAAAGGCTGCCTGGAGCTATCACTCAGTCGTCAACAATTCGTATACATTTAAAATACAAGATACAAAATAAATGACTAGGTAAATGCACGTACTGTTCCGTAGACATCAGGCACAGTTAAACTTCTGCAGGCCGCTGTCACTTGGTGTTAAAAGCATCTCAGCTTCTCATAAGAAGTTTAACCCAATACGTATTAGAATAAGATACCTTAAAAATTCAATATAATTTTCAACAAAGTTGCTCTTTAGTGGCAGTAATTTAGAAAGTTCTTGTGAAAGAGTTAAATAATCAAAGTGGAAAACAAAGACAGTCAATAGTGACACACTAATTCAGTTCTGAAAATTGTGTTGCGGTTCACAGTACCATGATGGTATTAAATGTCACTGACTTCGCGATGTTTTTTTAACACTGTGCTGCATAGATCGACTCCAGCCGGTGACCCACCTACTCTGTCGTTTTCCCAGCCAACTTTTCAGAAAAATTGTGAAAGAGAACGGAGCCAGTGAATTAAATGTTTGCACTAACTATATTAAATGTAAGCTAAAGTGTCACCTATTTACAACATCAAAAAAAGTTTTCCATCACCCCACTTCTCAGGACTCCTGAAATAGACGTTGACTGTGGATATTGCATGCAGACACAGTCCCTTTGACCGTTGAGAGATGTCACTAAACCCCTCCCAAAGATGTAAAAAACCATGCACGAGCAGCGCTTATTAGACGGAGAAGGTCCGACAGCCGATCAATTCCAGTCATTCCACCAGGTTGGAGGTACCGTACACGGTTATTGTTGTCTGTAGTTCAACCATGCCTAGACGGTCAATACCGCGGTTCGATCGCATCCACATAGTTACTTTGTGCCAGGAAGGGCTCTCAACAAGGGAAGTGTCCAGGCGTCTCGGAGTGAAACAAAGCGATGTTTATCGGACATGGAGGAGATACAGTGAGACAGGAACTGTCGATGACATGCCTCATTCAGGCCGCCCAAGGGCTACTACAGCAGTGGATGACCGCTACCTCGGAGGAACACTGCGGCAATGCCACCATGTTCTATAATACTTTTCGTGCAGCCACACGAATCAAACTGCGCAACTGCACTCCCGACGTCCATCGCAAGGTCCATCTTTGTAACCACAACACCATGCAGCGCGGTACAGATGGGCCCAACAACATGCCGAATGGACTGCTCATGATTGGAATCACGTTCTCTTCACCAATGGGTGTCACGTATGCCTTCAATCAGACATTCGTTGGAGACATCTTTGGAGGCAATCCGGTCAGACTGAACGCCTTTGACATACTGTCCAGCGAGTGCAGAAAGGTGGAGGTTTTATGATGTTTTAGGGTGGCGTTATGTGGGGCCTATGTACGCCACTCGTGGTGATGGAAGGCGCTGTAACAGCTGTACGATACGTGAGTGCCATCCTCCGACCGACATTGCAACCATATTGGCGGCATACTGGCGAGGCATTCGTCTTCATGGACGACAATTCGCGCTCCCATCGTGCACATATTGTGAATGACTTCCTTCACGAAAACGACATCGCTCGACTACAGTGGCCAGCATGTTGTCCTGACAGGAACCCTATTGAACATGCCTGGGATAGATTGAAAAGGGCTGTTTATGGACGATGTGACCCACCAACTACTCTGATGGAGCCGGGCGGAGTGGCCGAGCGGTTCTAGGCGCTACAGTCTGGAACCGCGCGACCGCTACGGTCGCAGGTTCGAATCCTGCCTCAGGCAGGGATGTTTGTGATGCCCTTAGGTTAGTTAGATTTAACTAGTTCTAAGTTCTAGGGGACTGATGACCTCAGAAGTTAAGTCCCATAGTGCTCAGAGCCATTTGAACCATTTTTTACTCTGATGGATTTACGCCGAATTGCCTTTGGGGAGTGGGACAATCTGCACCAACAGTGCAATGATGATCTTGTGGATAGTGTACCACGACGAATACAGGCATGCGCAAATGAAAGAGTATGTGGTACTGGGTATTAGGAGGAAATACACAAAATTAAATGAAAATTTGAACGAGTGTGTTTGGAAGTTAGCTCCCAGGCATTTGCATTCTGGTGTGAAGACTGTGGAGATTGCGACTTTCCTGACAGTGAGCAGCTTCAACGAAGGTTATTCAGCAATTCTGAAGACCATGAGACCAATGGACGTCACTCTATTCGACGCAGTTCGCCAAGCATTTGGACGACCACCGGATTCAAGCGGCCGAAAACCGCTTGTCACCGGCCGTACCAGCGGCTCTGGAGCAGCGCAGGATGGCCCAGATAGAGCAGAACACCCTCTATGAGGAAGAGGAAGGACTAGTTTATGGACCCGGAATAGCAGATTGAAGGTAAGTTGCATAATATTGCATTTACATGTAGTAAAAGCCTCAAACGCGTTTTTCTCAAAATGACTTTTTTTTTATCGCGCGGTATGAAAACTTCAAGTCTACTGAACCGATTGGCATGATTCTTTGTTTCCGACGAAGCTAACAAAATTGTCTTGGAGTTGTACCACTTTTATTCCGATCCATCAACTATAAAAATTTTTACTTCGCCGAAGAAGTCGAAAAATCGATGAAAAAACCCTATTTTGTTTCAAATGGCCGCCATTTTGTTTCCTATGGTCCAAATAACTTAAGCGAGGTACAACTCCTAAGGAACCTTATATACTTCGCTAACGTCAACTCAATTTTGATTTCAGACGAGCCGGCTGACCTGTGACATACGGCGCGTGGAGTTCTACTTCGAAATTATGTTTCGTTCCGACGGCACTTCCGCCTTTGCTCTTCCGTATTTACGGTCGCAAATATTCCCGTTTGTAGAGGATATATCAGTAAACATTTTGAACAAATTTGACGTTGATTTCTATAACGCATCCCGAGAAAAAAATTCTAAAAGAACATACTTTTTTCGGTCGAAGGATAGTAAACCCCCCTTAAATTACTCTCATCACGAGCTCTGCCTCTGCCTCTGCCTCCTGCTCTGCGCATCTCATAGTAGGAAGTCACTGGTTGACCATCTGGTGGAATATGGAATATTCCAATACAGTGCTACAAATTGTGGCGACACCTGAGAGTCAAAGTACTGCAGCGCAACGAGCCACAGTTACAGACATATGCTTTGCATGATCGTGACCGCCAAGTACCGAAACTAGAACGTTCGGAAATGCCATCACCAGCCGCAGATGTCGACCAGCCAAAGCAGAAAGAGCACGGCTCTTCCGTGCTGCCAGATAGAGAAACGCAGCTCCTTCCTCATAATAAGTTGCAGAAAGCTGCATTTAAGCCCCTGGGAAAACCGTTCGTCGTCGAACAGCTGGGCAGTAGTATGTCGTTCAGTCTGTGCCGGTCACCACCATACCGATCAGTTGTCGTCATCTGTCCTCGAACCTGACCGTCAGCGCACTTGGTAGGATCAGTACTCTGCTGCCTTCATATGGCTATGACGCTGTAGTCCAGCAATCTTGAAATCTCCCGAGATTCTAACACAGTACTCCCTCGCTCTGTGCCACTGGGGCTACAAGACTTCCTTTGGCACAGCAGCCGGGCTGGGAGTCTACATACTGGGAGACACCATGTTGGTGTATTCATAATTCTCGCCAGAGATTAACACAGGTGGCATCTAAGACTGGCTATTATGAATAAACAGCAATAAAGATTTCCTTGCATCCATGAGCTGCCTTCTTTTGCTGCACCCGCGTCCGTCTCCTGCAGAAAATCACCGCCTAAGTCCAAGCCATCCTAGACTCCCTGTTATAATTCCACACTCACATGTGGAAGGCTGAGCTCTATTAACTCTATCCCTGGGCAACACCGTGTACAATTCGTATCACTTGCAAAACAAGACGATGCGTCGTAAGCACGGTTAATTTTTCACTTTTATTGGTAAACGTTTAACACTGGGTGAAGAAATTTGAAAATAGTAGCCCACAGTTACACAACAATGATGGCTCTCAGTAATTACGTGCACAGCCAAAACGCGTAAAGTGGTGGAATTTTACTTAGATAGCTTAGTGAATGGGTGTAGGTATAAGATTTTATTGGACAAGGTTTTGCACATATTCTTGCCAATTTGGAACCTCATGGGGAAATACAAGTGGGATCCACCAGGATGAAAGTTAAATAGAGTGAGAGTGCATAGCTTTGATTCGATGGATGAAAATTTCCGGGTTTGTATGAAAGTTTTTTCTAGGCCATGATAACTCTTAAATCTTAATAATAGAGTTCTTAGTTGAACATCACAATACAGCTGACTTTCATGGGCGCAGAGTACAGGGTGTCCCATTTATCTTGACCACCCTAAACAACTGTTTGTCCAGATGCAAATTACAAAATGTTTCATGAAAATGTTGTTTAGCCGTCAGGGGGATATCAATCAGCATGATTGCCTTAGTTGTAGCTTTGTTTTTTGCAAAAATATGAACAGCGGTATGACTTTTTTAAATGGCACCCTGTACTTTTTATTCGGTAATTCTTTTCATCACCTAAAGACCTATTCAAAAATATATCACAATGTATCATTCACTGAAACACCGTTATTAATTACATAACACAACATTGACTTTGAGCCGGGGATCACAAACACATCCACTAGCTGGAGTTGTCAGAAAACAAATGAAAACCAAGTAAAACTATAACACAAAATTGACTTTGACTCTCCTGTACAATTTCCCAGGAGTAGGACATTCAAAGGTGCTCATGGTAGTGACCCTGGACACCGATACGCTGGTGCAATCGTTGAATGAAAGAATCATTTACTGCCTCCAGTGTTGCCTGTTGAAGAGAATTACAAGCAAGCACGATACGTTCCTGCATGTCCTCTGGAGATGTTGAAATATCGTGATAGACAACGTCCTTTAATACATCTCCAAAGAAAAAAGTCCTGAGCATTTAAATCAGCCCAGCAGGCCAAGTTACTGTTCCTCCTCGACCAATCCATCTGGCAAGATACCTTCAGTTCCGAACGCGATATGCACGCAAGGCATTATGTGCTGGATATCCATCGTGTTGATACCACATAAGCGTTCTGATTCTTAGCGGCACTTCATCCAGTAGAGGAGGAAAAATTCGTCTGAGAAAGTTGGCATACGCTGTGCCGTTTGGACTACCATTGATGGCATAAGGGCCAATAATTGTAGTACCAAGCATCACACACCAGACGTTAACTCTCCATTGACGCTGATGTTCCACCTGTCTAAGCCATCGTGGGTTGTCGCTGGACCAATAATGCATGTTCGTTGTATTTACCTGTCCTTTGTTTGAGAAGGAACATTCACTGGTAAATAGAACATTGGAGAAGAACTTCGGGTTGGTGAGGATTTGCTGCTGTGCCCACTGACAGAAATTTTCACGATTCTGGAAATAATTTCCACGCAATTCTTGATGTAGGAGTACATGGTAAGGATGGAATCGGTGACGTGTAAGAATACGATGTACACTGGTTTAAGGAATGCGACTCTCGTTTTCAAGCTGTCGTGTGCTCACATGTGGATTCATAGCAATGGAAGCCAGAACAGTAACTTCGGCAGCTTCGTCTGTGCGAGTGCTACGACGATTGCGTTGTCGTGAGTTGAAACTTCCCGTTTCCTGAAGCGTCGCAACAAGAGGAGAAAACATCCGTCGGGAAGATGGGTTCTTGTCAGGATATCGCGCTCTGAACAGTTCCGCTGCCTGCGTAGCATTTCGCCTACCTTCAACAATAATAAAAGAAACGTTATGTCGATGCAGTTTGTCGGAAGCACACCCTTCACTGTATGCCTACTCTACACAACAGTATTTAAAAGGACTAAACTACTGTACTAAATGTTCCCGTACATAAGAAAACAGTATTGCAATAACTGTTCTGCTAACTTACATTCCCCATAGATGAGTAGCATTTCTACCTTCTCTTCATTGGAGTACATTCTACCCACACAACTCTTCAACTGATGTCTTCCATTACACCGAGTACCTGCACTAAGCGCTGGGAGCGTCACCGTCAATGTTGTGTCATGTAATTAACATCGTTGTGTTTCAGTGAATGGTACACTGTGATACATTTTTGTATAGGTCTTTAGGATAGGAAATAAAGTACGGAATAAAATATACAGGGTTCCATTTAAAAAAGTCATTTCGTTGTTCATATCTTTGTAAAAACAAAGCTACAACGAAGGCAATCACGCTGAATGATGTCCCGCTGACGGCTAAAGAACAATTACTTGAAACATTTTGTAATTTGCATCTGGACAATCAGTTATTTAGGGTGGTCAAGATAAATGGGACATCCTGTGTATCTCACTGGGACCCCGTTCCATTTGAGACAAAGTGCTGACAGTGTCACACTGACACACATTTCATCTCTGACTCAAGTGTATCCACCTAAACTGAGTACACTGTCACTAAGGACTCTATCCTGTGCAAGACTCTTCATGTCCGAGTAACTACCGCTGTGCAAGACTCTTCATCTCCGAGTAACTACCGCAACCTTCATTCCTCTGAATATGCTTACTGTATCCATCTCTTGGTCTCCCTCTACGATTTTTACCCCTCACGCTTCCCTCCAGTATTAAATTGGCGATCCCTTGATACCTCAGAACGTGTCCTACCAACCGATCCCTTCTTCTAGTTGAACTGTGCCACAAATTCCTCTTCACCCCAGTACTATCCAGTACTTCCTAATTAGTTACGTTATCTACCAATCTAATCTTCAGCATTCTTCTGCAGCACTACGTTTCGAAAATTTCTCTTCTCTTCTTGTCTAAACTATTTATCGACCATGTTTCACTTCCATACAGACCTACAATCCATACAAATACTTTCAGAAAGGACTGCCTGACACTTAAATCTATACTCGATGTTAACAAATTTCTCTTCTTCAGAAACGCTTTCCTTGCCATAGCCATCTACATTTTGTATCCTCTCTACTTCAGCGGTCATCATTTATTTCTCTTCCCAGATAGGAAAGCTCATCTAAGTGTCGCAGTTTCTCATCTAATTCCTTCAGCATCACCTGATATACTTCGACTACATTCCATTATCCTCGTTTTCCATTTCTTCATGTTCATCTTATACTCCTTTCAAGACACTGTTCATTCAGTTCAACTGCTCTCCGAAGTCCTTTGCGGCCTCTGACAGAATTACGTCACCGGCACACCTCAAAGCTTTTATTTCTTCTCCCTGGACTTTAATTTCTACTCCTAAATTTTCTTTTGCTTCCATTATTGGTTGCTCAGTATACCGATTGAATAACATCTGAAATAGGCTATAATCCTGTCTCACTCCCTTCTCAGCCACTGCTTCCTTCTCACACCCCTCGACTCTTATAACTACCGTCTGGTTTCTGTATAATCTGCAAACAAGCTTACGCTCCATGTATTTTACACCTGCTACCTCCAGAATTTTTAAAAGATTGTTCCAGTCAACACTGTCAAAAGCTTTCTCTAAGTCTGCAAATGCTATAAAAGCCAGTTTGCCTCTCCTTTACCTATCTCCTAAGATAGCTCGTAGGGTTAGTATTGCCACTCGTGTTCCTACAGTTCTCCGTAATCCAAGCTGATTTCCGCAGAGGTCGAGAGTTTTGTCATGGCTGGCTCTCCCAAGGCTGTCAGTAGTTCTAACGCAATGTTATCTGCACTGGAGGTCTTGTTTTGACTTAGGTCTTTCAGCGTTCTGTCAAATACTTCACGCAGTACCATACCTGCCATCTCATCTTCATCTATGTCCTTTTCCATTTCTCTAATATTGCCCTCAAGTTCATCTCCCTACTATAGACCCTCTATATACGCCTTCCACCTTTTAGCCTTCCCTTCTTTACTTAGGACTCAACTGAGCCCTTGATATTCATACAGGTGATTCACTTTTTTCCAAGGGTACCTCTAATTTGACTTTTGGAGGCATCTATCTTTCCCCTGGTGGCATATGGTTCTAAACCCTTACATTTGTCCTGTAGCCGTTCCTCATTACCCATTTTGCACTTCCTGTTTATCTCATTTTAGACGTTTATATTCCCTTCCGACTGCTTGATTTACTGCATTTTTATATTTCCTGCTTTTAAATGGTTCAAATGGCTCTGAGCACTATGGGACTTAACATCTGAGGTCATCAGTCCCATAGAACTTAGAACTACTTAAACCTAACTAATCTAAGGTCAACACACACATCCATGCCTGAGGCAAGATTCGAACCTGCGACCGCAGCAGTCGCGCGGTTCCGGACTGAAGGGTCTAGAACCGCTCGGCCACCGCTTCCGGCTTCCTCCTTTCATCAGTTGAATTCAATATGTCTTGTGTTACCCAATGATTACTACTAGTCCTCGTCTTTTTACCTACTTGATCCACTGCTCCTTCATTATTTCATCTCTGTAAGCTACCCATTCTTCTTCTTCTGTATTACTTTCCCTTGTTCATGTCAACTGTTTCCTACTGCTCCTTCTGAAACACTCTGCAACCTCTGGTTTTTTCAGTTTATCCAGGTCCCATCTCCTTGAATTCCTATCTTTCTGCAGTTTCTTCAGTTTTAATCTACAGTTCATAACCACTAAATTGTAGTCAGAGTCCACATCTTCCCCTGGAAGTGTCTTACAATTTAAAATGTAGTTCCGAAATCTCTGTCTTTCCATTATATCATCAATCTGAAACAGTCCGGTGTCTTCATATCTCTTCCACGTATACAACTTTCGTAAGTCTTCACCCAATGCTAGGTATGATTAAATTTTGCTGTGTGCAAAATTCTAGCAGGCGGCTTCCTCTTTCATTCCTTTCCCCAATTCACACACACCTGCTATTTTTCCTTGTCTTTCTTTTCCTACTACGAATTCCAGTCCTCATGACTATTAAATTTTTGTCTCCCTAAGCTATCTTTATTATTTATTTAATCTCATCATATATTTCTTCAGGCTCTTCTTCATATGCGGAGGTACTTGGCGTTTAAACTTGTACTACTGTCATGGTTGTGGGCCTCGTGTCTTTCTTGGCTACAATAACGCGTTCACTATGCTGTTAATAATGGCTTATCCGTGTTCCTATTTTTTATTCATTATTAAACCTAGTCCTGAATTACGTCTATTTGATATTGTATTCGTAGTCCTATATTCACCTGACCAGAAGTCCTATTCCTCCTGCCACCGCACTTCACTTCCTCTCACAATATCTAACTTAACCTATCCATTTCCCTTTTTAAATTTTCTAGCCTACCTGCCCGATTAAGGGATCTGGTCTTCCATGCTCCGATTCGTAGAACGCCACTTTTGTTTCTCCTGATAATGAAATCCCCCTGAGTAGTCGCACCCCGAAGATCCGAATGGGGCACGATTTTACCTTCAGAATATTTTACCAAGACAATGCCATCATCATTTAACTCTAGAGTAAGGCTGCATGCCATAGGGAAAAATTATGGCTGTAGTTTTCCTCGCGTTCAGCCATTCGAAGTACCAGCACAGTAAGGCCGTTTTAGTTGATGTTACAAGGCCATATGAGTCGCCGGCCAGAGTGGCCGAGCGGTTCTAGGCACTTCAGTCTGGAAACGAACGACCGCTACGGTCGTAGGTTCGAATCCTGCCTCGGGCATGGATGTGTGTGATGTCCTTAGGTTAGGTAGGTTTAAGTAGTTCTAAGTTCTAGGGGACTGATGACCTCAGATGTTAAGTCCCATAGTGCTCAGAGCCATTTGAGCCAGATCAGTCAATAACTCAGACTTTTGTCCCTGCAACTACTGAAAAGGCTTCTGCTGTTCTTCAGGAACCACACGTATTCTGGCCTCTCAACACATACCCTTCCTTTGTGGTTGCACAAAATCTCCTAGTCATTTACCTGCCAACTCAATGGACTGATTGGATTGGTGGAATATTCTACATCTGCCAGACATCAAATATCATGCAATTGAGTGTGCGGGAAAGAAGCACCGACAAAGTGTAAAGTGTAAATAGTGATGTTGGAAAGAATGCACCACTGGAGCAGGGGGAAAACTGTAGGCACAATAGTAACATGTTGTTCACAGGTTCAGAAGCAGCCTGTAATCTGGAGGTCAGAATTCTCCCAAAGAGATAGGAAATGTTGCGACAGGGATCAGTCAAGGGAATGCGGGCCAGCCATCTATATCATTCTGCAGTTGGTTGTTGCAGTTTTTCTGGTGCTACATTCTGCAAAGTGGAATGCTGCCGTCAGTGGATTCTGTTGCTACATGGTATTGCACAACACGGCGTTCCACAGACAACTCTTGGATGGGAGCCTGCCCCCTGTCATGGCACATCCTGCTAGAGGCAGTATAAATGGTCACAACTCACCCACCAATAGCATTCTGGCAGGATGATTTCCAACAGTGCAGTCTCTGCGCCACTCACTGGTCGAATGTACGGAAAAGCTACACTGACCACATCGAGCAGCATCAATGACTAGGCGAATCCACTGAGCTATAAGCCGTCAACTGCCCCTGACGATTCCATGCTTCGAGTTTGATCCACCAGGACTGGGCTGCCTAGTGGGTGTCACCACATGTCACTCCTCCCAGTCTCTGCAGGCCCTGGTTTCAGTGTGAGGCCTATCTACTTCCCGCCAGCGTTACAGAGCGCAGCTGATACACCGCAACCCAGCTCGAACTTAACGGCACCAAACCGACAACAAGACTTGGGTCGGCAGGGTTGCTACCCGCCACCAGTCCCTGCTGTCTCAGCATATGGCTGGTGACATGACTGGCTGCCTGCTAGTCATCGAAATACTGTACGTAAGGCATCAAATAATAAAGGGAGTTCCTGTTGAATTAGTATTCTTAGCTCCGCACTCACTGTGGTACTGGAAAACCCATATCATATCTTCCCCAAAACGCAACTTTCCAACCAGAACAGTCCAGAGTGTAACATCAGATAAGGCTATACTGCCACAACATGTAGTGGTTCGTGGAGACTTCAGTTCAGATTTCACATTGCTTGCAGTATAGCGTTGGCAAAGTTATATAGAAGTTAAATGAGTTGTTTGATATTTAAAAGAAGGGAATATTTCTGGATCAAAACATATATTTTAGATATTCTGAATATGTTTGTTTCCGCCGGAAAAAATAAGCATACTATAACAGAAGATCCGTAAAATGTTTCTTCTGTTGCTTATTTAAGTAATTCAGTTTTCAAATTCAGACTCAATGTAAGGAAGATAACATAATTTTTAGTGGATGGTCAATGGTGCGTTATGAAAAAGATATTGTTAATTTTAGTGACTAAGCTGTTCTAATGGACTCGCTGGTCAAATTTGTACTTTCCGTTCTGGCACTGCAGTCCATAGCAGGACGGTCGGGAGGTGGTCAGCACGACGTTACATATTTCCAGCCAAGAAGACACACTACACCGCCACCAGAACCAATCTGCACATTAGCGTCACCGTCGCCAGCCACAGCCATCGCTATCGCACCTACCGCCCCCCGGCCATAGCTCTGCGTACGCCGTCATCACCCGCGTCACCACCACAGCCGCACCCTAGAAGGTCAGAAACGCCCGACACCACAGGGCATGCTGCGTCTGTCATGTGCGGCTTAACAGCAACCGATCACCTCACGAGACGGCCGGCGCACCTGAATTTCCGAGTCACAGAAGTTGCGTCCACTGTCCATCGAAAGCATGAAAAATCGGTGTGATGATCGCTGTTGGAAAAGATATACTCGGCTAAATCACCCCAGATATAAGCTAAAACGGAGTTACTGCACTCAACAACAAGAAAAATGTAGAGAAACGTATTCAAGATTTACCGTTACAAAGTTAGATGAGCCGTTTGGTGTCCTCTGCAGTCTTTTGGGCTGAATTTTCTGTATAGAACAAGAATGAGGTATACTTCAAATATACGATTCCTTACTGTTTTGTCTCTGAGCCGCAAAAGTCGGTAGTAGTGGCCTTCATACTGCAGTTGTTAATTATTCGGAGAACTACTAGTGTCATCTATACATCTAAAAAAGTATAAGTCAATCATGCCTGTTGGTGAGGCTGCAGTCAGTGACGACGCACTTTCCGTTTCTTTCAATTAAACGTTAGTGCTCTACTCAATATTCAGTGGCTGTACGAACATTCCGACCTACGTAACCAGCTTATACATTACTAGCCATTAAAACCTTTACAGTATGCTAAACTAGGAATCAATACATGTTATAAAACTTTCTGTATGTATGTTCAACATCTCCTCCTAAGCCACTGGATTGATTTCATCCAAACTTGGCACACATATTACTTACTATCTGGAGCCAAACACTGTGGGGTTAGAACCTCCTACCTCTGTTAGAGGCCAAGATCGGGGTGGAAAGGGAGCGTAGCTCACGACGCGCAAGTAGCCAGATTATATTCATCCAGTATTTGGCAATGAGAGCACATAGTGACTGCAACCAATTTATACATCATTTCGAACTTATACGAGACTTTTCTACCTGACACAAAATGATGAACGAAAAAATGCATCACTTAATAATTTTTCACTGCTCATGCGGTAAAACTATCGCATCAGCCATGACTTTTAATTTATGACTTCTCTACTAATACCTCTAATCGCAACAAATTTTGCAGACAGTATTCACATATACCGCTGCATGTACCTGAAAAAATATGTCCTTGTAGGGCCCATACTTTAGGAGATATGACGTGATCAACACAGAGATGTGTAAAAGACCGCCTCATCATGCATGATGTTTTAATTCATTACTTCTCTACTACAAAATCTATTCGAAAGATATTTCTAAGATAGTATTCACATGTACCAGACGAAATAAGTGTAAAATTACAGCATTATACGACATGCAGTTAAGCAGATATGACGCCACAAACATTGATCTGCGTGAAAACGAAACTGCAAGACGAAATTCGCTGTCGATACAGGTGATATATGTGTACAAATTTCCGTCGAGTATGTTCAGTATATGTGATATTCATGTCAAATGTGCGTGCATGGGCAAACCCATGGGTAAAATGGTCCTCATAAACCCCTGGAGTGATCTCAACCAAACATCGTACAAATGTTGCTTGCTATCTTGAAAGAAATACTGTGGTTACAGAACAATCAACTTTCTGTTGAGGGAGAGAGGGGGCTAACGTGAAGTGAGAAGAAGGCAGGAGGAAATGGACAAACAAACAGGGAGGAAGGAGGAGATGGACACACTTATGGGGAGGAGAAGGTGGACAGCGGGACTGGGGGAGATGGGTTGAAAGGGAAGAGGAATATAGGATAGAGAAGAAGATAGATAGATAAAGGAAAGAAACAGAGGTGGATATGGAGGGGAGGAGGAAGAGAGGTACAGAGATAGGGGAAAGATGATATAGATAGAGATAGGGGAGGAGGAAAAGGACAGAGCAAGGGAACAGTAGGAGATGGACAGAGAAAGAGGGGAGAGCAGGTAATGGACAGAGAGTAAGGAGAGAGGAAGAAATTGACATAGCAAAGAAAGAAGAAGAGATAGACAGAAAGAAGGTGGGAGAACAACTTGATAGAAAGAGAAGATGGAGGAAATGGAGAGAGAAAGCAAAGAGGAGGATTTAGACAGAGAGTGGGGTGGGGAGGAGACTGACAGAGAGAGGTGGGAGCAGGTGGACTTACAACGGGTAAGGTGGATATAGTGAATGAGGAGGATATGGATGTAGAGTTTGGAGGAGGATATAGACAGAGGGAGCAGAGTGACAGAGGGGGAGGAGCAGATGAACAGAGAACAGGAAGAGGACAGACAGAGGGGGGAGGAGCAGACAGATAGATGGGGGAGGAGGAGATGGATAAAGAGAGAAGTGAGAATAAATGAACAGAGAATGGGAAGCGGGGGAATGGACGGAGAGAGGGGGGAAATCAGAACTTGTACAGAATGATTGAGGAGGAGAGCACGATTAGAGAAAGGAAAGAGAATGGAGAGAGAGAGAGAGAGGGGGGGGGGATAAGGAGATGGTCTTAGGCACAATGAGATAAAGATAGAGTGGAAGGAGGAGATAGAGTGGGGAGAGGGAGATGGACAGAAAGAGAGTCAGAGGGGATGGACATTGAAATGGGGAAGAGGCGATAGGTGGAGAGAAGGGTGGGAAGAAAGGGACAGAGGCAGGGAAGAGAAGGAGGTGGACAGAGCGGCAGGGGAGAGGAGGAGATGGACAGAGAAGGGATAGTGGAGGGTCTGCAGCTCGTGGTCGTGCAGTAGCATTCTCGCTTTCCGAGCCCGGGTTCCCGGGTTAGATTCCCGGCGGGGTGAGGGATATACTCTGCCTTGTGATGACTGGGTGTTGTGTGATGTCCTTAGGTTAGTTAGGTTTAAGTAGTTCTAAGTTCTAGGGGACTGATGACCACAGATGTTAAGCCACATAGTGCTCAGAGCCATTTGAACCATTTTTGATAGTGGAGGGTATGGAGAGATAGAGAGAAGGGAGGGGAAGATGGGAAGCGAGAGGAGGAGGAAGAGAACACAGAGAGAGCGGAGGAATAGTTCGGAATAGATAGAGGAAGGAGGAGATAGCCAGAGAGGGGTGGTTGAGAAATTGGAGAAAGAGATGGGGGTGAGGATATTGTCTCAGAGGGGATGAGGAAGAAATAGAGATTGAGGATGAGATGGATTTAGAGTAGGGGGAAGGGCACTGGGGAAAAGAAAAGATAGGCAGAGGATGGGAGCTGATAGACAGAGAATGGGGGAGGGGTAGACATGTAGAGAGAGGAGAAGGAACAGATGGACAGAAGGAGGTATGAGGAGGTGCACACAGAGGGGATGTAGGAGACGATGGACAGAAAATGAGCATGAAATAGACAGAGGGAGGGGAAGGATGAGATGAACTAATAGAATTTTGGAATAAATACATACTCAGAAAATGCTGGTTACTCAGGTAGTTAATGATAATAAAATCTTATTTCATTTATGTATACAGTATAGTATAAGAACATGGAATTAAAATTTTAGGTGGTGGTGGTGGTTGTTGGGATGTTTAAGGGGGACTAAACAGCTAAGGTCATCAGTCCCCAAAATTTTAGGTGATTTTGACACAAATCGGCCGCTTGCAGCAGCAAAAACTGCTTTAACCTGGCTGAGCACCGAGCGGAACTGAGATTTTGTGACAGATATGGATATGTTATTTCTATGCCGCTTCAACTCTAAGAGTTCAATAATCGTGGTAGCTGGTTAGCAAGTGGCGGCGTGACAGTCTCTCATCAGCGCATTACAAAATGGATGAAAGTACTGAAGAAAGTCCAATCGAACATCCTCTGTGTTGGGATAGGTCGAAACAGCAGGATTAAACTGTACTCTTGTATTTTCTTATAGAAAAATAGCATCAGAACGACCTCGAAGATAGGGCACATCCACCCGCATAAACACGTCAGAAATTCAACACCTCCTGTCCAGACTACCGGCTATCCGCACCATAGGTGATCGTATGATGTAACTAACGGCACCCCATACCATCAGTCCTGGTGCTTGTCCCATACGACGACGACAACTGCAATCTGGTAATTTAGGTTCTCCATGCGCGGATTTATCCATCGTGGTGCTGTACGTAGAACTGGGACTCGGCTGAAAGGACGACTTGATGCCACTCCTGTGCCTAGTGTCCTGAGTCTTGTGTCATATATCACGTACCCCAAGTACACTGCTAGCTCTTCACTGTAGGCACTTCTCTATCTGCTCCATGTCAAGATGAAGCTACATCAATGATTGTTTTGCTAACTGTCTATGGTGCTTCAGGTAACGTCGTACTGTCTGTGTCCTAATTGTCTTTCTGCAAATAAGTCCATTTCCTGACTCAAGTCCCTGAACTGTCTGTCGTCTCAGGAGCTAGTCGCGTGGGATTGCTGAGATCGTGCATAGTGATGAATAAGACTCTCCATAACCCATCTAAACCTTATTCAGTTATTAGAAAGCTACTCCAATAGCCGATACATACTTTATTTAAGTCCCCGACTAGTTCCGCCTTCACATCCAGGCTAGTTCCAAGTGTGACTGAAAATTGTGCTTTTGAGAAGCAAAATGAAATGATCAAAAAGGTCCTGGGCTTCAGTAAGTATATATCTGCAATGGGAACGGCCTTTCATTAATTGAATGTACAGTTGCGGGTTAACAGCAATTTCCGAACATGGAGAAATTAATAATGGTTCCATAGTCTCATGGCAGTCGATAGATCCCAACCAACGAGAGCAGCAGTATCGCGGAACAAGAAACTTCAGTGTAAATAGACCATGTGCTCGTCACCATAAAATTCAGACAACTACGTTTCTGCTTCTTGCACGAGGCATAACACTTTCTTCCCGTAAACAATCAAGATTGAAATGCAATTTCTGAATGAAAAACCCAGTGCATATAATCTTTTCTTATGCAGGGAACGTAGATAGCGTTACTCCTACGTGCACTGTGTGATTACATTGAAATCCTAACCATTTACATAATACAGCATGTAGTACATATCATGTCAATTTGACGATTGTTGCGTGCCGTCCTCACGGCGTCGTAAATATTGTAGCCAAGTTTCTATTAGCTACGAATTGTGTATACATTGGTACCTTGATTCTTCCTTTATTTTCTTCATGACGAAAAATGCCACTTACGCACAGTAGAGGTATCCAGTTGCTAATTTTCTTAGGAATTCCCTAAATTTTGTACAAATGCAAAAGAGGCACCCCTCTCTAATTTTTCCTTTTTCATTAATTTATTAATTCGTTCCAGCTCTCTTAGTGAAGCTAAGACACCGTCAAAATGTTAAAGTAAAGTTTAATTTCGTATCCAAACATTATCTTCAAATGAAACATGTGTTACATAGATTAATAACTGTCGCACCAAACTTCTTGACGGTCAGATGATGACAACTGTGTACAACTTTGGTTTTCAAATCATTTAGCAGGTATTTTTTTAATAATCAATGACCCAAAGAAGAATAATTAGAAAAATTCATGCCAAAAGGGAACAGTGCTGCCTACACTACCTTGGAGTTGACACAGCGGCATGATGCTAACAAGCTCGCTCCACTAACGAGCTCGTTATAGCAACTGTGAAGCCAGCGATAAAAGGTAATCGCATTAAAATACGGTTATCATTTCCAACGGGACGACATTTTAACATTTCACGTAAGAAACATTTCAATGTAATAAGCTGGTACAGTCTATTCTTGTGTGATTGCCATAGTTAAACTATTAACAAAAGTTGTACAAAATGAGTGCTCTCATGAGAACAAAGTAATTTCAGACAACTGTCGATACAGCATAAGTGCACAGGAGAACAAATAGTTACCCCCAGTGTTCATCACGCTAATACCGTGTAACACTGCCTCTAGCATTGATAATTAAGCTTTTACAAGTATGCCATTACCAGCTGAAGCACCCCTATCGTGAACAGATTTCGTAGAGCTACCAAACTGCACGAACGTTAATTGCTACGTTTCATACGCTGTTGCAGACAGTCCCAGAAATTTCTGTAGGATTAAGGTCGAACAATGTAGCAGTCCGATCATGGTGCGATAGGACGCCTGAGTGCTTGACCAGTCATGAACGTAAGCTTGCAGCCTTCTGAACAGGGCTGTTGTCATCTCGGGAGACTTGAGTAACCACGGCATACTTATCATGGGGAGGTACAAGAACGGACATCAGTTTGTCACAAAGAATATTTGTATAAACATCGTTCTTCATGTTCACGGTGATCAGAATGAGTGAGTCCAAGTTATCGAACGCAAAATAGTTCTCAAACATGTACTCGATATCCTATTTTATTAGAAAAGAGACAAAAATGAGACTTGTCAAGCCACTCTGAATGCGTGCAATTAACTCCTGTTCAGTTTCTGTGTTGTTTGGTCCACTGATAAAGTGCAACTTTACGTGGCGCTTTGAACAATGGGCTCATGAGATGTTCTAGCGACAAAATGTAGATTACAGGAGGTTCCCTTTGCAATGTTCGCTCACAAACTAGATAAAGTGTACGTGCACTCATTGACAGGAGGAACTGCTGTAGGACTTGAACCAGATTGTCGTTAACAAAGCGTGACACTAGGCACTGTCGGTTAGGATCTTCGCACGACTACTGTTCTTGTCTTTTGTTACATGTCTACAGCAGGTTGGTTGGTTGGTTGTTTCGGGGAGGGAGACCAGACAGCGCGGTCATCGGTCTCATCGGATTAGGGAAGGACGGGGAAGGAAGGCGGCCGTGCCCTTTGAGAGGAACCATCCCGGCATTTGCCTGGAGCGATTTGGGGAAATCACGGAAAACCTAAATCAGGATGGCCGGACGCGGGATTGAACCGTCGTCCTCCCGAATGCGAGTCCAGTGTCTTAACCACTGCGCCACATCGCTCGGTCCC
Source organism: Schistocerca americana (assembly GCF_021461395.2). NCBI lineage: Eukaryota > Metazoa > Arthropoda > Insecta > Orthoptera > Acrididae > Schistocerca > Schistocerca americana. The sequence goes on from NC_060130.1 coordinate 692,756,746, forward strand.
TACAGCAGGTATTCCACTCCTTGTAGAACCGTACGATAGTATGCATTGAAACTCCAACATGACGTTGCCATGGAAGCGGCCAAATACGATAGCTTCTTTGTACTATTCTGCCTTTCTGCGCTGATAACATAGAACGGACTGGCGCGTACCCGTCGCTTCACTGCCATTTCTCACGGCAGCGGTGGAGCCATATTACTGTCTTGTATCGCATTCATTCCAATTACAGCCCTGCAAAGCGACCAGAAGGTGACTAATATTTAACCGATGCGCCTATTTTGCTCATCTATTTGCGACGAAGACGGCTACACATATCTGCTACATTCTCATACTTTATAAATGAGTATAGTTATCAGAGGAGATTAGATAAGTAAAGCAGTAGTAATTGGGTGTCATCTGCAAAACAAGGTCTCGTGCAAAAGTGGGTACCTCACGACAGCTCCACGAGCAAAGACAGTCGCTGACAGACGCAGCGACGAATCTGAGACGTCGGCGCAAACACGCCCAAAATTTTTTCCTTACGCCGCGGCAGCTGGACAGTTAATTATGTCCGAACGTACTATCGCTCTCCCCCAGTTTATCTGTAATGAACAACCATTTGTAATCATCACTAACGATGATAGTATCGTCGTGGTGCAGATGGAGGCTGCATGCTAATAGAACAGTTTATCAGAACATTATATCCTGTTAAAGATTATTGTCCTCAGATGTGAAACTATAAATCGGCAATGACGAAGTGCTAAACCTTATAAGCGTCAGCGACAGTATCAATAACGTCATCTTTGTGGATTCTAATTGTTTACAAAGTATTTATCATGTTCAAGTTTTAGTAAATCACTAATATTTTGTGTGCGTGTTGTAGTATCTGCTCGACCTCTTCTAAAGCAGTCTAGTTGCTACAGCACACCACAGTAACAACACACCCTATCCTTTTTCATTATTTCTTCTTGTAGTTTTTAAAGAATATTCATTTACAGAGTATAATGTCTTGTCGAGAAAAAAATGTTTATGTAAACGTGATATATTTACTTGTTACATATTCTACATCTCCTGATAGATGGTGGAAAATTTATGTTGCTGGACTCTGTACCAGGTTTTCAGCTGATTTAAGTTCATATAGGATTAACAAAGACACGGTCTTAGGAAAATTACTATGTTTGAAGGAGTTACTTCCAGTAAATGCCGCAATGAAATGCATATTACGCAGTGCTAAGTCTCCGGTTACACTCTTTTTTTTTAAAGATATTAAATATTTTCTGTTAGTGCTTAACATTCGGAGAATGCTGTCCTCACCGGAAGGCGAATTTCTTTCCATCCTGTAGGGAATATGGTGAATATTTCAGACAGGGTATTAACCTGAATCTGGTGTGACATATTATTAATGCAGTAGTCCATATCGATGGTTTAGATAAAAATTCATTGATTCTTGCTCTGTGGTCAGTAGCATACTTTCCCTGTTGGTCCATTTATGAACACTTTGCCACATTGTGTGAACTATGCTGTTGTTTACAGCATTTTCATAAATAAACCTCCCTTAATTTTTTGTAGACTCAAATTAAACGTCCGTTTCCTAACCATGACAAACGGCCTCAGCTTGTAACGGTACCGACAACCTCAAAACGGCACTCTATGCTAACGCTATAGCTCAGCGAGGAATTTTTGAATGTTGTAACCGTCAGGTAACGTAATGGAAACCAAACAATCCAACTGGGATTCGTTTCTGAAACACTCCAGCAGAGTATAAACAACAGTAAATTGGTGGATCAGGAACAGACGCTCTCCCAGTACAAAAGTCAGTTGTAGCATTAAATATTAAAACCGGTCGCCAGCCTAATTAGGCATTCTTGTGTCAAGCAAAACGATAAAGCAGAAAGCGGTGCTAAGGTTAACCTAACGTTCCTTGACACACACACAAAACTCTCTCCTTGTGGGCAGGGGCACTACGAATGTAGTGTGTGGACGTGAAGTTGGGAATGTGGGTCTCACGGGGAGCGTGCAAGCGATAAAGCCCTGCAGTCGCACTATCCTCTGTGCCCTCGGTGGCTCAGATAGATTGAAAAAAAAATTAAAAAAAGATGGATAGAGCATCTTCCATGTAAGCAGGAGACCCCGGGTTCGAGTCGCGGTCGGGGCACACATTTTCAACTGTCCCTGTTGATGTATATCAACACCTGTTGATAGCTTACAGATTACAAGTAATATAAACTGGATCTTTTAGTGACGTAATCTTTGTAATACTTCATCAGGGGATTTGTCGATTGACTTCGCAGCTGTGAAATGCTTCTGCTGACTAGATTGTGATTTCCTTGGTATATTACTACTTGTGCCTGCGTGAGGCAACCCCATAGGCGATCCTCCTACGCGTGTGCAGTCGTAATCCCCTAATTCGTACACAATTCAAGCCTATACTGGGTAATACAGACCAAAGTTAAAAATTTCCGAATTTACCACAATATGTTACGCTAAATTCCAAACTCATCCTCAGCGTGTCGTGGAATGATCACAATCTTGTCCTTGACTTACGGAAATCAGTTGCAATACACATAGTATAACATTACTAAGTACATCTTTCACTACACATTCGTCATCAGTTTTCTGATTTTCCAGCGATGACATCTTCCTTAGACTGTTCCTCCAAGCTTTTAGAACCTGTCGTTTTCAAAAGTAACATTTAGTATAATGGAATTCAGGAGTACGTAGTTTACTTTTTTTGTTGGCTGAAATCGCCACTCAGTTAGTATATAAATTAGAGCTTATCGATCACTTCAATTTATACATTTCAGTGTTCAAATTCTACTGCACGTGGTAGATGACTGCCTACAACTTCACTGCAACAGTTTCACAAACATTTACAGCTTGAGCTGCAAAGTGATGGTTGGTTTGTTGATTTGGGGGGCGGGGACCGAACAGCGAGGTCATCAGTCCCATCGGATTAGGGAAGGATGCGGAAAGAAGTCAGCCGTGCCCTTTCAAAGGAACCACCCCTGCATTTGCCTAAAGCGATGTAGTGAAATCACGGAAAACCTAAATCAAGATGGCTGGACGCGGGTTTGAACCGAATACTAGTTCAGAGTGCTAACCACTGCTCCACGTAGCTAGCTGCAAAGTAATGCATTAACACTTACGCTGATGCAGACGTGATTACTACGCTCCGTGCTGAGCGTTGTGTCATCACGTAATCCGATTGCCTACCCTGAATGCCCTTGTTTTAGCTCTGCTACCAGAATATGCGGCAACTTACCTCACTCTAGAACCCTAGCAATTGTGACATCTTTTGTCTTGTTTCCATCCCCCATTCTTCTGTATGAATTCCTCACTGCACGGGCTCAATGAGTGGAGGAATCTGTTGACAGCTTTGTGGATATTTCTGTATTATTAATCGCAGGCGATTAGTGATATTTCATGTAGTGCAAATTAATTGTTTCGCTACCTGTAAAGGATAGAGATCATTTACTGGTGAATCATGACTGATTTCAAGGCATTTTTGCCGCCCAAAAGTTATACTACGTCGTAGTGTCAACGAAATACTGTACACTGGCCGTCTAAGATACCACTACCACATTGCTGTGTAAAACCTAAGAACGAGGTAAAACTGTGAGAGCACGTTGCCAGAGGTCTCTCAGTACTGTACAGAAAACTTGAAGTCACAGGGCTTGAGGCCAGCATAACTATAGCACCAAATCAGGTTGAGCCCGCAACACGACGCAGTTACAGAAACGGGGAAAGACAGTCTGTGTCAATCAACGAGCACTACGGTGGACTGTGGTGGTTGCCGTCATTACAAAATGGTTCAAATGACTCTGAGCACTGTGGGACTTAACTTCTGAGGTCATTAGTCCCCTAGAACTTAGAACTACTTAAACCTAACTATCCTAAGGATATCACAAACATCCATGCCCGAGGCAGGATTCGAACCTGCGACCGTAGCGGTCGCGCGGTTCCAGACTGTAGCGCCTAGAACCGCTCGGCGACTACGGCCGGCCCGTCATTACAACATGGCCCGCACACAACATCTGGATGACTGTACACCGTGAAAAATCATCGGAAAGCTGAAAGAAGGACGATTGTAGTTAAGGAGACTGATACTGCTCACTTTGCCGGCCGGTGTGGCCGTGCGGATCTAAGCGCGTCAGTTTGGAACCGCGTGACCGCTACGGTCGCAGGTTCGAATCCTGCCTCGGGCATGGATGTGTGTGATGTCCTTAGGTTAGTTAGGTTTAAGTAGTTCTAAGTTCTAGGGGACTGATGACCTCAGTAGTTAAGTCCCACAGTGCTCAGAGCCATTTGAACCATTTGATACTGCTCACTGCATTTCACTTGCATGGGGAGTATTCCGAACCATAGGCACTTCTGTCTGAAAGAGAGGAGGCGTTCCACGAAGGTCTACTACAGTAGCAAATGATCTTTACATTGCGCATCCGGCAAGAACGTACCGACAGCAGTCACCGGCTGCAGCTGCAAACAAATTTCACAGGATTGTAACGCAAGAAATCTCACTCTCCACAGTGGCACTGCGACTGCATGAGAGTGGTCTATTTGCCCGAGGACCAGTACCTTGCGTTCCGCTAACACCCACACGTTGGCGGCACCGTTTACGATGATGCCAATAGCATAGGGATTTGGGTAACGAGTTGTGGGGTCGCGTGTTCTTCTCGTATGAGATCAGATTCAGTTCGAGTAGTTATTCTGGACGTAGATTCGTATGGCGAGAGCAGGGAATACGTAATGCACCTAGCAACACTGTTGAACGTGATGGTTTTGGTACTCCATGTATGGTTTTGGTACTCCATATTCAACCATGACTTCATTTATGTGGCTGACAGTAACAGGCCGCATTGAACACCTCACGTGGAGGACCTCTTGGAAAGAGACAAACCTCAGCGAATGGATTAGCTTGTTCGTTCTGCCAACTTAAATCTGATCGAACACGTGTGAGGTAGCATGGCGAGACGTACTGCAGCACATTCACATGCACCAGCGACCATCCAACAGTTGTTAACCGCACTGGCGAGGGAACGGAACGCCCAACAAGAAACCCTTACCAACCTTGTGGCCAGCAGAGCATGCATTGTCGTCAGTGGTGGTAACACACCCTATTAAGAATCGTGGGCCGCCTGTTGTTACATCCTGGGGACCATCATAAACCGCGGTGACTTCATTGTATTTATTGCTTTTGAATAAAAGTATCGTTTCTGTTTGTCTAACTGTGCATTTCTTTCAGTTACCTTCCGCAGTATACAGTTTTTTTCTATATACGGTCCAAGTTTTATCAAACTATGTTACTTAGCAGGCGAAAGTTACTTTTGTCGTGAAGTTTTGCACAACATAATACATGGCGACTCTCTTAAGACGTAAAACCCCTTTTATTTCGTGGACGGTTACACCTATCAAAACGCGGTTTTCGGCAAATGTTAGAGCGTCGAGGGGACGTACTTTTGTGTATTTAATGTTTCTAGCGCTGGTATCAACGGAGATGTTGAAGCAAGTACGGTTTTTTAAACGGAACTGTATACTTTCGATAACGGTATTCGATAACTCTTGAGAAGACAATAACAGTGATATGTAGTTTGTTAATGTTGACGTTGAAAAGTGTCGTAAAAGGGATCGATAAAAGTCGCAAAATTTGAGAGCATGGTGGACGGAATCGGCATTAGCTTTGCAAACACCACCAAGCAGAGCTCTCGTGCAACGCTGTGTCAGAATGTCTACACTCTTGCCTGTTTGCGTGTCTGCACCGCAAACCACTCATATGTGTTTCAGCGTTTGTTCCGAGCAGACATGTACACCAATGACGAAAAGTTGGATATAATATTTTTATATGGTGAAAGTAAAACAAATGCCGTAAACAGTACAGCGGTATAAGGCTATCTATCCGGATCGCTACGTCCGACGCGCCATGCAATTGCTGGAAATATTAAGACGCTAGTGCGGATAGGTTGATTAAACTTCGAAAAGATAACAAGAAAGAAGACTGCAACTGGCTGAAAACACGAAGAAGCTGTTTTGGCTGCGGCGATAATGAATCCGCACAGTGGTACGAGACATATAGCCAAGGAATGTGGAATCAGCGAGAACAGTGTTATTCGCATCCTGCATCGACGGAGTTTCCGTGCCTATCATCTGTTATTACATCAGGCACTCGGCGACCGTGATTTCGAACGTCATACATAATCTTGTCTTTACACCTCAGCAACTGAGAGGCGACCCTACGTTTTTCTAGCGTGTGGTCCTTAATGATAAAACAACGTTTACGAACCACGTTAACATAAATTTTGATAACAGGCACTATTGGGCGATAACTTTGTCTTGGAACTCATCCATCTGATCCGTATTTGCATAGAAAAACAACAATATGCTTTGATGTAAAACACTTGGTTATTTGTTTTCTCATTTTTTCCCCAAACTAGATTCGGTGGTAAATATCACCATCGTCATTGGGTTCCTTAAATCTAAAACATGTAGAAAATAGCATAGTTATACAAACACAGTAACACATTATTACATTTTTCAAGTGGTTCAAATGGCTCTGAGCACTATGGGACTTAGCATCTTAGGTTATCAGTCCTCTAGAACTTAGAACTACTTAAACCTAACTAACCTAAGGACATCACACACATCCATGCCCAAGGCAGGATTCGAACCTGCGACTGTAGCAGTCCCGCCGTTCCGGACTGAAGCGCCTAGAACCGCACGGCCACCGCGGCCGGCTATTACATTTTTACATTTTTACTGTTCGTCTTTTTAAATATAGTTTTGTATGGATACTTTCATACTGCCTACTTTATTGTATGTTATGGCATGTTTACAAGAATTATTGTATTTGTTTGCGGCATATTTTCTGTGCTTTTACTGTTGCCGTTTTTTCCTCAGCGTACATCATGTCATCTGCAACTGTGTGAGACGCTGTTAGTAAACAAACAGTAAAGGTGAGCTATGTATGTCAGCGTTATACACTTACGGTTGTTGTGGAGTTGTTGAATACAGTTTTGGTGTGTACTGGGCTGTTACTAAATTATTCGTGTACTCATGTTTGTTGGACGGCCCGTAGCTGAGTCTATACATAGAGAAACAAAACTTTCGCTCTTTGTTTATGATCGAGAAGATTACGCCTCTTGCTGTTCGCGCGTCTCGCGAGAGACGTATCGCATGTTGCGAGAAGACTATGAAAGCTGTAGCGGGAGTTATGACGACTTCTGTTCCTTATTTACGTCTCTGTGTGTAATGGGGAAGTGGCTATTTTGCGTGTGTGAGCTTTCTGTTCTCTGTCCTCGGTCAGTTCTCTCAGAGTGGTAAAGAGTGTGTTGTTGCAAAATATGTTTTCTTTTGTTACACTTTTTCCTTCTACTATAGGTTTTTATATGTAGCAATTTTTTCCCTTGTTAGTTGTCGGTATATACTGTTGCCGTGTTTCAAAATGTTTTTATCGCTTTCGATATTAGTGGAGTTATGGGTTTTGTTCATTAGGTGTTCTGCGAAAGGTGAATGTGTGCTGCCGCTCTTTAGAGCTCTAATGTGCTCTGTGTACCTCGTTCGGAATATTCTGCTTGTTTGTTCTATGTATTGGGCCCGACAGGGGTTGCATGTGAGTTGATATATTCCAGCATTGAAGAATTTGTCTGAGGTTTTTTTGTCCGGTCTTAGTCTTTCTCATGTGTGTTATGTGTTCTGAATGTTAAGTGAGATCGCTTGCTTTATGAAGATGTTTCCAGTTATATGTGATATTTTGTTATTGTATGTTAGTGTGTACCATCTGTCTCTTTTTCCTGATGTGGTGTGGTCTGCTGTGTTATCTGTGTGTTCTGCCTCTGGGTTTTCGGATCCTTTGGTTATGACCTTGAGTGGGTGGCCGCTATTTTTGTGTTTCATTTTTACCTTGTTGTTGAGTTTGTTTATGATGTCTGTTTTGTAGCCGTTTTAGATAGCAATTTGTGTGGTTGTACTTAATTCCTGCGTGTATTTTTCAGGTTTGGGCGGTGTTCTATTTATACTGTGGAGCATGTGTGTGAAACTGGCATATTTATGCACTGTCTTGCGGTTGGATGAGTTATGGATAACAGTGCTTGTGGATGTTTGTTCTGTGCAGATGGAAAATTCATGTTGGTGGTTGTTTCATGCGACTGTAAGATCCAAGAAATTTAGTTCATTGTTTTTTTTTTCGATTTCCACTGTGATGTGGATTTGTGGGTGTACTGTGTTGATGTTACGGTGTAGCTCTTCTATCCTTTTTTGTGTTTCATCTACGGACTGATTATGTCACCCACATATCGGTACAGTACATTATTTTGTACCCTCCTTGTTTTACAAAGTTACTGAACATTGTGTTCTTTATATGATCCAAGAAAATGTTGGCTGAGGTTCCATTGATGGGGGACCCCAGGCGTATCGCCCCCTCTTGTTGCAAATAGAAGTTGGGGGTATGTGTTTGCACATGGATGTAATGTTAAAAGATACTACTTTTCCTGTTTGGGGGATGTTGACACTGGCTTGGTCAGGTGCAACATCAACTGCCGTGGAGCGTAAACATATGATGGAGCATGATAGGAAATGACATTGTGAGACCTTACTTCGCCTCAGGTGTTCTAAATGGACATTCGTACGCACACTTTCTGAATAACATTCTTCCGGTTCTTCTAGAAAAAGTCTGAATATTCGACAACGTATATAGCTGCAAATGGTTCAAATGGCTCTGAGCACAATGGGACTCAACATCTTAGGTCATAAGTCCCCTAGAACTTAGAACTACTTAAACCTAACTAACCTAAGGACATCACACACACCCATGCCCGAGGCAGGATTCGAACCTGCGACCGTAGCAGTCCCGCCGTTCCGGACTGCAGCGCCAGAACCGCACGGCCACCGCGACCGGCATATAGCTGCAACACCATGGTTGTCCAGCACACTGACCCCTTATTGTATCGCTAATACTGAATAAGAACTTTCCTAGATGCTGGATAGGACGAAATTCTGTTGTCAAATGGCCCGCGAAGTCCTCCGATTTGACTCCTCTCGATTTCTTTTTTTGGGGAGCGCTCAAAGATGCAGTCTACGACGAAACCCAAATTACGTCAGACGACATGTATAGTCGAATCACCAGTGCATGATCAACCCTATCACCTACTGTAATTACATCTGTTCATTGACCTTACGAATGGCGACTGCGCATGTGCCTTTTAGTCCATGGTCAGAAGTTTGAACACATGCTTCAATAAATGGTAAAGTTAATGTTTTGGATGTCAAAATTTGTGTTATGTAATTTTCGTGGTTAGCAAATCATTGTTAATAAATTGTTTGTCATTTACGTGTGTATGAAATTGCATTGCAATGTCAAATACGTTGTCAGCGTAGTTGATAACAACGCCATTACGCGCTAACGTTCAGCATAAAACGACGTTTCGTAAAGAAGAATATTAATTTTTCGTTGTACACTGGTCGCTAAAGTATCTTAGTAAACTTTTTCGTTCAAAGAACATTACTTGATGGTTCAAATGGCTCTGAGCACTATGGGACTCAACTGCTGAGGTCATTAGTCCCCTAGAACTTAGAACTAGTTAAACCTAACTAACCTAAGGACATCACAAACATCCATGCCCGAGGCAGGATTCGAACCTGCGACCGTAGCGGTCTTGCGGTTCCAGACTGCAGCGCCTTTAACCGCACGGCCACTTCGGCCGGCAAAGAACATTACTCATACGATATAATTTAGAGTAGTGTAGGTACAGACAGATGTTCGACAACATGTGTTTCACCTCTAAGAAGCAGACACCTGCTTATAGGAAATGATAATTTAAATCTGCCTTCTAATATTCAAGTATTTAATACAGCAGTTGCTTTTTGCCACCTATAAGACCTCTTTATCTTCTAAGAATGAATAGTTGATTTCTCTGTTTCAGTCCACGTAAATCTGGGGTGATACACAAATGTGAAATAGTTCATCTAAGCCCTTAGTGATACTTTAGATTGTAGACCGTGTCTCATATCCTTATACAACATTTGTAGTTGAAACTGCATCTAGGTAATAAGTTGGTTCAAGAGGAAATAAAGCTTTATTCTTGTAGCGCAGACCTATCTAACGGTATACAACTACGAAGCCTCGTACGAGACGCCTGCTTGTCAGTGTTTGCACCGCTAATGCCGTTTCTGACCACCGTGCTCTCACATTCTAGGACAGTTCTCGATTATTTTTACGACAGCTTTCAACGCCAACATTAGCAAATGCTATATCACCGTAACTGTTTCCTCAAGAGCTATCGAATTCAGCTATAAAAAGTGTACGGTTCTATTTACTTACTTCAGTATCTAACTTGATACCATCGCTAAAAACATTAACCAAACATAACCATAAGTGCACCTCGACGCTCTAAGATTTGTCGAGAACCGTGTTTTGATATGTGTAATAGTTCACGAAATAAATGGGGTTTCACGTCTTACGTAACTCACCCTGTATATGGCCATTGGCGCTTGGTAATTTATCAATGGACTTTTTTTTTTTTTTTTAGTTCGCAATAACGTCTTGAGTACCGGATGTAGTAGAACTTTTGTACACTTGAGAAATAACATAGAAGAGTACGAAATGTCAACCTTTCTTTTCTTTGCTAATACTATAATTCATCCAGAGACAGCATTCAATCCAACCTACCTGTCCGACAAAACACGTTGTTTGAATCGCACAAAATGATTTCGTACACAGGGACAAATTACATTGTGTATAAATAACTTACAATGTCAAAACCTCACGATATCTGAATACGTGTGTGTGGTTGATATCCAGACAACTGCGTACTGGAATAGGATGATTACAAACAACTTCTGTTCAATTTATAATGTTATTTTATTTTCTGCCTTTCACGTACAGACTAGAAACAGATATTATAGAATACGAAATGACAACTGGGTGAGTTTGTTAGCCCAGCTGTTCAGTAAAGAAGATGTTTCAATTAGAAACTGTAAGTGTTTCGCGGCGGGGGACGGGGGGGGGGGGGGGGGGGGAGCGAGTCCATCGGTCGTTCTTTCGTCTCCTTACTCACTCTCGTCACTTTCATCGAACAGTTGATCTACCTCTATATTTCTCCCTTCCGACGTCCCTTCACTCTGCAGTAGTAGATACACGTTAGGCAGTGTAAAGCAGCATTGATGGCTCTGAGCACTATGCGACTTAACTTCTGAGGTCATCAGTCGCCTAGAACTAATTAAACGTAACTAACCTAAGGACATCACACACATCCATGCCCGAGGCAGGATTCGAACCTGCGACCGTAGCGGTCGCTCGGTTCCAGACTGTAGCGCCTAGAACCGCACGACCACTCCGGCCGGCGCAGCATTGAGGAAACCACACAGAGGCCTCGTAACTCAAGTTGCAAATCAGTTCCCGTAAGTTCATTTTCCGGTCTCACGCACTGCTTTCCGGAGCGGGCAGGAGCGTCTGGCCCCGGCACGAATCCGCCCGCCGGACTTGCACCGAGGTCCGGTGAGCCGGCCGGTCTGTGGATGGTTTTTAGGCGGTTTTCCATCTCCCTCTTTGAATGCGGGCTGGTTCCTCTTATTCCGCCTCAGCTACATTATGTCGGCGATTGCTGCGCAAACAAGTTCTCCACGTACACCACCATTACTCTACCAGGGAAACATAGGGGCTACACTCGTCTGGTGTGATACGTTCCCAGGGGAGGATGGAGAGGGTCCACCGGGGGCCGAACCGCACAATAACCCAGCGTTCGGTGTCGGGCGGCGGAGGGGTGAAGTGGACTGCGGTGGTCGTCGTGGGGTTGTGGACCACTGCGGCTGAAGCGGGGACGGAGCCTGTCCATCGTTTCTAGGTCCCCGGTTAAAGTAACATAACATAACGTAACAAGTTCATTTGCACAAATTTCGGACAGTAGGAGAATGCAGTTTAATTGCAGTAAGAATTTGAAAATTCTGTTAACGTCTTTTCTTCATAAAGAAGCACATGGAATGGCTATCAAGTCCGTATTTAATAATGAAAATGCTCTATCATTCCAAGTTCACTGTTTATCCAACATATTTCACACGAAAAAGCAGCCAGAAAGTCCGATCCGATTAAATTTGCGATCTAACAGTCACTGACCCACCACTATTAGCGAGTTGAACATTCTACATCTACATCTACATCTACATCGATACTCCGCAAGCCACCTGACGGTGTGTGGCGGAGGGTACTTTGAGTACCTCTATCAAAAATTTTCAAATGTGTGAGAAATCTTATGGGACTTAACTGCTGAGGTCATCAGACCCTAAATTATCCTAAGGACAAACACACACACACATGCCCGAGGGAGGACTCGAACCTCCGCCGGGACCAGCCACACAGTCCCTGACTGCATCGCCCTAAACCGCTCGGCTAATCTCGCGCGGCTGAGTACATTTATCGGTTCTCCCTTCTGTTCCAGTCTAGCATTGTTCGTGGAAAGAAAGACTGTTGGTATGCCTCTGTGTGGGCTCAAATCTCTCTGATTTTATCCTCATGGTCTCTTCGTGAGTTATACGTTGGAGGGAGCAATATATGGCTTAACTCCTCGGTGAAGATATGTTCTCGACACTTCAACAAAAGCACATAACGAGCTACTGAGCGTCTCTCTTGCAGAGTCTGACACTGGAGTTTATCTGTCATCTCCGTAACGCTTTCGCGATTACTAAACGATCCTGTAACGAAACGCCCTACTCTCCGTTAGATCTTCTCTATCTCTTCTATCAACCCTATCTGGTACGGATCCCACGCCGGTGAGCAGTATTCTAGCATATCCCACAGTTCAATTTTATAAGGTTTTACATAAAATGACGTTGAGTTTTAACGTATGTCCCGCATACACACTCTCATTCATTCGTATGCAGTCACAAACATAAAAAAGTAATAGCAAATAATAATTCTGAACGATTTTTATACTATATAACGTAGAGTAATTAAAGTTTTGAAAAAAATTCTAGTTAAGTGATTTTATATACTTTGAGCTTCGTTATGACTTCAGATGATAATAAAAGACATTTAGTTATTGTTCCTAAATGAGATTTGAAATATAAGTGTCGGTTTTAGGACATTTAAGTAATTTTCTCAATCTGATATTGTTTCCGTTTTATGAGTACCTTTCTTTCTTTCTTTAGTTGTTTTCTTGGAAGCATCTCTTAAATTTTCTCTCTCTTGCTCAGTGGTTGAAAGTCAGTGATTCTTCATCGATGTCCTCGCGATATACGTTACCAAACATATAATATCACATATCGTGTCCTGCATTGCTATCCGTTTCCTTAGCGCTCTTTATGATACGAGAAAGTTGCATATCTACTTACTAAATACAACACATTTTGTTAGATGCTCCCCAAAGGTTTTTCGTCGTCTAGGTACATTTTTTGTCAGGTTTTTTTTTTCAGTTCGGCTTCATAATTTTCCTAAACTTCTCTTCCATGAGTCAGATGAAACTGAAGTATTGACATATTTCGCTCTGTTAATAAACTACGGAGCATACGATAAATTCAAACACAAATGTCAGTGGCGGCTGGTGGCTAAAATGAATAGGGGTTGACTACTTTTACTGAATTATGCGAATTACCTTTCCAAATAATTGAAGTTCCTAAATTACTTAAAAATTTTTGTAGCTGTAAAATTACGTTAAAATGAACCTGACGACGTTCATGGGCTGAATCTCTTGGAGAGGTATATTTATGAGAAAGTCCATCCTTTTTTCATTTTTCATGGCGAATCTGTCCATGACTCTTGTTGAAATCTGGAAGCCTTTGGATCATTTTCTTTTCAATAGATAGCGTGAAAAGAGCAGACAGTTTAACTTCGTCCATGGTACTTCTAAAAAACATTTTTAATCTGCGACCAAGTCTAGAAACACCTCTCTGCTTCACATGTTTTAATTGGGGTAGTAGTTACTAATTTCAGTAAGTTCAAACGTCACCCAAAGTTTCTTGCAGGTTATTTTTAATTAACAACTTCAGAAGGTCAATTGCACTTTTCATTCCTTTAAATCATTTCGAGAAAAAAAGATAACTAATCCAGTTCCTAAATTAGCTTTATTTAACGATGACTAGCGCTGCATGACAGCAGAAAGAATTTATTTGGGAAATGTATTTTTCAGTGAAGCTAAAATATGGTGGTTAAGTAAATTAGAGGCCAATAAACGACTTGAGAATTCAACTCTCTGCTCTGCTGCATTGTTATGTCACCTACTTCATTTGTACATTAGTATATTAGTTTATTCCTAGATTCTGAAATTTTATTTTCGAATGACTTTCTTACTTGTTTTTTTTTTTTTTTTTTTGAGACGGGTTCAGTGGTTACATTTTGTAACTAGATGTACAAGGTATGCACATGGGGCACTGTTTTATAAAATACCTTCGAACAGAAGGAAAATTTAGGAAAATTTTAGCTATTGCAGGTTCAACCTCAGACCAGTTGCTCGATTCACAGGTGTCGTCTGACATATATATTGAAGACATTCTAGAATGGCTTCTTTACTCTCATGAACTGTAAGGACTGTTCTCACTCTGAAGTTCCACTTGTGGCTGAACCCAAAGGGACTTTTGTATCACAGATCCATCTAGACTAGAAACTCTTTGAGGTGAATGACTGAAGAATATTGGTATGTCTGCAATTGGACTGAAAAACCGTTTTATTTGCTTGTTTTGACTTGGAGGTTGAGAAAGAATTAAGTTCAGTTGATGTGTCTAACAGTGGACACAATATGGGAAATGATGCACTTCTCTTACAGTTGTTTAAACCCCTCAATGCTGGCCGCGCACGACGCATGCACACTCATATCTTTGAGATGTTACTTTTGTTTCTGTTCTGGGACAACATCGACGACGGCATTTTAATGCAATCTGCTCAGCAGGAGGCATCGTTACCAGATGGACTTAAAAACGTTCAAAATCTTTTTAGCAGGCTTTTCAGTTGCAATACATAAAGAAATACTACAAACAACAAAAAACTTACCGTAGATATTTTTGCATTAATTTCCTCATGACATAAATGTGACACACACACTTGCAAATCATTTTGTATATTCTCGGATGTACCTTTACAGATTGTAGTAATGTTCATGCGCTCTTTTACAACTGCATATAAGGCTGAGGTGAAATTTTTTACCCCTCTGAATATTCCCGCATTGTCAGATTCTGCTGTTTCATCCTGTCTACGTAAGGAAAACTCAAATTCGCTGCACAATAACCCTGAAAGAGTGGCTCGGTGTGGGGCGGCGGAGGAGTGAAGTGGACCGCGGTGGTCGTCGTGGGGTTGTGGACCACTGCAGCTGCGGCGGGGACGGAGCCTCTCCGTCGTTTCTAGGCCCCCGGTTACAATGCAATACAACGGTATCCTAAATGGGTAGATAACAGACTTAGGTGTATTGGTAGATTACTAGAACATTGCAATCTGTCTACTAAGGACGTTCATACTGATTTGATGGTACTTGGTTTCGTTTACTTTACTCACAAGCGAAATTATTCCAACGAGGCTAATCACATTCGCTCTGCAACTGCATTCACGTACTTCAAACTTTTTTTAATCGAGTTTTCTATTACTGGTCAGTTACTTACCGGCCGTTCTTAATTTAAAATTATCCCCTGACTATCTAAATGATCAACACAATACTGTCTTTTATTCCTGATCGCGTACGCGCACAAGCTCACGATTGTCTATTTAAAAAGACTCACACAGGGCTAACTCGCTCTCCAAAGCAAACGACGGACTCCAGGAGGTACCTATCTAGTACAATGAGACTTCCCTCTGAACGTTGCTAACTAGCTGGATCAACGAAGCATAAAAGTACACACATCAAAAAATGTTTTGCATCTCCCCGGTTCTCAGAACTCCTGAAGATAGACGTTGACTGTGGATACTGCATCACAGACACAGTCCCTTTGACTCTTCAGGGAAGTCACTAAACCCGGCCAAAGATGTAAACAACCATGTATGAGCAGCGTCTGTTGAAACGGGGGGGGGGGGGGGCTGTCCGACAGCCGATCAGTTCCAGTCGTTTCACCAGGAAGGACCTACACAGCCCGCGTTGTCTGTAGTTCAACCATGCCTAGACGGGCAATACCGTAGTTTGATCACGCGGTACAGATGGACCCAACAACATGCCGAATGGACCGCTCAGAATTGGTATCACGACGACTATCGCATATACCTACAACCAGACAACCGTCGGAGACGTGTTTGGAGGTAACCCGGTCAGGCTGAACGCCTTAGACACACTGTCTAGCGAATGCAACAAGGCGGAGGTTCCCTGCTGTCCTTGGGATGTCATTATGGGGGCCGAAGTCCGCCGCTGGTGGTCATGGAAGGTACCGTAAAGTGCTGTACGATACGGGAATGCCATCCTCTGACCGATAGTGCAACCATATCGGCAGCATATTGGCGAGGCATTCGACTTCATGGACGAAAATTCGTGCCCCCATCGTGCACATCTTGTGAATGGCTTCCTTCAGGATAACGACATCGCTCGACTAGAGTGGCCAGCTTGTTCTCCAGACATGAATCCTATCGAACATGCCTGGGATAGATTGGAAAGGGCTGTCTATAGACGACGTGACCATCAACCACTCTGAGGGATCTACGCCGAATCGCCGTTGAGGAGTGGGACAATCTGGACCAACAGTGTCTTGATGAACTTGAGGATAGTATGCCACGACGAATACAGGCATGCATCAGTGCAAGAGGACGTGCTACTGGGTGTTAGAGGTACCGGTGTGTAACAGCAATCTGGACCACCACATCTGAAGGTCTTGCTGTACGGTGGTATAACATGCAATTTGTGGTTTACATGATCAATAAAAATGGCGGAAATGATGTTTGTATTGATCTCTATTCCAGTTTTCTGTACAGGTTCCGGAACTATCGGAACCGAGGTGATGCAAATTTTATTTTATGTGTGTATGTTCGGGGAGACAGGAGAAATTAGGTTTTTGGACCCAGCTTCATTAAGATCATTAGAGACGGAGCACAAGCGCGGATTGTTCCAAGGACGAGAAAGGAAATCAGCTGTGTGCTCAGAAGGGAACCATCCTGAGATTTACGTGGAATGATGTAGGGAAATTACGGAAAACCGAAATCTGGATAGTCCGACACAGATTTGAACCTTTGTCACTCCGAATACGAGTCCAGTGTGCTATCAACAGAATTAGGCTGTCTGTGATAGGATCGATATCTGAACTCTTACTTTCCCTCACTAAATGTTTTTGAGACCAACAAGAACGAAGGAGTTTCTTCTTCTTCTTTCGTTTCACCCTCTTTGGTGTACGCTGGATCAATCATTTCTTTGAGCGTTGTTCTCTTCTTAGGGCCCAGTATTTCTTCATTCTTTCTGATCTTGTTTTCCTCTCTTCTTCGGAGATGAAGGGTTTGGACTTTTGTGTAGATTTGTGTTGGAAACTTATGTTTTAATCTTTAGTAATTAATTTAGCTGTTCGATCAATAAGTGAATTTTCTGAAATCTTTAATTCTACTAGGTCTTTCTCAGTTTCTTTAAACCAGTTGGGTTTCGTTTTGCGGTTACGGAAAAAGTCAAAGATTTGTTTAGTTAATGTGTTGGAATTTATTCTGAGAAGATGACCATAAAAATTTATCCTCCTTTTTCGCATAGTATCTGAAAGTTTTTCAATTTTCTTGAAGAGAGTTTAATTTATTATGTATATAATCTT
This sequence comes from Schistocerca americana, assembly GCF_021461395.2. Classification (NCBI taxonomy): domain Eukaryota; kingdom Metazoa; phylum Arthropoda; class Insecta; order Orthoptera; family Acrididae; genus Schistocerca; species Schistocerca americana. The sequence continues at coordinate 692,774,395 of NC_060130.1, forward strand.
ATTGTCTTGAAATTTTGGTCCTGTGATTTTTCTTAAAATTTTTCTTTCCTTTAGCTCAAGTTTCTCCATTTGGCCTTTGAAATTCATGTTTAGTTTTTCTGCTGCATACAGTGCTTCTGGATTAATCACTGGCCTGTAATGTGTAATTCTGGACCCCCATGAAAGGGATTTTCTGTTGTATGAATTTTTTGTTAGTTGGAAGGCGAATTCAAGTTTACTTTTTCTGGATTCCGTTGCTTTGCTTTCCACAGCATTCCAACTAATCCATTCTCCGAGATATTTGAATTCTTTCGCCATTTCAATCTTTTGTTCTTGAACTTTGGCGTATTTACATGAGTGCTTGATGTCCGTCAATATCTTAGGTTTTCAAAGGAGATGTGAAGACCTATTTTAGCTGCTTGTTTCTTTAGTTCAAGGATTAGCTCCTGTGCTTCTTCCATTGTTTCAGCAAACAGGGCCTATCATCTGCAAAAGCAACGCAATTTACTTTAAGTTTCTTATTTTTGCAACCCAGTCTTATACCACTATTAATATTTGTGCTCCATTCTTTGACTACTTTCTCGAGCGCACAATTGAACAGCAACGGTGAGAGCCCATCCCCTTGTCGCACTCCCATTTTTATTTCAAAGGGTTCCGATAATTCGCCCATAAATTTAATTTTCTAAAATGTATTTGTAAGGTCGCCTTTTATAATATTAGTTGTTTTCTTATCCAAACACATCTCTTCCAGGACTGATAACAGTGATTCTCTATCATTCGAATCATATGCTATTTTGAAATCAATGAAGGAGATTACGTATGTCTTTGCTCTTGATTTTTGGTATGCCATGACGTTTTTGAGGTTTAGTATTTGTTTCGAACATGATCTACCCTTTCTAAAACCTCCCTGGTATTCCCCGATCTGCGGGTCCAATTGCGGCTCTGCCCTGTTCAAAAGGACTTTAGAAAGAATTCAGCAGTGATAATCCTCTGTAATTGTTGCGGTCTGTCTTCAAACCTTTCTTGTAAATAGGGTGGATGATAGCTGTTCTCCAGTTTGTGGGGATCTCTTCTTCCTTCCAGATTTTATCGAAAACACACTGAAGGGATGTAATTGCATTTTTGTCAGCCTTTCTCCATAGTTCGGCCACTATTTGGTTTCCTCCGGACGCGTTGTTGTTTTTAAGTTCTGAAATGACCTTCTGTAGTTATGCAATCGTCGGTGGTTCTGAATCCAGCTTCTCACGGTTATTTTGGTTTGATTCAAATTTTTCAAGGATGGGTTCACGATTCATGAGTTTCTAAAAGTAGCCTGCAAGTATTTTCCAGTTTTCCGCGTTATTGTGAGCGATGGTCCCATTTACATTTCGAAAGTGGAGGGTGGGTGCTTTGTATCTTGATAATCTTTGTTTGTAAGTTCTGTAAAAGCTTCATGTGTTGTTTTTAGTACATTCTTCATCAATTTGGAGGAGAGTTTTGTTTTTACATGTCTTCTTAATTATCTTTATATTTTTATTTACCAGTTTTCTAACTGTAATGAAATTCAATCTGCTTTCTTCTGTTTTCTGTGATTACCAGTTTTGCTATGATTGTTTTCTTGTTTCAATGAAGGCATCACATTCCGGCGACCACCTGGCATGTTTTTTACTTTTTATGTTCCAGGTGCTATCCGTTCGGCTGTAGTAATGAGATTTTCCTTGACATCTTCCCAGCTTTGTGTCTGAATGTTTTCTGTCGCTTTTGTGAATTCATTCGATTTTAATATCTTTTCCGTGCTGTACTTCCGACCCTTAATTTGTTTCATGCTGCGTTTGCTGTTTGGGATGACTTTGAACTTAATGTTAGATAGGTAGTGGTCTGAATCCAAGTTTGTACCCTTGAGTACCCTGACATTCACGATATCTTTGCGAGAAATGTTCTTGATTGCCACATGATCAAGCTGAAATTCCCCAAGGCTATGATTTGGGGGTATAGATGTCTTTTGTCTGGGTGGTAGTTTCTAGAAATCTGTGGATTTAAGAATTAAAAGGTGTGCTTGGCAAAGTTCTATTAGCCTCACATCATTTCTATTTGCTCTCTTGTGTGCTGGATAGTCTCTAACTATTTTCTTATATCTTTTTTCTTTACCTATCTGTGCATTAAAGTCTCCAAGAAGAATGATGATATTTTTATCTGGAATTTTCTGAATAATATCATCTAGAGGATTCTAAAAGGCATCCACTTCTTCTTTGTTTTTATTGTTATCTTCATTTATAGGGGCATGTGCATTGATAATGGTGTAGATTTTGTTTGCGCATGTGAATGTAAGACTTGAGATTCTTTCTGATTGGGAATCAAAGTCAACTATTGAGTTCAAGATTTGTTTGTTGATTATAAAGGCTGTTACAAGATGTGGTACATTTTTCGTTACTGTCGGTCCCACTTTCCGTTTGTATACCCTAAAACCTTCGGAATCGAAGGTATTTGTATCCATGTATCATGTTCTTGAATGGCTGTTATGAGTATGTTGTGGTTCTTTAGCGTATCTGTTAGATGTTTTAGTTTTCTGGTTTTCAACAATGAGTTTGCATTGAAAGTTGCTAGGTACGTTGATTGCCTGTGTTGAAATTTGGATGAGATTCCTAGACACTCCTACTTGTCTTACTGCAATGTTGCAGACTCCCCAGAATTCGAATGTCTGCTGACGTACTGGCATACGGTAGATCGTCGACCTGGGGTAAAATAGCTTACATCACACACTTCCATGATTGATGGAAGTTATTTTGGGTGTGACCCAAAGGCCACAAAAATTACAAACAAGATTGTGAGTCTTGGAGGTAGTTCTTCCGCTCTCTCCGCCGTTGGGAATCTGAACTTCCTCTTACGCCTTTGAGACCGTTGACCAGCTTTCACCTAGTAACCCTAGGCAGGGGCCCTTACAGGGTGCTACCATCCGGAGCCAGATGGACCCAAGTGTTTTAACGAGGTGTTACTCCTCCCCCTCCTCCTTCCTCATCACTTGCGAAATGAGGCCCCGGGCTTGGGACCGGAAATGATGGAGTTGAAGGAGTTTATTAAATGTGAGATTCCAGAAATAGAACCGTACTCACGAATTACAACGGCTCCATCACTTTCACATCAATCGTCGGGTTGCCAATATTTTAAAGGAACTAACACATCGCATTCATTCATTACTATCAATGTATAATTCTTACAAAGTTTGCTTCTACATGACGTAAACTGTTTAAAACAAATCACAACAATTGATAGTCTTATTTGGTTTCAGTCCGTTTCCAAATCTCTTGGAATACTGTTTTCAAAGCTATAAGTAAGTTGCACTTTAACCATATATATATATCAAAGTTCAAAAACAGACATAACTGAAATTCGTAAAGCTTACAAGAGGTCCACATTAATAGTGTGGTATTTTTAATTAGACGTAAAGGAACTGGTCTGCTACATCCTAATCGCCTTTTTCAGTGCAACAATTGAAAATTAAGCAACCACCAAAGACAAAATTTACCAGTATGAAAATTTTTTGAGAAACTCAGTACTGCTGGAAGGAAACACCAATCAAATCACGCGTTCAGAGCATGTCCTTTGACTAAAACGTTTATGCACCGGGAGACACTACTGATTGATATGGTGGCCACGCACATGCAACCACTTCACTACCTGCGAGCTGACGATTCGCCTTCCTCGCTCACCAACTGCTATGGCGCCGTGCTGCGCTATTGCAGCGATGAAGCTGCCCGTTGCTCTGCCCAGGTGATCGAGGTCGGCGGCTGCACCAGGGCTGCCTGAATCTCCGAACGCTGTTGTAGGTCGTCGTGCTCTGGTCGACTGTCTCCATTGTCACGGCCGAATGCTGCGCCCTCTCGCCTTCGGCCAGCCCCTTATTACAAATGCAATACACTAGGCATGCCACATGCTTCTGCTCACAGGTATCTAATGGCCGCTGACACCTGGGACACGACTTAACGAGTGCTGCAAGTCCTGAATTAACATATTCCTTACCACGACATCATTGTGATTAATTGCAACAGACTAAGTACGATATCTTTTTCGCTTTCTTGTGTTTCGGAATGTACCCATACAGCCAACTCAACACCGGAAGTATTATACTAGAGTTTGTTTTTGAGATATGAGAGTATCCATTAGTTTAAGTTGTACCTTCGTATGAAGTTACATAGTCTTACCAAACGACAAATTTTCACGTACACTGTATATTGAAGCCAGTAAACAACACGAAAATTTAACACAGGATACACAAAGGTAGAGTAGGTGCAATAAAAATTCTACTGGTAACCCGTAAGGATTGATAATTCGCTGCTGTTACTCATCTGAGTTATCGCAATTGAATCCATAATAATGACTATGTATTTAAATTTTGATAGAACGTTATTTTGGATGTCATGTAACAATTGTTTCAGAAGCTACGTATAGAGAATAGAATACTTTTTTAGGTCTATGACTGCCGTCTGAACAGAACATGGGAACATTATACAAAAACCTGATTTGGATATTACAGCCACACGTATAGATACACTAACATACAGATACAATGATATTCGAGGAACATACAAACATTTATGGGCTCTACGTTCAATGTTTTGCTGAGTAGTACGTGGGAAGGTAGTCAGTCAATTGTGCTTTGTTCTTCTCCTGGCGTTCTAATTATCGAGAGCAGTAGATTAGCAGCACAGGGAGCTGTATTTGGATATTGGCTCTGTTGACAAACTCGTACAGTATTTCATGTGTTACTATTTCATTGGAAGTTAATAAAGTATACACGCTGCATTGGAACTGGTGACCAAAACCCCGGATATCACCTGCAAGTACGTCTGTGTATTACGTTCTCAGAGGACATTTTAGGAATGAATAGTTTCAATCTTCTTCCTGTCCGAAAAACATAGACGTGTGGCGCTTAGGTTGAGCCGACTGAGGTGTGTGTTGAACTTCCAATAATTAAATTTCGGTCATGCTACAACTGTCATGAACTTCCTCAATGTTTTGATCTTGTTACACCATGTTGCTCTCGAAATCGTGGGACGGATTAGAGCGTAGTGACTGCCTTTGTTTTCAAATGTCCTCCACTATTCTTTTTACAAGTCCAGTAACAGCCACTTTCTGAGCATGGGTATCATATCTGTAAGAGGGAATGTATCATATTTAGCATAGGAATGTATGCTTTTTTACTACATATACTTGTTCAATTCGAGGTATTCGAGAGTAGCTTTTCCTGCATACATTGTCATATTTAGATAGTTCATCTTCAACCGGAAAACAGCGTGAATAATTGCTGTAACTCTGGGGTTGGTGCAGCTGTTATGAAGATTTCTAAACAGTTGTAATGCTGACATACTATTAGAGAGAAAGACAACTGTGTCTTCTGTGGTCCTCTGTGCGAATATCAGGTCTTCCTAATTCACAATAAGCTCGGTTGTCGTAACAGTAGTGTGTGGGTACAGATTATGGTATATAGGCCTTGCCATTTGCTTGAGGATACGCCATTGACACTGCTAGCGGCGTCGCTACACTTGGACTCTTCCTGATGCGTCGCGCACGCATCGCGATAGTAACAAAGGATTTTTTGTTGTGTCAAAACCTTGCGCTTACTCAGTCAGCAACCAACAACACAGACAGATTATGCGTACACCGAACTCAAAGGGAACATCTCTTCAGACAACAGACAGTGGATGGCCGTGCACCACCCGGCCACAGGTGGCAACCCAGGCACCGCCAGAGGTCACTGGCCGCACGAAAGTGGTATCTGCACTGTCCTAGCGCCCAGGTAGTATTTACGCTGGTGTGTGGGCTACACTCCAGCAGAGTTTCTTGGGCCAGGCACCGATTGCGAAAGCGTTCCCACACTCAGGATTTCACTCTGTAGCTGCCGCTACGACGACGAAGCCATCCACGACGACCTTCGGCTCGGGGAGATGTCAGCTCCCGACCTACTCCATTCGTGGCGTCTACACTGAAGAGACATGGCATCCAACGCTGTGACCAGTAATTCGTCTTTGTAATATTTATCTTTGTTTTTCATCGGCAGAATGCCAGACTTAAACTTCTTGCTTCCCTTCAGGGCCATCTTCTCGGGACTTTAATTTTAGCACATTCCTTCCGGACTTTGATTATGGCATGCTTAGTGTATGCACATTGGATTTTGGAACTTTAAATTTACTGTGACATTTTCAGGCCTTCAGAAAGGTATCGTCGTTCTTTCACTAGCCAATAAGTGACAAGTTTTCAATTGTTTTGTTTCAGAATAACTCCCATCGGAGAACACTGTTAATGTGTGTCACGACAAACATCATATTTATTTCATACCTGAGTATTTTTTCTGCACCACATTCGGTGGACACATCATTTTTGCCATTTTCTTAATATCCCGCCGCCCCACAGCGAATGGTGGCCAATTAAGTCACCTAGTGGCAGAAAGGTTTTCCAGTAGAGCCTATTACTGTTGTTAACTGTTGTTTGCAAAGCGTTTCATTAGGTGCTTTGTATGCTGAGACCAAGTTCAGATGCATGATTCCATAGGCAGATGCTCACCATTTATAGCGCATCATGTTGAGTGCCGGTATTGACAATGGAAAAGTGGATATCTAGTTTCATTAACAGTGTTGCACCACCATGACCGCCATCTCTATCTTCTCTACTGACAGAGTAGCTCGGGAGTGCGAACGATTCGCTCAATTTTTCCCATGTTTCTATGATGGCACAAATGTCTACGTTATTTTCGAGAAGAAGATGTCGAAGGCTGCCTTTCTCGGTGAACTCTGTTTGCTGAGTCTGTGATAATGTGGTGGGCAGTGGTTGGAACCCATTGAAGCATGAGGAAGGCACCGTTGTGATTGATACATTTGTTGCCGAGTGACTGAGACACACTGGGCAGGTCCGAGGTAAACCACTATGATCACCGGCTCAATGAATACGGGTTGGTGGATTAGACATACCACAGGCATCACTCCTGTGCGGGCCAGTTTAGTATGCACAACTTGTGCTACTTCTGCACTGATTGCTGCCATGTCCAGATCGCAAACAATTATGTCACTGTAGAACAGAAGGTACACTATGTGATCAAAAGCATCCGGACACCTGGCTGAAAATGACTTACAAGTTCGTGGCGCCCTCCATCGGTAATGCTGGAATTCAGTATGGTGTTGGCCTACCCTTAGCCTTGATGATAGCTTACACTCTCACAGGCATACATTCACTCAGGTGCTGTAAGGTTTCTTGGGGAATGGTAGCCCATTCTTCACGGAGTGCTGAACCGAGGAAAAGTATCGATGTCGGTCGACGAGGCCTGGTACGAAGTCGGCGTTCTAAAACATCCAAGACGTGTGCTGTAGGATTCAGATCAGGACCCTGTGCAGGCCAGTCCATTACAGGGATATTACTGTCGTGTAACCACTCCACCACAGGCTGCGCATTATGAACAGGTGCTCGATCGTGTTAAAAGATGTAATCGCCATCCCCGATTTGCTCTTCAGCAGGAGGAAGCAAGAAGGTGCTTGAGACATCAATGTAGGCCTGTAATGTGATAGTGCGACGCAAAACAACAAGGGGTGCAAGCCCCCTCCATGAAAAACACGACCACACCATAACACCACCAGCTCCGAATTTTGCTTTGGCACTACACACGCTGGCAGATGACGTTCACCGGGCATTCGCCATACCCACATCCTGTCATCGGATCGCCACATTGTGTTCCGTGATTCGTCACTCCACACAACGTTTATCCACTGTTCAGTCGTCCAATGTTTACGATCCTTACATCAAACGAGGCGTCGTTTGGCATTTACCGGCGTAATGTGTGGCTTATAAGAAGCCGCTGGACCATGAAATCCAAGTTTTCTCACCTCCCGCCTAACTGTCATAGTTATTGCAGTCGATCCTGATGCAGTTTGGAATTCCTGTGTGAAGGTTTGGATAGATGTCTGCCTATTACACATTACGATCCTCTCCAACTGTCGGCGGTCTCTGTCAGTCAACAGACGAGGTCGGCCTGTACAGTTTTGTGCTGTACATGTCCCTTCACGATTCCACTTCGCTATCACACCGGAAACAGTGAACCTAGGGATGTTTAGGAGTGTGGAAATCTCGCATACACGCGTATGACACAAGTGATACCCAATTACCTGATGAAGTTCGAAGTCCGTGAGTTCCACGGTTCGCCCCATTCTGCTCTCTCAAGATGTCTACTGACTACAGCTCTCGCTGCTACGGAGCACCTGACAGTAGGTGGCAGCACAATGCACCTAATATGAAAAACGTATGTTTTTGGGAGTGTCCGGATACTTTTGATCACATAGTGTATATACACGTCCACTGGACAACAACGTCTTGGAACAAACTGCATTAAATAAGTTGGTGCATACATAATTCGTTTATAGCAATTTAAATTTAATTCGTTTCAAGGAGAGACATACAACGCATCTTTTCAAAATTTAACAAGAAAATTGATGTAAACGTATAGCACTGTCTGTAAAAGAGGCCTATCTTTTCCTAAATATAAGAGTATTCATATTGTTGCTTCATGACATTCACATGTACTTGTATATAATTAAGAGAATCTACACATTCTTATGGCAATAAAACATGCATGAAACCTTCGTGCTGTGCTGTCGTTGTTTTCGTTTTCTAGCACACTTCACAACTTCTCAGCAAATGCCTTGTGTGCCTAGACATATTAGAGATCCAAAAATTTCGTCGGAGTTTCTACACACAGTTTTTTGGATCGAAATGTCCGCAGCTGAATTGAATATATCGCTCTATGTTTTCTGTGCCTTGTTTGTGGATACGTAGTCTCCATCTTTCTTTACGTCCCTTATTTTTGTGATATAACAAGCTGTCATGCATAAGACAATAACTACTTATTTTTTCTTCACTTACCCCGTTATGTTTCCTTATCTCACTAACAATTTCTCGTCTTCATTCTGCTCTCTCCTAATGATCTGTAACATTCTCAGCACTCTTTCTTGGAGCATGACCCTATTCACTAGAAACATTTTCTAATGCTGTATGACTGGAAGTGTGGGTTGATTTTCTAGACCTAGTTGAACGCGTGGAAATTCAACTGGCACTGTTTGTTGCGTGCCCGATACACGTCGCAAACCAAAATCAAATGGTTATCTTTTCTTCACTTACCCTGTTACGTTTCCTTATCTCACTAACAATTTCTCGTCTTCATTCTGCTCTCTCCTAATGATCTGTAACATTCTCAGCACTCTTTCTTGGAACATGACCCTATTCATTAGAGACATTTTCTAATGCTGTATGACTGGAAGTGTGGGTTGATTTTCTATACCTAGTTGAACGCGTGGAAATTCAACTGGCACTGTTTGTTGCGTGCCCGATACACGTCGCAAACCAAAATCGAATGCTTCAGGAGCAAGAATCCATCTCGTTAATCTTCCATTTCGCAGCTTACTTGTCAACCTAAACGACAGAGCTTTATGATCCATCACTACAACTGACTTTCGTCTGGCAAGGTAATACCTAAACTTCATGAAACTTAAATCTACGGCCACCACGTTTTCCATTGTAGAACACTTCTGCTTATGTGCAGTTAACACACGACTACTAAAAGCCACTGTCTTTATCATTTCTTTTCTATTTTCCTCTTCCTATTGCTACAATTCCCGAAGGTGGGAATTTAGGGAGATGAGACCTGGATAAACTGAAAGAACCAGAGGTTGTACAGAGTTTCAGGGAGAGCATAAGGAAACAATTGACAGGAATGGAGGAAAGAAATACAGTAGAAGAAGAATGGGTAGCTTTGAGGGATGAAGTAGTGAAGGCAGCAGAGGATCAAGTAGGTAAAAAGACGAGGGCTGATATAAACCCTCGGGTAACAGAAGAAATATAGAAATATTGAATTTGATTGATGAAAGGAGAGAATATAAAAATGCAGTTAATGAAGCAGGCAAAATGGAATACAAACGTCTCAAAAATGATATCAACAGGAAGTGCAAAATGGCTAAGCAGGGATAGCTAGAGGACAAATGTAAGGATGTAAAGGCTTATCTCACTAGGGGTCAGATAGATACTGCCTACAGGAAAATTAAAGAGACCTTTGGAGAAAGGAGAACCACTTGCAGGAATATCAAGAGCTTTGATGGAAACCCAGTTCTAAGCAAAGAAGGGAAAGCGGAAAGGTGGAAGGAGTATATAGAGGGTCTATACAAGGGCGATGTTCTTGAGCACAATATTATGGAAATGGAAGAGGATGTAGATGAAGATGAAATGGGAGATATGATACTGCGTGAAGAATTTGACAGAGCACTGAAAGATCTGAGTCGAAACAAGGCCCCCGGAGTAGACAACATTCCATTAGAACTACTGACAGCCTTGGGAGAGCCAGTCCTGACAAAACTCTACCATCTGGTGAGCAAGATGTATGAGACAGGCGAAATACCCTCAGACTTCAAGAAGAATATAATAATCCCAATCCCAAAGAAAGCAGATGTTGACAGATGTGATAATTACCGAACTATCAGTTTAATAAGTCACAGCTGCAAAATACTAACGCGAATTCTTTACAGAGGAATGGAAAAACTGGTAGAAGCCGACCTCGGGGAAGTTCAGTTTGGATTCCGTAGGAATGTTGGAACACGAGAGGTAATACTGACCTTACGACTTATCTTAGGAGAAAGATTAAGGAAAGGCAAACCTACGTTTCTAGCATTTGTAGACTTAGAAAAAGCTTTTGACAATGTTGATTGGAATAATCTCTTTCAAATTCTGAAGGTGGCAGGGGTAAAATACAGGGAGCGAAAGGCTATTTACAATTTGTACAGAAACCAGCTGGCAGTCATACGAGTCGAGGGGTATGAAAGGGAAGCAGTGGTTGGGAAGGGAGTGAGACAGGGTTGTAGCCTAACCCCGATGTTATTCAATCTGTGTATTGAGCAAGCAATAAAGGAAACAAAAGAAAAGTTCGGAGTAGGTATTAAAATCCATGGAGAAGAAATTAAAACTATGAGGTTCGCCGATGATATTGTAATTCTGTCAGAGACAGAAAAGGACTTGGAAGAGCAGTTGAACGGAACGGACAGTGTCTTGAAAGGAGGGTATAAGATGAACATCAACAAAAGCAAAACGAGGATAATGGAATGTAGTCGAATTAAGTCGGGTGATGCTGAGGGAATTAGATTAGGAAATGAGACGCTTAAAGTAGTAAAGGAGTTTTGGTATTTGGGGAGCAAAATAACTGATGATGGTCGAAGTAGAGAGGATATAAAAAGTAGACTGGTATTGGCAAGGAAAGCGTTTCTGAAGAAGAGGAATTTGTTAACATCGAGTATAGATTTAAATGTCAGGAAGTCGTTTCTGAAAGTATTTGTATGGAGTGTAGCCATGTATGGAAGTGAAACGTGGACGATAAATAGCTTAGACAAGAAGAGAATAGAAGCTTTCGAAATGTGGTGCTACAGAAGAATGCTGAAGATCAGATGGGTAGATCACATAAGTAATGAGGAGGTATTGAATAGAATTGGGGAGAAGAGGAGCTTGTGGCACAACTTGACTAGAAGAAGGTATCGGTTGGTAGGACATGTTCTGAGGCATCAAGGGATCACAAATTTAGCATAGGAGGGCAGCGTGGAGGGTAAAAATCGTAGAGGGAGACCAGGAGATGAATACACTAAGCAGATTCAGAAGGATGTAGGATGCAGTAGGTACTGGGAGATGAAGAAGATTGCACAGGATAGAGTAGCATGGAGAGCTGCATCAAACCAGTCTCAGGACTGAAGACCACAACAACATTGATACAATTGGTCACTCAACCCGAAGTCTGACGGACCATATCCCACGTAAAGGGGTTTCGGCAAGTCCGGGTGAGATAATATTGGTGCTTCACATAATTAATTTTTTATTTTTACAAATTAGTCTGTGAGTTCAGCCGTCTGAGACAACGCGTAGCTTCTTTTAATAGTCTGTGTAGTCCCTCACTATTCCAGATTCGTTCATCGACGAGTTGACATTAGAAACAACAGATACCAAAGCACCTTTTTAATTGTTTGCTGTTATTCGCTATTGGTGAATCCCGTATGGCCCTCAACTTGTCTGGTTCAGACCTAATTCATTCCTGATGTATTAAGTGTCCTCAGAATAGTATCTCTTTCTGTACAAACTCAGATTTTCTGAAGTTAAGTCTCGCACTTGCGAGTTCACACCTTCAAATATCTCTTCCTACGTCCTTGTTTGCTCCTCTCGTGTCTCGCTAGTTATCAAAATGCCATCCACATATACCATAATCTTAGTAATTCTTCCTTTAACATTCAGTCCAGCGTAGTAATGAACGCTGACATAGGCATGTTTAAGCCAAAAGGCAACGTTCTGTACTTCATATCTTTCATCCCATGAACAGGAGGTGTATGGTTCTCATTCTGGATCTAGTATGGTTTGATAGTATCCTGATGTTAAATCTAAACTTGTATAGATTTTCGCTCCTCTAAACTTTTGTAAGGTTTCGTCCATGTTTGCTGGGCGATCTCTCTCTGGCTCTGGTGCTTTGTTAGCTTTCCGAGCGTGCAGTACAAACCTCAAATTGTCATTCTTCTTTCTCACAACGATAAAGTGGCTGTTGTATCTACCGCGACCTGTTTCTTTCACACTTGATGCAAGAAATTTCTGTATGCCCTTCCTCTTCTATTTCTACGTCCAACAGTACTTGACAGTTTACTGTTTCTCCATATTCACCAAAAGCGCCTTTCATCTTGACTCCGTTAACCGTAAGTTCTTTTTCTAAGAATTCCCTGTATGTCCTATTCAACCTTCGAGTATATGTGTGACTGTATATCGAAATGAAAATATCGTCCTGCTTGCTCTTGGACGTGTGGCATATGGTCATTGTAGATGATAATGAAATTACCCTTCAGGGACTCTCGGAATAACTATACCATCCCATGTATGACAAGCAGTTCTCGGCCGGTGGCACACCACTTACGCTGTGCATCTGTGAAGAGACGGGAAAAAAAGTTGCCACTGGCAATGAACCCTTAGCTGTAAGGCCGCGCCAACTGCCTCCTGACTTACATCGACCGTAAGGCCCATGTAAGGCAAGCAATTCTCGATCGGTGGCACACGACTTACGCTGTCCATCTGTGAGGAGACGGGAAAAAAAGTTGCCACTGGCAATGAATCCCCAGCTGTGAGGCCGCGCCAACTGTCTCATGACTTACATCGACGGTAACTGAGAATCTGCCATTATGAATAGTACTGTAAGGTCACGGATTCTTTTACTTCGCTGAAGACCTCCAACAACCTTACAGTCGAAGGTACCCTTTTGATCCAAGAGATAAATTTGCCTCTGAATAGTCCTGTTTCGCAGCTGCTTCTAGAAGATGACGCAGCAAAAATCTATCGTTCCTAGAAACCTTCGTAAGACCTTGAAGAATGTAGGGACAGGGATACACGATTAACCTTCAACCTATCAAATTTTGGAGACAAATATTCTGCCAAAACGAAATCTGGAAACGTGACTATCTTTGCCGAAAATACATTTGTCTTTGTTGATCAAGCACCCACCTAGATCTTTAAATCTGTGGAATGGCGTTCTTAGGTTCGCCTCATGTTCTTCAGAACGGAATAAAAAGAAGCAGGCCTCTTAGCAACTGGCGGATAAACTTCTGAAAGGATTTTGCAGCATTTTTCAGCCCAACGGGCATAAGGTGGAAATGGAACACACCAAATGGAGTATTGATAGTGGTCCTCTTTGTGCGACCTACATCACAGGTTCAAAATGGCTCTGAGCACTATAGGACTTAACATCTGAGGTCATCAGCCCACTAGAACTTAGAACTACTTAAACCTAACTAACCTAAGGACATCACACACATCCATGCCCGAGGCAGGATTGGAACCTGCGACCTTAGGGGTCGCACTGTTCCAGACTGAAGCGCCTAGAACCGCTCGAGCCCCACCGGCCGGTTACATCACAGGGATGCATACTTCCTGCAGCAGTCTATTACAATGAACATTTTGGCCCTGTTGCGGTATTGCTGCTGTCCCCTTTCTAAGGTAATAAATATTTGTCGGAAATAGTGAGGGAGTTGAGAATCCTACAATCCCCGCACATGCACCAGTTCCCGTCCTTTTTTTATGTTAAAAGTACAAGCAATACCCATTTGCTGTCAGACAGAGATAAAATGCCTTCACTAATTTTTCTGTTGATCTCTTTTTCTGCCATGGCAAATGTTTCTGGCACGAGTCTGCGTGGATGAGCCGTCAACAGAGGTCGTGGCGATGTCCGAATATAGTGTAGTGTCTGATACCCTCAAATCGTCGCACAATTACTAACCTCCATAACCCCTGGAAGTCCTGCAGAACTGAGCCATATCCACTGGTAACTCTATCTGTGCCACTTTGAGGAGACAGTTTGCCAACAAGTTGGGAATCAATTTGAAGAAAGGCAGAACGTCAGCTCCTAAATCAGCTCTGTTACATTCACTACTATAAACGACCATGCGGATGGACGCTGTAGTCTTAAGTACAGTGACAAAATCTTCCGTCCAAAAATTTTATCCGAAATTATTTGCTGCCGTCAGAGGAACTGGCACCTCAGAACCATTTCCTGTAAAGACCTTGCTGATAAAATGCTGCAGTCAGGGCTGCCGTTCATCAAAAATGTCTTTCGGGAAATTTTGTCCGTTACAAACAACCGACGATACTGTACATCCGTTCAACAAGCAGATCCGAAGTAATTCTATAGCTGCATTCTATCCGCAAATAGCAGCTGTTCGAAACTATAGTTTTCAGATCCGTCCAGCGAGGTCAGTGCTTCGTTTCCTTGCAGACTTCCTTGAACATAAAAGTCTACGCCCTACATAGGCCTGTAAACAGTCCTGTGCACACCCTTGTACCTCTGGATTGTGTTTCTCTGTCCCGTAAGAGAAGCCTGTAAATAGTCCCGTGCATGCCTTTGTATCTCTGGACTGTGTCCTTCTGTTCTGTAAGTGAAAACGGATCGTCAAATAATGACCCTGCGGAAATCTTCTTGCCTGATATACTATGGTATGTACCGCGTTGTCTATGTTCAGAATCGTGCGACTACTTGAAAACTGGCACAGTAGACATAGACGAAAACGAAGATGTAGGGCCACGTGGACGGCCGCCTACGCCTTTTTGGGGCCATTGAAGGAATTTGACGAGCACACGGGATGTTACACTGACGTTCATTCTTTCAAAAACGCCGATGGCAACAATAGTAAGACTTATTACTCGACTCTCCCCGCTCAGATGCCTTTTTTTAGCTTCACATTTCTACGCCGGCTCTCGTTGCAGTGCTGCCACTGTGGCATACAGTTCTCTGACTCTTGCCGTCAGTTGTTTTACTGCAGAAGTGGCAGGCTAAACGCTTGTGGCTGGGCCACACTGTTTTCCTTCAATGCTGATACCTGACTCGGTGCTCACAACCATGCTTGTCTGCTGTACAATGCAGCAACCATTGCGCTCCAAATATAGAGCCATCGCTTCCACTTTATTTGCCAAAGCTGCCTGTGATAAATCAATACTTGCAGCTAGGACAGTGCTAATTAAAAAGGAAGCCGACTTAGCTATAGTAAACGCAGTGAAGTCTCTGGTAACAAATCATTAAATGCTACTGATTTTATTTCCGCCAAAATCTGATTTGGTGACATGTCGCCCATCGAAGCTTCCCATAACAGTTTATATGATCTGTTCTCAGGCATCAAAGAATATTCTTGAACTAACCGTGTTTTAAGAGCTTCATAATGCTAAGTGAATAGAGCAGACAACATACAGAAAATAACACCATATATTTAGACGAGACTCAAAAGTACGGCAACAATTTTACAAGTAGTGTCCAATGAGTGAAACACAAAAGCCAAGAAAAAAGAACAAAAGGCAAAGCACACAAACACTAAAAACCAGTCATTACGGTCTTTGTTATTCAGGTAGATACCACATGTCGCTACACTGTATTTCTGGAATTGTGAGGCAACGTATTTGCCGAGTAAACAATTGTTGAGGCACATCGCGGACTGTGGTATGTAAAGTTTTTCTTTCCCTAATCTAATATCAAACCGTAAAATTCGATCTGTGACGAAAAAAGATTAACAAACGCAGCGACGTTGGCAAACAACACGTGTTTGCCTAGCGGAGCACGTCTCGTCTACCTAGCTGACTGCAGTTACTTCAATTAACGAAGAGATTGTAAATACCGCTCTTTCTTTCTGCAGAATATCTAAAGGCTAGTGGACACTATCAAAAGGAAAGTCACAGCGTCAGGTATTACGCAGAATGTACTATTTTTTGTGGACCGTTTTATCAAATCCTCACGTTTCTACATACACTCAATCTCTACTTTTAAGAGGCAGCAAATTGCGTGCAATCGCTTCAAGTTTCTTATTTAACAGTTACTTTAATGCTGCTTCTTTGTGAGCATTTGGTCTTATAATTGTTGCTTAAGTTAAGCCTAGAACAATGAGTGAGGGAAAGGTTACATCGTTACAAAAACATTACAAATTTTACTACTCCACATTTTATTCAAGGGAGGTCATAATTTATAGTTTATACGCTAGTTAATTACCGTTATAACGTCTCCAGTGGTACGCTACATACAAAATAAGTACAAAATGTCCTGTTTTAAATCCTACACTGACAATACAAAATTGGCAGAAACGGCGAATTGGTACCAATTGCTATCGTTAATTTTACGAATTTTTAGTAATCCATGGTTGATGCCGTCTAAATTTACCGAGTACGGTCAAAACTTTTATACTGAATAACGACAGCTGTGGTCCTGCGTCGTCGGATGCTGCTCGTGAAATCTGGCGCTGAAGCTGCCGCCTGTGGAAACATAGCGCGTATTCTTCACTGTAGCGCAGACCTTAATTTTAGTCTTGGCAAAAGTTGTTACTGTACACGCACGTTTCGCCCTATCACTCACTGCAGTATTGGGATTCCAATTATTTAGACAACAACGATACATCTACTCGTTACAAATGCAGAGGAATAAATGACGGTTCTCATGGTCGCCAAGATCGAAAGGAGTTAATCTGACTATAAATAATTCTGAAATTTACCTTGATTTTGAAATAAAGGTGGGGAACTGTACTTTGTACTCAAATTTTTAAGATGGGAGCAAGCCAAACTGACTCTAATGCCATATTCTGGCAGTCATCTTTGCAGTGCAAGGTAAATAATTTAATTGGATTGTGAACTTTCAGTTAGTGAATTAACTTCAGCAAATGCAAAAGCAGAGGTGACCCAAGGCATAGCTACTTAAAACTGTTGCTTCAACAAACTGCCTTCTTAGCGTTGTATTCTGAAATATTATTTTCTAGAGATATCACTACGTTTCTAAAGATCGTAATTTTTATTCGGATTACTATTTTAAATAAGATGACAAAGTATTAAGGATACTACAGTGATGGACATATCAGATAAAAGTCAAATCACTGTTGCTAGCAAACTATAATGCTGAATTTAATTATTTTTTAACTGTGGCCTAACGTGACAGGTACTCCTTATAATACGTTACTGAACAAAGAGAAAGTCAATTCTTGTCCTGATCTTCGTCGACGGAAGTGAGCTTATGGTTGTGTCGTTGAAGCGATCATACACAGCTTTTGTCACATTTCTAATAACTTAATGCATGCCAAGCAACATAGCACGCCTTGGCGCAGTTGTTCACATAGTCATAAGTCCGGAAATTCTTACATCTATGGCTTGATGAGTGCATTGATGACTTAATAGCGTATAAATGAGACGCCACAACAGTTTGATGAAGATTCTACCCACTTTCAGCACCACAGTAATTTTTACATTCACAACTACCAACAAGCGCCTACACCGCTCACAGCTTGGCCGTTCCCCCTCTTCCGCTGCCACTGCACACAAAACTACACGTCGCGCTAAGCCAATCGTCTGTCCGATAGTTATATGTCTGCTGTATTAATTTCTCTATTAACTGAAGCATCAATGAAACCCTTGGAGCACCTCAGTCATTACGATATTGCACCTTTCCATCAATTTTAAATAATGCACATATGAAAGTGTTACAGTTTAAAAGTTTACAAATATATCTCTGTTGCCAATCTCCATGTCTTGTTATTAAAATAATAAATCGATATTTGTATCGAAATAAATTGTAAAACATTTATTGTTCAGGTGCCTGACATGGTTTCTCCATTACACATGCGGCCACAAAAGCTGTCTCACCACACCAACTACATTTTCGTGTGTCAGTTGGTGTATAGGTTGTCTTATTTACTAAAAGAACTAAATAAAAAAAACGCGCAATAAGCATTTGCAGTAAAATTGTAAATTTGACAAACTTTCTATTAATCAATTTTCATCTGAATATGGAACTATCTTATTCATCTTCTATGCAAGACTGTGAACTGTATGTACATTAGTATGTGTGTCAATCATATGGACACTTATTTTTCAATGTGTACTTATTACATAATTTTAAAATGTTACGTTTCGTAAATTGTTGCAACTTCTTTCGCTTACAAAATTAAATTTCTTGATTTATTTTAAGCTTCCTTTCATTATTGTCTTCTACAATCATCTATGTCACTTCATCAGTGTCTATAAAACACAAATAATTAAAATGTCATGATACGTTATGTTACCACTTTCCAATAGGACAGCGCACTCAGTAGTGTCCTTTATTCCCATGTGTTCATTTCGCATTTTTTTTCATATTTTGTTTACTTAGTGAGTCTTTCTCTCGAAATTTTAAGTATTACTCATTCTTTGTCACTCAGTAGTGAATTAACTTCTGTAACAAAGACTATTTTCCTCTTGTAATGATACGTTTACATTTCATGTTCATAATCATCATATCTGAATCCTGCTAGATATATTACAGATCTTTGACGAAGAAAATAGTATTACGCAAAGATACAAATATCACTTGCTACCGTTTTTATGCTCCAAAATGATTATTCTTTCAAGTCCGACTATTTTAGTCACAATTCTTAGTGCAGATTTTCTTAGATCTGCAGTATCCTCATAACGGTTTTATTGGTACAGAAAACTATAAGCAATATCATTGTATCGATGGCGTGCGGAAAAATAATGCCTCCGAACATCTTAATGTGAAACCTGTTAAAGATTTCAAAATAAAACAAACGTTATCATCGTTCTACATCTTTATTTTTCATCTGTATCTTCACATTTGCAGTCTTCACCATGTGGAGAGTTCTTAATTATTGCGTGTAACCTGGCGGTGTGTAACGTAACTATGGAGGTACGTGAGAAAGAGCGTACTGTAATCGAGTTTCGAATTCGATGAGTTCGTCCACATATGGAGTAGCCTCTTCTTCAGCATGAAATTGCCAACACACGAGCGCTGCGACATCAGCAACAATCCGACACCTTGGGTTCCTGTCATCGATCTACCTTCATACAGTACTGACATATTCATCTGTTTCTACGCCTTATAGAACACCTTCGAGAAATTCACTTTCATAGTGATAAAGAAGTGCAAGCAGAGGTTAGGTTGTGGCTCCCTCAACAAAGTAAAACATTCTACAGTAACGGTATCTACAAACTGCTCTCTCTCGTTCGAGGAAATGTGTTCGTCGCCATGGTAACTGTGTGATAAATATGTAGACGTGAAGAGTAAAGATGAAGAACGTCAATCAAATTTGTTTTATTTAAAAATCTTTAAAAGTTGGTGTCGTGCTTAACCCTGGAGTCAGCAACTTGGGATTATAGTGCCAGGTAGAGGAGTGTCACATTATGATAAAATTACAGCACCAATAACTACAGAAATGACTGAGAAGCAACATCTTAACTTCATTAATTTCATAGACGACACGATACTCCAAAAGGTATTTAAATGGGTCATAATGCAGACAATGATATGTTGCGTGATTAACGAACTTGAGCTGGAGCAATTTTGTGCAAGTGAAGCTCAACACTCGGGAAGCTTAAACACAGACAGTATAACTCACAGTGTCCTATCCACAGGACAAGAGAGCTCTTCGTCATCACGTACAAAATCACCCCAGATGAAGGTCGTGAATTTCGTTCAAGGCGAGACTATATGGGGAACACACGCATCAATCCAAGCTGAGAGGGCTGATGACAGAAGAGATGCTCTTGGTGCTGCAACGCCTGCAACGGAAGGCTTCCCGACTTGTCAGCTGCCCAACCCCATACCTTATCTACATGGAGCTGCTGCCAAAGGCTACGATAAAGATGGTGATGATCGTGATGATATCGACACAGAACCTGCAGTAGGAGCAGACACACTTGCAGTTTCGATATAATCTGCAGATCCTCCCCTGTTTCCGCGTGAATTAGCGTGTTATGACAGTGGTAATACTCATGAGTATAAGAATCGCGAAACAGTGAATGGCAGTGAAAATAAGGTATCTCTATCAAATACAAAAAATATTTCTAGCATTTCGAGCCCAATAAAAATGATATAAATTACACACAGCCAAAATTTATAATAATTTCGAAGTTAATGTCAAGTTAAGTCGTTTGGAGAACCCATTGTACTTCATGTTGCTCTTAGACATGTTGTTAGGGTTGAGCATCCCAAAGGGAAATCTATTACGTATCCTACACCTGGGGCATAACACAAATTTCTTTTGAAAGCAAATAACTTGCCAACCGAGTTTGAAGCATTATGTGACCCCTTCGGCAGGTTTTCACGAGACGAAATGAATCTTTCGACATTAAGCATTTATAAGTGGATTCTGTAGAAGTATATGGATGCGTTTTCTTTGACCCAGCCCTCCCCTCTCCGAAGTGCTTCGTTTACACTCGAAACAGATAAAAGGATGAAGATACTAGAGATAAATTTTGCACGAAGTAAACTGGCTGTGACTGAAATGTGAAAACTGACTGACCAGCTTTTTGCAAGACCCATACTCTAGAAACAACTGGCTCCCACATTTCTCTTCGGATATGTTGACAGTTACCGGCCAAGACGAAGCAATGTCTGGCATTGAGATTACATGCAGAAAATTCATTGTGACTAAGATGACACAGACGTGTGACAAGAACATGGTCACAGTAGAAGTGAAGGACGCCCAGATAAAGCGGATTGTAGTAGGCATGTAGATACTGTATTCTCATCTAATCGTACCTTATGTAGATAAACTCATGGCTGTAGCACTATATGGACGGGGTGCGTGTCTTCTTGTGGCAACAGATGCGAATTTAAAATCCTCTTTGTGGTGCACTAGGCAAACTGACGAAAGAGGAGAGGTGTGGTATTAGAGGACGCAATACAGGAACTGGGCTTCATTGTTTTAAATCTAGAAGATCAGCCGAGTAAATTCGAGGGAGGAGCAGATGTAGCCGCAGACACAGATGTCACTGTATCAAATCGCATGGAAGCGGCTGGGATTAACAGGTGGCAAGTGCTCCAATACCTAACACCCAGTGACCACAATGAAACTATCATCGAAGGGTAAATTGGCATTAATACTGGCACGCAAGTGGAGGAAAGCATGATTGGATTAGACATTAGGAAAACGGGTTGGGATGGTTTAGTTGCCTATATTACAGCATTATATCACTTCCGGTACATGTAGACTTGCGTTTACAGCTACTAACTGAACTATTCCAAAGCGCACAGGACATTTCTATTCTTAAGAAAATGGTAAAAAGTCAGGCTACAGTTCCTTGGAGCCACTCTGAGGCGAAGAGTAAGATCAGGAAGAAGACCTTATCAACGTGCTTTAGGGCACTCAGAGCGCAACTAAGGGCAACTAAGGCGCTCTACAAAACGCTGCTTTAGGAAAGTAAAGGAATACACTGGGACAAGTTTCTACGAAGGCAACGGCAATTTGACATATGGGAAAGACCATATAAGCTATTGACTGAAAGGGTTAAGGAACCTACTGACATGTCCACAGTTCATAAAGAGAATTACTCAATGACCCCTGGATAGAGGTAGTCAGCAGAGTATCTGCTAACCATCCTGCATCCTGATATAAAACTAACCCAGATACTGAAATACAGGCACAACTTACAAGTGAACTAGGTATTAAGTACGACGCTCAAATGTTGGTGATACGATTCTCTCAAGAAGAAGCTGTTATCACAGTTTCCAAGTTCAAAACTGGAAAGTGAGCTGGTCCCAATAGCATTTACCCTGAGGTATTGAGGATGGTAGGTCCACTGGCAGCCCATATTTGATAGCTTTACTAAACGAGGAGTTGCGAATAAATAGGATTCCGGTGATATGTAAAAGAACTGGAGAAGTAAAAAGCGAAAAGATAAAGACCCGGTATCACCGATCTACACTGTTGAGCGGAAACATTATGACCAACTGGTTAACAGCTTGTTTGTCCATCTTTGTAACGAAATCAATAACAGACTCCGTATATTAGGGATTCGATGGCTTTGGGTAGGTTTGTGGTGATATGTGGCATAAGATGTCTACCCACACGTCATGTAATTCGCGTAAATAACGGGACGCTGATTTGCGTACTGCTGATGACAACCAATAGCGACCCAGATGAGTGCCATAGGATTTACATCAGGTGAATTAGGTCACCGAGACATCAATGTCAGTTCACTATAATGCTCCTCAAACCACTGTAGCACGGTCCTGGCTGAAATACACGGACAATTATCCTGCTGGAAGACGGCATCGCCGTCGGGGAAGACATCAAGCATAAAGGGACGCAGGTGGCCCACAGCTGTCAACGTGTCTTCGATTACTACCACAAGTCTCATGCAAGAGCAGAAAAATGTCTCTCATAGCGTAATACTACTCCCACCAGCCTGCGTCCGTGGCGCGCTGCAAGTTTCGAGCAGCCGTTCTCCTAGATGAAGGCGTTTGTGGAGACGACCATCGACCTAGCATTGCAAAAATGTGTTTCGCCCGAAGAGCCACGTGATTCCATTGGTCGACGGTCGAACCCAGATTGTCCCGTGCCCACCGCAGTTGTAATTAATGATGTCCTTGGGTCAACATGTGAACACGCATTGCTGGTCCACTGTGAAGATCCATGTGCGATTAACGGTGTGCTTCGAAACACTGGTGCGTGCGTCAGCATTGTGCTCTTACGGGAGAGATGCCACGGATCATCATCTATTCTAATTTATAGGGCAGACAATCCTCTGAATCCCATGTTCTGTGAAGAGTGGTGGTCGTCCATCCATTTCGCTGTACCTCTCTTTTCGTAGATGCTCATGACACTAGCACGTGGGCGTTCGATCAGCTTCGTGTAATCGAGATACTCGTGCACAAGCTCTGCGTCGCCTTTGACCAGGCAGCTACAAACCAACACTGTGACGAATTTGGCGGAGCGTACTCTGAGGATCTCAGGTGACTTTCGCACTACACCTGTCGAGGGATTGCTGGTGATTCTCGGGATATTTTCGGTATATATCGTGGTACGTTACAGGGAAGCGCTGTATTGGTTAGGGCGTGGACAATATCATCTTGCGTATGCGATCTCAGGAACTCATAGTACTGATGAAAGACACTTACGAGCCTCGGCGTTAGTCGAGTGGTAGCCTGACTGGGATATCAGAAGCACTACAAGTTAGGTTTCCAATAAATTCCCAAGCATCAGGAACAGGCTCAAACTGCACGACATCACCCCTAATCGACGTACGGTGCATGTGTTTACTGGTCATGGTCCATATCCCAAACCTTTTCATCGTGGGTGGTGTAATAATCCACTAATCTGCTAATGCGCAGAGGATAACTCTGCTGATCATATAGTTTTCAATTGTCTGTTTTTTTAGGTACAGAGAGACTGCACACAGTATGACTGCGATTTGCAAAAGTAAGTGACCAAAACATGTGGACTACAGTTAATATGATTACACATAGAACATCTAAAACGCAGCTGCTTAACTTTCAATCTATAAGATCCAGGTGGCACTCTGAATATCAAAAAAACCTCAACAGATCACAATAAGCGTTTCTTCCATTAAAGAAATAACAGGCACATATAAATTTAATTAAGAGGAATTTTAAAGTATGTGTAGACTCGAGGATTGCCGACACGCCCACATACCAGTGTGGGAAATGTAAATAGCGCAGTGGTAATACACTATCTGATCAAAAGTATTCGGACACCCTCAAAAACATACGTTTTTCATATTACGTGCATTGTGATACCACCTACTGCCAGATTCTCCACATCAGTGACCTCACTAGACATTAGACATCGTGAGAGACCAGAATGGAGCTCACGGACTTCGAATGAGGTCAGGTGATTGGGTGTCACTCGTGTCATACGTCTGAACGCGAGATTTCTACACTCCTAAACATCCCTAGGTCCACTGCTTCCGATGTGATAGTGAAGTGGAAACGTGAAGGGATACGTAGGGCACAAAAACGTAGACGCCGACGTCGTCTGTTGACTGACAGAGACCGCCGACATTTTAAGACGGTCGTAATGTGTAATAGGCAGACATCTATCCAGATCATCACGCATAAATTCCTAACTGCATCCAGAGCCGCTGCGAGTACAATGTCAGTTAAGCGAGAGGTGAGAAAACTTGGATTTCATAGTCGAGCGGCTGCTCGTAAGGCACACATCACACTGGTAATCGCCAAACGACGCCCCGCTTGGCGTAAGGAGCGTAAACATTGGACGACTGAACAGTGGAAAACGTTGTGTGGAGTGACGAATCACGGTACACAATGTGGCGATCTGATGGCAGGGTGTGGGTATGGCGAATCCCGGGTAAACGTCATCTGACAGCGTGTGTAGTGCCAACAGTAAAATTCGGAGGCGGTGGTGTTATGGTGTGGTCGCATTTTTCATGGAGGGGGCTTGCATCCCTGGTTGTTTTGTGCAGCACTATCACAGCACAGGCCTACGTTGATGTTTTAAGCATCTTCTTGCTTTCCACTGTTGAATAGCAATTTGGCAATGGCGATTGCATCTTTCAACACAATCGAGCACCTGTTCATAATGCACGGCCTGTGGCGGAGTGGCTACACGACAATGACATCCCTGTAATGGACTGGACTGCACAGAGTCCTGACTGGAATCCTATAGAACACCTTTGGGATGTTTTGGGACGTTGACAACGTGCCGCCTCACCGTCCGTCATCGATGCCTCTCCTCAGTGCAGCACTCCGTGAAGAATGGGCTGCCATTCCCGAAGAAACCTTCCAGCACCTGACTGAACGTATTCCTGCGGGAGTGTATGCTGTCATCAAGGCTAGGGGTGGGCGAACACCGTATTGAATTGCAGCGTTGCCGATAGTGGGCGCCTCGAACCTGTAAGTCATTTTCAGCCAGATGTCCAGATACTTTTGATCAGATAGGGTATGTGTAGAAGTAGGTATAGTTGTAGTTACCAAACCTAGAGTTATTAAGAAAATGGTTCAAATGGCTCTGAGCACTATGGGACTTAACTTCTGAGGTCATTAGTCCCCTAGAACTTAGAACTAGTTAAACCTAACTAACCTAAGGACATCACACACATCCATGCCCGAGGCAGGATTCGAACCTGCGACCGTAGCGGTCTCGCGGTTCCAGACTGCAGCGCCTAGAACCGCACGACCACTGCGGCCTCGAGTTATTCCGAGGCCTCAGTAACATACCTAGTAATGTAAGCTGGAGTTATTCACTTGGTACTTGAGTTAATTCCTTTTATTTTTTTAATTGATTCTTAATCAGTTTTTTGTTTTATTTCTACATTAAATTTACGGATTGTTTGTCTTAACATAATTTATTACTACATACAAAATAAAACTCATTGTATGTCACCTGATTATTGAATAAATGCGACCTGTTTAGAGTTTCCAGATAACAGGTCAAAATTTCGTACAATAAACTGAAATTGATACTGAATTTTCACATATTACTGGTTATTCGTGCTACATGAGCAGTGTCGACTTTGTTATATCGTGTAGGCCTCGAATATGAAGGAAATAATGGTAAAATGTCAAATAATAAAGGTTTAATTGATAATCTAAATTAATGTGTGATTTACATTAAACGTAAAATGACGTGCTGGGAACTGTAATGTTCGGCTCAGAATGACAGACGAATCGCAATTCGACGGAAATGGTGTGTTGGGTAGTCAACATTTGTATCACTGTTAGTTAGGTACGGCCATCCACGACGGCATGGTCGTACCACGTCGGATGGGAAAAATCAGTTTTTAATTATCATGAAGTCAAAAATCGCATAAAAACCAACACTGACATCGGGTTTTTATATCCTGAGGCCGAAAACCACATACAAACCAACAATGGCAGCGAGTTTTAACAGCCATCCTTATGGTGCAAGACATGTTCACCGTTTTCTGCCGTAACGTGATATCGAGAAACAGCATATTCCAAAACACATCGGTGTGTCTCAAAAGTCACGTTCAGAATGCAATGCGTTGCGCAATGCGTGCCTTCAAATTACCTGCGTTTGCAATCGGTGCACTAAACACAGTTTCTTTCAGAAAAATTCACGGCCATAAATCACACGGATTAAGATCAAATGATCTGGACAGCCAGTATGTAAGGAAGTAACGGCCGTTAATTCTAGTATTACCAGAATGCCTTTGCAGTAGTTGCTTCACCTGCTGCGGGGCAGCGTCATCTTGCATAATGATGCTACCTATACATCCATTCTGTTAAAGGGTTGGAATGACGTTAAAGTATAAGAGACTCTAATAGCAATTACCAGTGACGGTGGAGGCAACACGGACCTATATTCTCGAAAAAATATGGCCCTACGATATCGGGAACCCTTTCCACACAATAACCTTTATGGCACGAAGTGGTAGTGGTTAATGTGCGAGTGGATTTCCCGTTGTCCATATTGTGCAATTATGTGCATTGAAATGTCTTTTGAAATGGATTTCTGTCCACAGCATGGTCCATGGAGGTTCACTGTCTACTTCCACGCGAGTAAGATATTCTGGAGAGAACGATTGGCTTACTGGCAGGTTAGCATGAAGCAATTTCTGAGTATGAGTGGTTTTGTATGGATACTAATGCTTGATGTTCCGTAGAATTTTATGTACCGTGCTCATAGACATGTCCAAAGTTGCGGCAATTCTCCACGTACTACATATATGCACAGCTCCGATCGACCATTCCTGCAATGCTGTGGCC
The DNA here is from genome assembly GCF_021461395.2 of Schistocerca americana. Lineage (NCBI taxonomy): Eukaryota > Metazoa > Arthropoda > Insecta > Orthoptera > Acrididae > Schistocerca > Schistocerca americana. The sequence continues at coordinate 692,801,393 of NC_060130.1, forward strand.
AGTTCTACTGACGTCGGATGAATTGCTTTTCTGCCCCTGCCACACTGCACTTCTAAAGAATCTGCCTTTTTGAATTTCTTAATCATTTACTCCAGACTCTTGGCAGACATCAGACTAGCACATTTTATGGTACCCTTGAGTGTCCGGAAATCCTGCAGAGCTAATGGCTAACAGTCACCACTGTTGCAAAAGAGCTTTTAAGGCAGCGTACGAGCCAGCATTCTGACAGTCAAGCCGAGCGTCTCAGCCTCATACTGAGGAACAACCATGAATCTGAAGTCTTTTATTTTGCGTAGTGACTGGGTAGCCGGCGTTGCCATGGTATGTATTGGGTTGGTATGTAAGTTCATTGCGTTTTCGCATAAGTTTAATAAACACAACAGACACATAATGGAGACTTCATTCATCAATAAAATAGTCTCCTTGACTACTTACAACAGTCTTCCAACGTTGGGGTATTTTTTTCGATTCCACGACTGTAGAAATCACGTGGTTTTGAGGCCAAGAACTGGACGAGCCATGTTCATAGCGAATTTTATCCGGAAACGAAGTTCTTTGAAGGTTCGATGGAGAGGGGAAAGTAGAAAATCTGAGGGCGCAAGATCAGGTGAATAAGGTGGGTGCGGGATGGCTTTCCAACCTAACTCCTGTATAGTGTTGTTGGACCGTGAAGTAGATCCTGTATAGTGTCTTTTGTTAGTCTCGCAGATTGTAGGTGGTTGTTATCGTGGAGTAGCATCACTCCACACGGTCTTCCTTATCGTAGTTATTCGACTATGTCTGATAGATGTCTCACTTGTATACAATAAATGTCAGAAGTGATGGGTACATGTGGGTGAAGCAATTCTTAGTACACCAAACCGTCACTGCTCCACCATATGCAGAATGTTATCTTTAGTTAATGCGCGTAGGTCTTTGTACGAGGAGTTCCTACTTTGAATGGGCTCAACCATTTCTTTCTTTTCCTTGCGTTATCATAGAAACATCATTTCTTGTCACCAGCGACGATAAAGGATAGGAATCGTGGGTGTTTTCATGTGCCAATTGATGACGAGTAAGCAGAGGCGCACACATGGCCACCAGATAATTTCTGTGATTTTCGCTTCTAAGCATGCTCTACCATGAGTAACTATGTACCTGACTTTTTAACCTTCTCATAGCATGCAAATGTCACTCTATAGTGGAATGATCATAGTTCACCACACATGCCAATTCTCGAGTACACTGGCGTGGATCATTGTGGATTAATGCGTTTAAACGATTTTCATCAGACCCCGGAGGTTTTTCCGAACGTGGAGATTCATTAACGTCAAAAACATTCTTTTTAAAACGAAAAAACCATTTCTTGCCAAACTCTGCCAAATGCCATTATATTCACCCAAAGGCAAAAGTTTGTGGCTGCCTCCGTTTCTGTCACCGCTGCACTGAACCCAAATAGAAGAATATGTCGGATATGTTCTGATTCTATACTTGGCATTCCATTTTCTAGCATCTTTGGCGCCACTCACTGTCTCCAAGTAACCAAATGACCATGTGTAAACTCAAATAGTAACAGTTAACTGTAAATAAAAAAATGACAATCGATAAATAAACGCATAGCTACCGGAAACCAACAGACAAAAAAAAAAAAAAAAAAAAAAAAAAAACGCTGCAATCTTATGCACCAACCTAATATATATTCCAGTCATATATTAGTCCATCTCCTCCTCCCACCAGTCTCTGTCCATCCCTCCTTCAACCTGTCTCTGACCCCCTCCTTCTCCGTATCTCTATAAATCTGTTCCTTCTTCCTCTATCCATCTGCTGCTCCTCCCCATCTCTTTGTCAATCTCTTCCTCCCCCTCTCTCATTCCACCACCTCCTCCCCCTCTCTCTGTCTATCTCCTCCTCCCTCTCTCTATTCATCTTCTAACCTTTTCCTTCTGTACTCTCATCCCCTCTCCCCTCTCTCTGTCCATCTCCAACTCTTCCTTTCGTCTGTCCATTTCTCCCCCTCCCTCTCTCGAATACCTCTTCCTCCTCTGTCTCTGTCCATCCTCCTTCTCTTTACTTTCTCTGTCCATAAACTCTTCTCGTGTCTCTCCATCCATTCCTCCTTCTCTGTCGTCCACTTGCTTAGACGAGTGGTAACTAGTCAGTCTACCATGGAGCTGGCCGGGGTTCGATTCCCGACCGGCTTGGAGATTTTCTCCGTTCGTGGACTGGGTGAACTTCCCCAGATGGGGTCTCCCGGCCAACAATGCCACACGTTCGTCTCATTTCATTTTTCCTCCCCTTTCTCTGTCCATCTCCTTCCCCTCCTATCTCGGCCTATGTCTTAGTGTACCTTCTCCTCTCCCCTCATCTCTCCACGTTATCACGCTCACCCCAATAGGGGACTGGTGATTCTTACCCACATAGTATTTCCTTACAGATCGTAAATAATTTGTGTACCAAATGTGACTGAAATCATTCCAGAGGTAGAGATTAGCTTTTCACCCGTGGCTCTGCCGGATACGCATATGTGAAATATATTTCACACATTTTAACACACTACACACGTATTTCTACACATATTTCATCTATATGTCCAACGAATTTCGCCCTACAGTTTCACTTTCACGCAGCTCAATGTTTATAACGTCGTATATCGTCAACGACGTGCTGTACAGTGACATTATTTCGTACATACATCCAGTGTTGTATGTGGCTACAGTCTGCGAAATGTGTTGTGAATAGAGTTAGTAGTAACAAAGTGACAAATTAAAACCTCATACATTAAGCCAAAATTTTTCACGTATCTGAATGTTTATCATGTCATATCTCCAGCAGTATGTGCTGTACAATGACGTAATTATTCTGGTATAATACAGTCTGCAAAATGTGTCACGGTTACAGTTAATAATAAAGAAGCAATAAATTAAAACGATATGCTTCATGCGGCAGTTTTGCTGCATGAACAGCGAAAATGTAGTAAGTGATGAACTTCACTCCTTTCGTTATTTTGTAGGCGCTGTCAGCGAAACAAGTTTGTCAAGGGTTTGATATTATGTGTAAAGTTTGTTGCAAGTTTCTAAGTGCTCTCATTCGCAAATACGGGATGACTGAAGTACAGAGGAAAGGGATATTCGACAGTGGAAGTCAATTTTTGGCAATAGCTGATACAGCATTTCAAAGATGGACAAGAACTTTGTTGTCCAGTGTTGTTATTATCGAAACAGAGAATCAAAGGAGCAATAGTAGCTAAATAGACTAAAGTGAAGTCACGATAGACTAGACTGGAATTTGTTTGTCAAGGACACACATTAATCGGAAATTTCTTGGTGGTACCTAAACTGGCCACTGACTTCGTAATCAGTATGGACAGTTTGCATAGCAATCAAGTGACATTACATCTCGACAGAGGTGAGGTCATTCTACAGTAAGAGAAGGAAATACACACCTGTTCTGCGGAGCAGGCTACTCGAACACAAATTGCAGCGAACTGCTTGAATCTTTGTTTCGAAAAAGAAGAGTTTCTAGAAGGAAACTTAAGCAGGACCCACGACCAAGAAAGATACTCTCAGGAAGAGAAGGAAGTGATTAGAGTTGAAATCCACCAGAAAATTAATAAACATTTGCAACAACTTCAAAATATTAGTTTGGAAAAAAAGGAAAGAGTTATGAAAATCCCACGTACTAATGGTGAATTATTCTCACCAAAGCCAGGAACGATCAAAAACTTTCTACAGTCATATATAGTGAGAGCCCATCAGAGATTTTTTTATACCTCCTAATGCGATCCCAATTGCCTGCAGATGGAAAATTTGTATTGAAATTCAGTGAATGTTAGAAACGGAGTGACCGAACCAGCTGTTTCACCCCGTAACACTCCATCGCTGGATGTTGAGCTCATTTCAAAATTTGTTATCCTCACACCATTGTATAAAGCAATGGCGTTGACAGTATTGCCGGCAGTATGCAGGAGCTTTCTGGTGCAAGTTGCACGCGTACACAAATTGATCTTAGATAATGGTCCCCTGTTCAGCTGAAAACAATAGAAGTTAGTACTAAGGAGACATGGAACCAAGCCTATTTGTATTTCATAGTAACATTTGACTTCAAATATTACAAAATGAGTAACGAAAGATCTTGGAAACTTGTGCAGAACATACTGCAGCAAACAACACACCACGTGGGACGTAATTTTGAAGGACGTTCAAAATGTAATGAATGCGATTCAACGCATTACTATGTTTGTGCGCCCTTCGTATGTAACAATCGTCAACCACAAGACAAATTGAGAAAAATAGTCGATTTTACACCAAGGATATGACAACAGGGCGAAGAATTGATCAATCAGGCGTTGTGAAGGCTACAAGATGCAAGAAGGATGCAAGCGAAAAAAGCATGCTAACATGAAGTCCATGTTGTGAAAATATCATGAGCGTCAGAAAGACATAACAAGATGTTTCAGACTGTTGAACAAGCAAAAGAGGCTATGTCAAAAATTCTTTTCTGTATATAACGGACCATTGATGCTAAGAAGAATTGCTCATACAAAAGCATTTGGGCTGGAAACAAGTAAACGGAAATGATTGGTGCAAGCCACATTAGCCGTATGTATTTCATACTTCTTGGAGTAAGATACGAGATTCAGACCCACGACAAGTAGCTAATTCAAATTAAGATGTTATTCAGATGTAGATACAGTGCATCATGAGGGAACTGAACAGTTACAGTGTGTAGCATCGATCTGTAGTGTACAATTATGGTAAATTCTCTATGCTTAGGAAGCGGCGTAGTATTACTTATTAGAACTGGATGGAATAAAAAATACCTGAGAACGCTGTTGCTGTTATTAAATGAGGAGTAATTTATGGCTGTGAAAGAGATATATAAGTTTACCGACCGAGCGAGGTGGCGCAGTGGTTAGCACACTGGACTCGCATTCGGGAGGACGACGGTTCAATCCCGTCTCCGGCCATCCTGATTTCCCTAAATCGCTTCAGGCAAATGCCGGGATGGTTCCTTTGAAAGGGCACGGCCGATTTCCTTCCCCATTCTTCCCTCACCCGAGGTTGCGCTCCGTCTCTAATGACCTCGTTGTCGACGGGACGTTAAACACTAACCTCCTCCTCCTAAGTTTACCGGGACAGATCGACGTAGCCTAAATGCATTCATCGAACAATGATAGCGTAGGAAAATGAATACACAAATATAGCAATGCTGGATATTATTTGAGAAAGTAACGGTGTAATACAATATTTACCAATCATCTACAAAAGAAACAGAAAGTGGACCATAACATAACACAAGGTACATGACAACATAGGTAAAATTCTGACTGCGTCAAGAGCAGTCTACAACATACTGCTTGAAATAGCCTACATTAATACCAGCGAAATTCCTAAGAATGTACTATGCTTGTTATAAAAAAAATGGTTCAAATGGCTCTGAGCACTATGGGACTTAACACCTATGGTCATCAGTCCCCTAGAACTTAGAACTACTTAAACCTAACTAACCTAAGGACAGCACACAACACCCAGCCATCACGAGGCAGAGAAAATCCCTGACCCCGCCGGGAATCGAACCCGGGAACCCGGGCGTGGGAAGCGAGAACGCTACCGCACGACCACGAGATGCGGGCATGCTTGTTATAGTGAGGTATCACAGAGCGCAGCAAAATGAAAGAGACAGATTAATAGGTACATAGCATACATACCTAGTGGGTATAAGGAAAGGTTGAGGACGTATTTATTAAGCGTGTAGATGTGGTAAATAGTGCACTCTGTATGAAGATCACGCTGCAAATATAAATCCTAGACATTAAATGTACTCAACAGAGCGTTTTCTACAGCATTTTAAATTTTTCAACCTATAAAAGATTAACGAAAACAGTGATATAAATTTTGAAGAAACCTATGTACAGAACAGCTTTAGTGCATGTCTTTCCATTTGTGTATGCTGTTAATTATCCGTTTTTAAGATAAATATTTTAACATTCTGCTCCTGATAATCGCTACCACGGATAAGACAGTCAGAGCTCTACGTAAATTTTACAGAAAAAGAATGAAAAAGTTGATTATCTCAAATCAGTGATACCAACATAGGAGATGTTTTGCATCTGTTGAACAGTCTGCATACCGCAGGCTCCATCATTTCCTTCCAGTTTGCTCAGATTCATAGTTACGAAACAGCTCCTACTCACCATATCTACAGTCATTAGTATGTCGTTTTAAACCATTAAAATTATTTCTTCTGGTTGTGTCCCGACAAATTTGTGTTATTCAGTACACTGTTTATTACCGTTATGAAACAGCATCAGATTTGAATAATTCAGTATAGTTAGGCCTAAACAGTATATTATAAATACATAAGTAATACTTCCTCTCATATATAAATCAGTGTAGCACCACTCCCAGTCGCTGCAGAGCATTCAATATAATTGGAAACTTGGAATCATGTAGTGGTATGCTTCGTTGACATCAAAGGGTGGAATGTCTCCAAGTCAATGAGCTCCAACGGCACAGAATGATTAGACTCCGGATAACAGGTTTGTAGTTCCGTGATACTGTGGTCCTTACGTGAAACGCAGTTACGATAGTGATGCGTGGGTAGAACTAGTGGATAGACCATGAACATATATAGGAAGCGGGTAGTATCACGTATACAAGGTATAAAGGGCAGTGCATTGGTGGAGCTGTCATTTGAGCTCAGGTGATTCATGTAAAAAGGTTTCTGACGTGGTTATGGACGCACGATGGGAATTAATACACTTTCAACGCGTAATGGTAGTTGCAGCTAGACGCGTGGGCATTAAATTTCAGAGATCGTTAGGGAATTCAATATTCCGAGATCCACAAAGTCAAGAGTGTGCCGAGAATACCAGATTTCACGAATTAAATCTCACAATAGACGACACGGTGACCGTCAGACTTAACTTAACGACCAAGAGCACTGACGGTCGAGTAGAATTGTCAGTGCTAACTGACAAACAACGCTGTTTGAAGTAACCGCTATAAATCAATATGGGGCCTAAGGGGAGCAGATCCGTTAGGACAGTGCGGCGAAATTTGGAGTTAACGGGCTATGGCAGTAGCTGACCGACGAGAGTGCCTTTTTTAACAGCACGACATCGCCAGCAGCACCTCTCCTGGACTCGTGACCATATTTGTTGGACCCTAGACTATTGGATTATTGTGGCCCGGTTGGATGAGTCTGGATTACATCTTGTGAGAGCTGATGGTAGGGTTTGAGTGTGGCGCAGACCCCACGAAGCCATGGACCCAGGTCGTCAACAAGGCAATTTGTAAGCTGGAGGTGGCTGTGTTTACGTGTAATGAACTGGGTCCTGGTTTTGTTTGAGTACTTTGCAACCATTCATGGACTTCAAACTCCCAAAAAACGATGGATGTTTTATGTATCACAGTTCGCCATGCCACCAGGCTACTGTTTTTCGTAATTTGTTTCGAAGATCATTATGGAAAATTCAAGCGAACGATTTGGCCACCAAGATCGCTGGACATGAATCCGATCGAACATTTATGGAACACAATCTTGAGGTCCGTTCGTGCACAGAAACCTGGACCGGCATCACCTTCGCAGTTATCGACGGTTGCAGAGGCAGCATGGCTCAATATTTATGCAGGAGACTTCCAGCGTCTTGTTGAGTCTTGGCACGTTGAACTGCAGCACTCCACTGGGCAAAAAGAGGTCCGATACTACATTAGGAGGGATCCCATGACTTTTGTCACCTCATTGTATGACCACCATCGTGTCTCAATGGCCATAGTGGACAGAATAGCATTGTCCACAATGCTGACACAACATTGGAGTACCGCAACTGGTGTGGACATGTATGCGTCTACGGTTCCACGCCGTCTTCTGAGGGCTGACTGGTGGCACGCATGCCATTTCGTCATTTTCCGTCTGAAAAGGGTAAGTATTTTCACCCCCTTTCATTCTTCATTTCTTGGATTACTAATGTCAATTTTTTTTTGCTTTTGCTTTCTAGTTGAGTTGGACAGGTACTTGGGTGGCCTTTAGAAGAGACCGACTGTCGTTTATTTCATTTGAGATCAGCAGCCCATTACCTAGTTCCCAAACCGAATGTCTTTCCGTGCGATATGGATGCACGGTTCCACAGATGTTCTCTAGCAATGCATGCTGCTGATCCGCTATTTCCCGCTTTTTCTTGTCGAATCTATTGACTATCCGAATGGTGCCACCCCTCTCCTTGCATAAAAACGGCCCTCCGTCTTCAGCTACCCCCTGGCGATTTTTCTTTATGCCACTCTTGAGGCCATCGTCCTGGTGTGAGTATCTTTGATCCTCTGCAACATTATCTTGCCTCAGTCACATTGCTTTGTGCAAGCTATGATGTCCTTCGGTGATCGAAGGAATCACTGTGTTAAGATGACATCTACGGACATCAGTCACTGAATGCTGGGTCTGTAACACCTATTTTTGACCTATTTTGTATCTGCATCGATATTTCTATGTCAGTTTGTAGTGTTGCTTACGTAGGATGTTGTATCTGTTATAGAAATTCTTTGACTATGTATATATATTTCAGTTATGGGAACTTTTGAACGATATTGTTAAAATTAAGCTTGTGGATTTAAATAACTTCTGGAATGATTGTTATGTAATGTACTGTAAATGAGTTGGTCCATAGATAGGGAACGTAGGGTTCAATGTAAAAGATGTGGGGGAGCCCCGCAGCTACTGAAGTAGCCTGGCGGAGTGTAAAAGGTGTGGTTGTCGTGCAAGTGGCAACCGTCCTTTGTGACAAATGAAAGCACATTTGATATTTAAAGAGTTATGGTTTGTGGCGCTTTACTTAAAAAATAATTAATGATAAGAATACTTTCCATTTCTCATACATACTGATGTAGTTTTGTTGGGGGGGGGGGGGGGGGGGGCTTATGGGCGCTCAATATCGAGGTCATCAGCGCCGTAGTTTTGTTAATGAGCATGGTTCTTCAAACCATGGAAGTTTAAAGGTCCTCATGTACTAGGCTAGTTAGTTAATGAAGCAATGCAAAGGCTCCTTCAGAGCGACTGTAGTTAAATTTGCATTCCGTTTAGCTGCGTCAAACCGAGTTTAAGAAAGAACTATTTGCTATGTTATCTATTCTAATGCAAGTTGGTTAATGCACAGGCATAGGGACCTTGTACTAAGTAATGAAGTTATAGATTATGATCATTAGCAGACCCCCTGATTTAAATTCAGAATCATTTCAAGCTTTTCCTTGCCCAGTATTGCTACTAGTTTCATGTGTGTCGGTAATTGGTTTTATAAACTCTTACCTCTACTTCATTTAATGTACGAATTGTTGAGAGGCATATGTTACTGTTTACTATCACATTGGCCTATTGTTTGTTAGTATCGCACTTATCTGCAGTGTTAGGTTACTGTGTTGTAGTATGAACAGATACAAGGAGAGAGTTTAGTGTGTGTGTCGAGGAAGATTAAGTTAGCCTTAGCACTGCCTTCTGCTTTATCATTTTGCTTGAAACAAGAAAACCTAAGAAGGCTGGCGACTGGTTTTAATATGTAATGTTACAACTTGCTTTTGTGCTGGGAGAACGTCTGTTCTGATCCACCTATTTACTGCTGTTTATTCTCTGCTGGAGTGTTTCGGAAACGAATCACAGTTTGATTCTTCTGTTTACATTAGGTTATCTCACGGTCACAACTTTCAGAAAATTTGCAGAGGTATAACGTTAGTATAGATTGCCGTTTAAGGCGAATGATGGTACCGTTACAGGCCCTGTTTTGACAGGACCAGAGTGGGGATTCTTCCTCCATATCGGTCAGGGGGCCTGAACATGGCATAAAGTAGCGCTGGAACTCTTTGCTCAAATAAAAAGGGAACTGGAAGTTTAGACGCCTGAATTGTTTTGCGTTTGACATTTCGTATTGAACAGCCGAAGTCTCGCTACTATTTTTGTAAAGATTGACTTACAGAAACCGAATGAATTTCTTGTGATGTAGCGAACTTTTTCTTTTGCACCATGAGCGATAGTTCACGGCACTGTTCCGTCGTAGTCGAAATTTCCAGTTATCATTCTTTCATCTAATCGCCTTCAGCGATCTTATCTCCTTGTATTCAATGGCGGTCTTTTGGTTTCTTTGTCCGTAACACAGGTCTGCTAGTTTGATCAGAAGGCGATCAGGTAGGCCACTCCGGGGGTCACGCTGCTATTGGCTGACCTGGTTGTCGTCATCGGGAATTCTGTTCAGCCGCGAGACTTTTACACCAGCCTCATGACTTGTGCGTTATTAAGAGCAGACGCACATTATTAGGCATTGCTTAAATCCAAAAGTATGAGAAATAAAATCTTGTATGGCACTATTACAAGCACCTTCAAAGACGTGATATTAAGAGACAGAACATTTTACTGCGTTCATAAATACTGTAGCTCAGGCAGATGAAGACGCAACCCAACGAAGTTTTGTTTCGCGGCCAGCGTTTTTGTTTTGTAGTTAGCTTTTGTGTTCAGATGCCTTATTATAATGGAAGTTTTCCTTCTTGATAGAGAAAACTATTTTGTGGTGCTTTTCGACAAAGTTTGAGGTTAGAGCAAAAATTAGCTTTTGTTTAGCTACATTTCAGCCATTAAAACTGCAAAATATCACTTCAAAATCCTTTATATTGTTGAACCAGCTAGTTGAAGGAGAAGTGAGCCCAACTCTGGGCATTATGGAGATACAGTCATCGACGGCGATGTATTCTGAATGCGGAAGAAGTTTCTCTGAGATTGAACTCAAGAAACTGTCAATGTGCTTGCATTTAAGTACTGTGTAACTCGCAAGATATTTTAGTGTATCTTGGGAACGGTTGCTGGTTCGTGACTAGCAGACTGCGACAGATGTAGTTCTTCCCTGCTGAAATCAGTGCAATCCAAACCAGCTGTCATATTTCTAGTTACGGTAATACACAACTCGCTTGTGTAGAAATTCGTGAAATCGTGCTCGGTTTCTTCTCTTGGAGAAACCCGTGACCGTAACCAACTGGTGGTCAGTGTGCTCCTTGCCGCCGTTGGATAAGCAGCTGCAGCAGCAAGTCGTATACTCTTAGCTCACTTATTTGTTACATAGTTTAATTCTTAATTTCTTTGCGTGTTTTGGTACTTGCATTGTTTAATTCATAAATTTCGGGCGTATTATAGTATTTGAGAGTGTAGCATCGCGTTTTAGTACCTGAATAGTGTAAAATCGCGTAGTCTCCTTCCGCCGCCGAGCAGTGTGTTAGTAGTGCGCAGGTAGCAACATTACTGCATCTATTAGGCCATCTTGTATTTTAATAACCGTTTAAATTTTGTGTCGAATTGTTTGTGCTTTCTGTAGATTATTTCAGACGTTCTTTAGCATGGATAGGGACTGCAGCTGCTGTGTTCTGATGCAGGCTGAGTTGGCATCCCTTCGCTTCCAGCTTCAGGCAGTGTTGGCTTCGGTCACACAGCTTGAGGCTGTTGCCAATGGACATCACTGTGGGGGTCCGGATGGGGGTTTGCTGGGGACGGCCAGCTCGTCCCACGCACCCCCCGATCGGACTACGACTGTGGCTGCCCGGGATACTGCCCAAATTGAGGCTGATCCCTCACCTGTGGTAGAGTGGGAGGTCGTCTCGAGTTGTGGCAGGGGGCGAAAGACATTCTGGAGGGCTGAACGGAAGGCCTCTCCAGTTTGTCTGACGAACCGGTTTCAGGCTCTGTCTCAGGCTGATACTGATCTTCGGCAGGACATGGGTGCTTGTCCTGTTCCAGAGGTTGCCCCTCAGTCTGCAAGATCCAGGCGGTCGCAGAGGGTGGGCTTACTGGTAGTTGGGAGCTCCAACGTCAGGCGCGTAATGGGGTCCCTTAGGGATATGGCAGCAAGAGAGGGGAAGAAAACCAATGTGCACTCCGTGTGCATACCGGGAGAGTCATTCCAGATGTGGAAAGGGTCCTTCCGGATGCCATGAAGGGTACAGGGTACACCCATCTGCAGGTGGTCGCTCATGTCGGCACCAATGATGTGTGTCGCTATGGATCGGAGGAAATCCTCTCTGGCTTCCGGCAGCTATCTGATTTGGTGAAGACTGCCAGTCTCGCTAACGGGATGAAAGCAGAGCTCACCGTCTGCAGCATCGTCGACAGGACTGACTGCGGACCTTTGGTACAGAGCCGAGTGGAGGGTCTGAATCAGAGGCTGAGACGGTTCTGCGACCGTGTGGGCTGCAGATTCCTCGACTTGCGCCACAGGGTGGTGGGGTTTCGCGTTCCGCTGGATAGGTCAGGAGTCCACTACACGCAGCAAGCGGCTACACGGGTAGCAGGGGTTGTGTGGCGTGGACTGGGCGGCTTTTTGGTTAGATGGCCTCGGTCAAGTACAGAAAGGGCAACAGCCTCAAAGGGTGAGGGGCAAAGTCAGGACATGCGGGGACCAAGCAGCAATCGGTATTGTAACTGTTAATTGTTGAAGCTGCGTTGGTAAAGTACTGGAACTTCAAGCACTGATAGAAAGTACCACAGTTAAAATCGTTATAGGTACGGAAAGCTGGCTGAAGCCAGAGATAAATTCTGCCGAAATATTTTCAAAGGCACAGACGGTGTTTAGAAAGGATAGATTGCATGCAACCGGTGGTGGCGTGTTTGTCGCTGTTAGTAGTAGTTTATCCTGTAGTGAAGTAGAAGTGGATAGTTTCTGTGAATTATTATGGGTGGAGGTTACACTCAACAACCGAGCTAGGTTAATAGTTGGCTCCTTTTACCGACCTCCCGACTCAGCAGCATTAGTGGCAGAACAACTGAGAGAAAGTTTGGAATACATTTCACATAAATTTTCTCAGCATGTTATAGTATTAGGTGGAGATTTCAATTTACCAGATATAGACTGCGACACTCAGATGTTTAGGACGGGTGGTAGGGACAGAGCATCGAGTGACATTATACTGAGTGCACATCCGAAAATTACCTCGAGCAATTAAACAGAGAACCGACTCGTGAAGATAACATCTTGGACCTACTGATAACAAACAGACCCGAACGTTTCGACTCTGTAAGCGCAGAACAGGGAATCAGTGATCATAAGGCCGTTGCAGCATCCCTGAATATGGAAGTTAATAGGAATATAAAAAAAGGGAGGAATGGAGAGAGGTTTATCTGTATAGCAAGAGTAATAGAAGGCAGATTTCAGACTACCTAACAGATCAAAACGAAATTTTCTGTTCCGACACTGACAATGTTGAGTGTTTATGGAAAAAGTTAAAGGCAATCGTAAATTGCGTTTTAGACAGGTACGTGCCGAGTAAAAAAAAAAAAAAACCGTGGTTCAACAACAGAGTTAGGAAACTACTGCGAAAGCAAAGAGAGCTTCATTGCAAGTTTAAACGCAGCCAAAACCTCTCAGACAAACAGAAGCTAAACGATGTCAAAGTTAGCTTAAGAAGGGCTATACGTGAAGCGTTTAGTGAATTCGAAAGTAAAATTCTATGAACCGACTTGACAGAAAATCCTAGGAAGTTCTGGTCTTACGTTAAATCAGTACGTGGCTCGAAACAGCATATCCAGACACTCCGGAATGATGATAGCATTGAAACAGAGGATGACACGAGTAAAGCTGAAATACTAAACACCTTTTTCCAAAGCTGTTTCACAGAGGAAGACCACACTGCAGTTCCTTCTCCAAATCCTCGCACATTGAAATAAGTGTCCAAGGAATAGAAAAGCAACTGGAATCACTCAACAGAGGAAAGTCCACTGCACCTGACGGGATACCAATTCGATTCTACACAGAGTACGCGGAAGAACTTGCCCCCCTTCTAACAGCCGTGTACCGCAAGTCTATAGAGCAACGGAAGGTTCCAAATGATTGGAAAAGAGCACAGGTAGTCCCAGTCTTCAAGAAGGGTCGTCGAGCAGATGCGCAAAACTATAGACCTATATCTCTGACGTCGATCTGTTGTAGAATTTTAGAACATGTTTTTTGCTCACGTATCATGTCGTTTTTGGAAACCCAGAATCTACTTTGTAGGAATCAACATGGATTCCGGAAACAGCGATCGTGTGAGACCCAACTCGCTTTATTTGTTCATGAGACCCAGAAAATATTAGATACAGGCTCCCAGGTAGATGCTATTTTCCTTGACTTCCGGAAGGCGTTCGATACAGTTCCGCACTGTCGCCTGATAAACAAAGTAAGAGCCTACGGAGTATCAGACCAGCATTGTGGCTGGATTGAAGAGCTTTTAGCAAACAGAACACAGCATGTTGTTATCAATGGAGAGACGTCTACAGACGTTAAGGTAACCTCTGGCGTGCCACAAGGGAGTGTTATGGGACCATTGCTTTTCACAATATGTATAAATGACCTAATAGTTAGAGTCGGAAGTTCCATGCGGCTTTTCGCGGATGATGCTGTAGTATACAGACAAATTGCAGCATTAGAAAATTGTAGCGAAATGCAGGAAGATCTACAGCGGATAGGCACTTGGTGCAGGGAGTGGCAACTGACCCTTAACATAGACAAATATAATGTATTGCGAATACATAGAAAGAAGGATCCTATATTGTATGATTATATGATAGCGGAACAAACACTGGTAGCAGTTACTTCTGTAAAATACCTGGGAATATGCGTGCAGAAGTGGAATGATCACATAAAATTAGTTGTTGGTATGGCGGGTACCAGGTTGAGATTCATTGGGAGAGTGCTTAGAAAATGTAGTCCATCAACAAAAGAGGTGGCTTACAAAACACTCGTTCGACCTATACTAGAGTATTGCTCAACAGTGTGGGATCCGTACCAGATCGGGTTGATGGAGGAGATAGAGAAGATCCAAAGAAGAGCGGCGCGTTTCGTCACAGGGTTATTTGGTAACCGTGATAGCGTTACGGAGATGTTTAGCATACGCAAGTGGCAGACTCTGCAAGAGAGGCGCTCTTCATCGCGGTGTATCTTGCTCGCCAGGTTTCGAGAGGGTGCATTTCTGGATGAGGTATCGATTATATTGCTTCCCCCTACTTATAACTGTCGAGGAGATCACGAATGTAAAATTAGAGAGATTCGAGCGCGCGCGGAGGCTTTCAGACAGTCGTTCATCCCGCGAACCATACGCGACTGGAGCAAAAAAGGGAGGTAATGACAGTGGCACGTAAAGTGCCCTCTGCCACACACCGTTGAGTGGCTTGCGGAGTATAAATGTAGATGTAGATGAACGAGTTATTTGCCGTCAAGTGGATATCTTCTGCATTTCTGGTCATTATTAGAAACTTGCTTTTTGACCACGAATCTTTGAAAAAATTTCTTCGTCTTGGTTTAGGTTGGAGGTCCAGATTTACGAAGCTCCCACATTCTTTATACCACTGTAATGTCCAAATGGAGAGTTTACTGAAATTATTAAACCCTTCCGAAATGGCAGCAGACGTTTCTTTCTTCTACAATGCACGTTAGAACAATCCTCGAGGAAGCGTCTTTGAAAATTAAGTCCATAGACATTTTGAAGAGATGTCTTCTCATCCTTAAAAAAAAAAACCATTGTGTCTAAAACATCAAAGGTGTCGTTTGTCACTTCAATAAAATTTTCGTTCCTTTCCCTTGTTTAGCAGGTGTTTAACAGCTCGGACACAACCGTGAGACCGAGCGAGGTGGCGCAGTGGTTAGACACTGGACTCGCATTCGGAAGGACGACGGTTCAATCCCGCGTCCGGCCATCCTGATTTAGGTTTTCCGTGATTTCCCTAAATCAATCCAGGCAAATGCCGGGATGGTTCCTCTGAAAGGGCACGGCCGACTTCCTTCCCCATCCTTCCCTAATCCGATGAGACCGATGACCACGCTGTCTGGTCTCCTTCCCCAAACCAACCAACCAACCAACAACCGTGAGAAACCAGATGTGCTGCCATTAATACTTATTGCCAAGCTCGTCCTCTTACTTTTACGTGAGTGCTTAAATCCTTGGACTATGTCGCTAACAGATTTTCAAAAAGCTCCTTGTTCATGACAGTGACGTTGGGCAGAGTTACTCTATCATCTAAAATATCATTCCTAGACAATTTCAGCAAATTCACATCACCAAAAACCCACACACCGCCAGCTCTATCCATTCTCTCCTCCCCAAGAGGCCAGGAAGGCCCAACAGTACCGACCGGCCGCCGTGTCATCCTCAGACCATAGGCGTCCCTGGATGCGGATATGGAGGGGCAGGTGGTCAACACACCACTCTCCCGGCAGTATGTCAGTTTCCGAGACCGGAGCTGCTACTTCTCAGTCAAGCAGCTCCTCAGTTTGCCTCACAAGAGCTGAGTGCACCCCGCTTGCCAACAGCGCTTGGCAGAGCGGATGGTCACCCATCCTAGCCCAGCCCGACAGCGCTTAACTTAGGTGATCTGACAGGAACCGGTGTTACCACTGCGGCAAGGCCATTAGCTGTACCACAGGTTTTGTAACATAGGTTTTTGTTGTAGGAACTCGAAGCTCCCTCCAGACCTTGGAATTCTTGCCTCCCATATTACAAATTACTATCGTAGTTATGGTTCCAGCTGCTTCCTGATGCATTATTTGTTTTGCAGTAACTTCATAGTCACTGTAATATTCCAGTCAAAATACAGGCTGTTTCCACTTTCCACGATGACAACGAATCACAAACAATGATCACCGTAACGAATTCCTTTCTAAAAATTACGGATTCTGATGGGGTACAGCATACGCGACCATCTGTATTCGTCTCTTCAAAACATAGGACTCCTACTGACTCTAGAGGTTTCAGTGTTTCTGTCTTATATTTCATAAGATGCAGCACTTCTTTCAGAGTATCTGTGTCTGTCCTTGAATTGTTTGTCCCATATCTGAAGTGTTGACCGGCAAGCCAAAGGGCTCTGGGTGAGAGAGTTCTCAAGATGAGGGCATTAGAAATATCTTTCGGACCTCACTTCATTCTATTTTTATTGCTAAGTAAATATCGAGTTTTGCCACTAAGACAAAATGCTATTTAGATTACCTTTAATTTTTTGTTTCATTCTAGAAGCAGCACATCTGTTTACTTCTGCAACATATTTTGAAAAGTAGGCTTGTAGGACCTTGTTACTTCTTTTCAAACCGTAGCTTTCTTTCCTCAGCATTTTTATGTAAGTTTTAACCTCTCTGTTTCCTCTGCAGCAGTAGCGCCTAATTCGAGAACCACACTATGTAATCAAGAGTATCTGGACACCAGCAAAAACATACGTTTTTCACATTGGGTGCATTGTGCTGTCACCTACTGCCAGGTACTCCATATCAGCGAACTCAGTAGTCATTAGACATCGTGAGAGAGCAGAATGGGCCGCTCCGCGGAACACACGGACTTCAATCATGGTCAGGTGATTGGGTGTCACTTGTGACACACGTCTGAACGCGAGATTTCCACACTCCTCAATATCCCTAGGTCCACTGTTTCCAATGTGATAGTTAAGTGGAAACGTGAAGGGACACGTACAGCACAAAAGCGTACATGCCAACCTCGTCTGTTGACTGACAGAGACCCCCGACAGTTGAAGAGGGTCGTAATATGTAATAGGCAGACGTCAATCCAGACCATCACCCATGAGCGGCTGCTCATAAGCCACACATCACGCCGGTAAATGCCAAACGACGCCTCGCTTGACGTAAGGAGCGTAAAAATTGGACGATTGGACGATTGAACAGTGGAAAAACGTTGTGTGGAGTGACGAATCACGGTACACAATCTGGTGATCCGATGGCAGGGTGTTGATATGGCGAATGCCCGGTGAACGTCGTCTGCTAGCGTATATAGTGCCAATAGTAAAATTCGGAGGCTGTATTGTTATGGTGCGGTCGTGTTTTTCATGGAGGGGGTTTGCATCCCTTGTTGCTTCACGTGAAACTATCACAGTACAGACACCTACTTGGTTCCCACTGTTGAATAGCAATTCGGGGTTGGCGATTGTACCTTTCCACACGATCGATCACCTGCTCATAATACATGGTCTGTGGCGGGGTGGTTACACGACAATAGCATTCTTGTAATGGACTGGCTTGCAGAGAGTTCTGACCTGGATCCTATAGAACACCTTTGGGATGTTTTGGAAAGCCGACTTCGTGCCAGGCCTCACCGACCGACATCGATACCTCTCCTCAGTGCAGCACTCAGTGAATAATGGGCTGCCATTTACCAAGAAACCTTCCAGCACCTGCGAAAGTGGAAGCTGTCTTCAAGGCTAAGGGTGGGCCAACACCGTATTGAATTCCAGCATTACCGATGGAGGGCACTACGCACTTGTAAGTCATTTTGTGCCAGGTTTTCGGATACTTTTGATTACTTAGTGTACATCTGTGCTGGTCAACTGACCAAATGTAATTTTCTTTGGAGATAAAGCTTCTAAAGCGCACAGCGCTGTTTCGTACTATTCTCTTTTCACATCGTCGATCTCTTGCTCATGTTATCTATTAACAAAACAAATCTGTTTTATGATAGCGTTGTTATTATTGTTGTTATGTCGTAGTGGTATTTGTTGTTGTTATTGGTTTAGAAATGAATCGTTTGTAATCGCTATAAAAACAATGTGCGAACATTTAAGGAACCGAGAATACACCGACGGATAAAAAAATCGCAACCACAGGCAGAAGTTTTGTGGCGTATGTGAAAGTTGGTAGGCGTGTTTCTGCATCTGAAAGATGATTTTTATTCAAATTTCACGCCAGTAGGTCAAGAGTGGCACTAGCGGTGCCACAATAAAAATGCAAGTCATTTTTGTTTTAAGTGCACTATGTAACGGTCGTGAGTGTTGATTACCTCTAAGAATGGACGTTGTGATTAGATATTAGTCAAGAACGTCTTTAAGGTGTCAAAGACGCCATTGTCACCACATCACTGAGTTTAACCCAGATCCTCTATATGGCTGCTAGAACCTAGATTTTTCTTCTACGTTATTTCAGAAGGACTTGGCACGAATGTAGCCATTGTATATGGTTGCTGGCCGTGAAGGTCACGAGGATGTACGGTCGCAAGAATACAGGTTTCTGGACGGACACGTGGCACTACCGAGAGGGAAGATCATCGTGTTCAGCGATTGGGTCTGGCGTATTGTTCTTCACCTGCAGCAGCAACGTGAACAGCAGTAGGCATCACAGTAATACAACTAACTGTTACAAATAGGTCACGTCTGGGACAGCCCTGAGACAGACCCCCTATAGCGTGCATCCCACTAAACCCCAAACAACCACCATTTGCGACTTCTGTGGTGTCAAGCGAGAGCTCATTGGAGGGCTGGATGGAACTCTGTTGTGTTTTCTGATGAAAACTGTATCTGACCCAATGCCAGCGATAGCTGCGTCCAGATTACAAGGAGGCCAGTGATGGCTTGCAACCAACCTGTCTACGTGCTAGGCACACTGGACCTACACCTGGTGTTATGGTCTGGAGTGCGATTTCGTATGACAACAGGAGCACTGTCGTGGTTATCCCACGCACCATGAGTGCAAAATTGTACGTCAGTCCGGTGATTCGACCTGTTGCACTGCCAACCACGAACAGTACTACAGGGAGTATATTCCAACAGGATTGAGGTCGTCCACATACCGCTGGTGTAACCCATTATGCTGTACAGAGTGTTGAAATGTTGCCTTGGCCTGTTCTATAACCAGATCTGTCTCTAATCGAGTACATATTGGCCATCATCGGACGACAACGCGTCCAGCGTCATCCACGAACAGCAAGGACCGTCCCTGTATCGACCGACCGGGAGCAACAGGCATAGAACTCCATCCCACAAACTGACATCCGGCACCAGTACAAATCGATATATGCACGTTTGGATGCTTGCGTTCAACATTCTGGTCCGTGATTTCCCTAAATCACTCCAGGCAAATGCCGGGATGGTTCCTCCGAAAGGGCACGGCCGACTTCCTTCCCCATCCTTCCCTAATCCGATGAGACCGATGACCACGCTGTCTGGTCTCCTTCCCCAAACCAACCAACCAACCAACATTCTGATGGTTACACCAGTTATCAAGGTTCCAACATTTCACATTTACAATGGTTTATCTCGTGCTTACATTAATCTGTGATTTTGCAATGTTAATCACCTAAACATGTTACTTTGTGAAATATGTTCCCGAAATTTCATTACTCTACATTACTTAAATTTTGATGTTGTGATTTTTTTCTGTCACTGTGTACAGACGCATGTTTCTAATGAGCATGTTACATGTACATTGTTCTTGCAGGTGCTTGCGACGATCTCGAATGCATCCTCGTGCGAATTTGTAATATTTTCTGTCGGCACAAAGTCACCCTTTAATTTTCGTTTGAAAGGCAAGTCCAGGAGCTCATTTTTTAAGTCCCATTCATAATCTTCCGGGAGGAAATGATCCGAACAAACACATATTGTCAACGTTAACAGGATCAGCTATAATGTAACGGAACAGCCATTTGCGCTATAATTCCATTGTTCTCGGAAATCTATGATAAGCGATATCCACAGTCTTATATCAAGCATTTTTGCATTCAGCAGTAGCACCATAACTTATTTTGCTCACAATACCACAAATCGATCAGCAGCAAGAATAGCTTACAACAGCTGCATTCTTTATATTTCATCAGAGAGATTTGGGAACTGGTTTGTTTTGATAACGAACGTGTAGTCTTCTCTTTTACGCTTCTCGCTTTCCGTATTCCTAACGACGTAAGGCCTCTTCTTCAACAGTCCGCGTGAAGCCAATATGGCATGCCCTTGTTTGAGCCAATGTTTTGTATGTCACTGTCCACTAAGTGTTTTCGAATCTGGGTTTTACAGTTAAAAATCCTTTCTATCAGATTGCAACGAATCCCTGTATGCATGCTTACGACTCTCAGTAAACCGATGTCATTGGAATTGTTTCACAGAGAGCCTCTGTGCTTCCCTTGTTTATCCGTAAGCTCCCGCATTTAATCGCATGCTTCTAATTACACTGACGAGGAGAACAGTTCATGAGCCATAAGCCGATTTCCTGGAAACTTCCCTCAGTGGAAGAGGAGTCAAAATAAGCGAACACGTGTATCGGCTTACCCTTTGATACTCGATGCTTCCAAGAAAACGGCGTTCAGAGTTTTCGACGTAATTTACATGTCTGTTTCTTTCGCGAGTCTCTCAGTTGAAGCGGTGGCAAAATTGCTAGCGTTGTGGGCTCTCACTTTTGTGCTCCATGTTCAGAATACAATTACTCTTTTGATTTATATTATTTTATTTTATCATTAATCAGCCCCTGTCCGTAGACGGCTACCCCACAGGAATGTTTCATATTAAGTTAGACTATGCAAAGGCGTTATATTAATTGTATATTTACAACTGGACTCCACAGTAAGTGTCATGCATGTATTTTAACGTATGTGTGTATGGTATTTTCAGGGGTTACAAGCTTTCTATATTATCATGTTGTTATACTTCAGTCTTACATCCATTTTTAAATTAATTCTAATATTTCATTCTTACATTTATTCATCAATAGGATTAGTTGCGTTCTCTTCGATGTCGGCAGTAGAAACAAATGAAAAACAGAAATTTCAAACACCACAAGCATCGCTTAACATATCTTCATATGAATCTTACTCTCGAAAGGAACTTCGTTAACTGTGCCGAAGATTTTAAGCGTAGGTAGTAACTTCGAAGCAAACCACACGTAACGGATCGCTTTACCGAAAACTAGCACTTTCGAATTCACTATGAATGTAGATGTTCAAAATGTTCAAATGTGTGTGAAATCTTATGGGACTTTTACTGCTAAGATCATCAGTCCCTAAGCTTATACACTACTTAACCTAAATCATCCTAAGGACAAACACACACTCCCATGCCCAAGGGAGGACTCGAACCTTCGCCGGGACCAGCCGCACCGTCCATGACTGCAGCGCCCTAGACCGCTCGACTAATCCCGCGCGGCTGAATGTAGATACACTACAGAAATTTCACCCAAAATAATTTCAAATAATGTTCACATTCATTTTTTATAAAACTGATTCAATAGACGTACAATTACTAGACGTATAAGGACAACGTGGTTTGAACACACACTGGAAAACATTCGTACCGTGCGGAGTGGCCGCGCGGTTAGAGGCGCCATGTCAAGGACTGCGCAGGCCCTCCCGCCAGGGGTTCGAGTTCTCCTTCGGCCATGGGTGTGTGTGTGTGTGTGTGTGTGTGTGTGTGTGTGTGTGTGTGTGTGTGTGTGTGTGCGTTGTATTATAAGTTAGTTTAAGTAATGTGTAAGTCTAGGGACCGATGACCACAGCAGGTTGGTCCATTAGGTATTCACACACATTTGAACTTTTTTTTTTTTTTTAATTCGTTCGTCTAGTAATCTTCTACAGCCATGAGTAGAAAAGTGAAAAACAAACATAAAAGTAACAGTCTGGTTTCGAACACTGGGTGCAAAAGCGTGAAGCTATGACAGTACCCTCTGTGCCAAACTCCTATTGGACTATTTACACGCTAAAAGCCACATGCAGCACTTCAAAAACTTTGACCGTCGTTCTCTCAGAAACGGTGGAGTATCCACGTATAAACAGAGATACATGATCAGTTATTTTGATCCCTCTTCCACTGAGCGAAGGTACTGGGACATCAGTTTATGGAACTTAACGTGTTCTCCTAGAGAATATAAAGAATTCACCACTCGTGTTAATATCGCCATATGTTTTAAATGATTATGAATTCATTGCATTACATTCCGCAAGAGACACCTCTCATAGTTAGAATATCCGGGCAGTCTATTTTATCTTAGTATGTGAAATGAGACCGCAGAGTAATAATGGTTGCTACGATGTGGTCGCATAGAAGTCCAATCGTTCTGTCCGTTGCGTGACAATGTCTTTATTACCAAATTAACTAGAGCTTCATACTTCATTTAATGTGTGTTTGGTATGACACTTGTACAGACGATGAGTGACGATATTGTTTACAAAAGACTAACAGAAGTACAATATGTTATCACGATTGGCAGAGTAACCTGGGTAAGCAAACAAAATCCGTTCAGTATGGTGAAAGAGGTAGCCCCCTCAGCAGGGTGGTTGAATGTTTCAAAGAAAAGATGCCAATCTTTGCAAATCCCAGGTTATGTTTCAAGCAAGAACTGGGAAACAGGAAACTTTTCCTCCTTCACAATCATTAATGATATCGGCTTCTGCAATGACCAGAAGGCATCAAATGTCAGACTGTGATGGGCTCGCGAACGACGCCACTGGCAAGCTGACTGGTTAAATGTAGGGTTTTCGGACGAGCCCGGCTTGAGCTTTGTTCTGCAGTGATGCCAGCATACGTGATAGACGATACCATGCTGAACGCAATACGACAGACTGCACTGTTGAACAACATAGCGGACAAAAGTCAAGCGTCATGGTTTAGGGCACAACTGGCTATAGTCTGCAATATCTCCTTCTTCGTATCCAGCACAGTCTAAACATCAACCTGTACATCAGGGAGTTATTGGACGAGTCACGGCCCATCCTGCATGCTGCTCCCTGGCCTCAACGTTCCTCTGACATTATGCCCTTCGAACATTTATATTGTATTTTGGCAGTCTTCTTGTTCTGGACCTCCAGCAACCACCTTCAATACTTTGTGGATGAGCCTCCAAAGCAGTGTGTTCCACAGCATCTTGTCCAGTGCCTCTCTGACTCCATGCCACAACATCTGGAGTCTTCGATTGCAGCACATGACGGCTTCACTCCATACTGAATTTTCTCTGTAAATGTGCATTTATTCTGTAATTCCAATTATTTGTTTTGTGTCATGTCCCCAATTTGTGGGATAAATATCATTGTAATTTTATGTCTTCTTCTTCATTTTCGGAAACGGTAATATACACTACTGGCTATTAAAGTTGTTATACCAAGAAGAAACGTAGATGATAAACGGGTACTCATTGGACAAATATATTATACTAGAACTGATATGTGATTACATTTTCACGCAATTTGGGTGCATAGATCCTGATAAATCAGTACCCAGAACAACTACCTCTGGCTGTAATAACGGCCTTGGTACGCCTGGGAATTGAGTCAAACAGAGCTTGGATGGCGTGTACAGGTACATCTGCCCATGCAGCTTCAACACGATTCCACAGTTCATCAAGAGTAGTGACTGGCCTATTGCGACGAACCAGTTGCTCGGCCACCATTGATCAGACGTTTTCAATTGCTGAGAGATCTGGAGAATGTGCTGGCCAGGGCAGCAGTTGAACATTTTCTGTATCCAGAAAGGCCCGTACAAGACCTGCAACATGAGGTCGTGTATCATCCTGCTGAAATGTACGGTTTCGCAGGGATCGAATGAAGGGTAGACTCACGGGTCGTAACACATATGAAATGTAACGTCCACTGTTCAAAGTGCCGTCAATGCGAACAAGAGGTGACCGAGACGTGTAACCAATGGC
Source organism: Schistocerca americana (assembly GCF_021461395.2). Classification (NCBI taxonomy): domain Eukaryota; kingdom Metazoa; phylum Arthropoda; class Insecta; order Orthoptera; family Acrididae; genus Schistocerca; species Schistocerca americana. The sequence goes on from NC_060130.1 coordinate 692,825,751, forward strand.
ACCTCATACCGTCACGCCGGGTGATACGCCAGTATGGCGATGACGAATACAAATTCCAATGTGCGTTCACCGTGATGTCGCCAAACACGGATGCGACCATCATGATGCTGTAAACAGAACCTGGATTCATCCGAAAAAATGACGTTTTGCCATTCGTGCACCCAGCTTCGTCGTTGAGTACACCATCGTAGGCGCCCCTGTCTGTGATGCAGCGTCAAGGGTAACCGCAGCCATGGTCTCCGAGCTGATATTCCATGCTGCTGCAATAGTCGTCGAACTGTTCGTGAAGATGGTTGTTGTCTTGCAAACGTCCCCATCGGTTGACTCAGGGATCGAGACGTGGCTGCACGATCCGCTACAGACATGCGGATAAGATGCCTGTCATCTCGACTGCTAGTGATACGAGGCCGTTGGGACCCAGCAAGGCGTTCCGTATTACCCTCCTGAACCCACCGATTCCATGTTCTGTTAACAGTCATTGAATCTCAACCAACGAGAGCAGAAATATCGCGATACGATAAAGCGCAATCGCGATAGGCTACAATCCGATGTTTATCAAAGTCGGAAACGTGATGGTACGCATTTCTCCTCCTTACACGAGGCATCACAACAACGTTTCACCAGGCAACGCCGGTCAACTGCTGTTTGTGTATGAGAAATCGGTTGGAACCTTTCCTCACGTCAACACGTTGTAGGTGTCGCCACCGGCGCGAAACTTGTGTGAATGCTCTGAAAAGCTAATCATTTACATATGACAGCATCTTCTTCCTGTCGGTTAAATTTCGCGTCTGTAGCACGTCATCTTCGTGGTGTAGCAATTTTAATGGCCAATAGTGCATGTAACAGTGTGAATAATAACCAATATAGGTGGTTTATCAACATCATTCTCAGTGATCAGCGGTGGTTTTGTTCTTAGATGGAAGACTACTTTACTTCTTAGAGTCTACGTTTTATACAGTACGTTTTAATGCTGTTAAAAGCTCAAGAGCCTGGAAACTGTTTTTGCGGTCAGCCTGAAAACGATGGAAAACATATTGACGATAATTTCCAGTTGGCAAGTCCACATTACTCTTTGTACTCACTGAAAAAAAAATGTTCCTACTTGCTATTTACACAGCAGAATCAGGAACTATGGCTACAAATAAATGTTTTGAGTTCGAACTGATTAATACAGTCAGTAAAAGTTCACATGCACAAACATAAAAATATTCCTGATAAAAATAATAAAAATATCTCATTCGGAAAGAGCACTATTAGCGGTTCATAGGTGATCCTTACGGTAAGTTACAAGTAAATTGGTCTATAACCCTGACTTCCAACCATCAAACCTCGCCTTAGAAAGTGGAAAATAATCTCTCTACTTTCCACGCGGTTTCGTCAACATTATGGGCAGCACGTAAGCAGTTACTTCCATGAAAACAAAGCGACCCAGGATGGAGTACAGTCCTCTTGAGTTCTTTTCCTACTTTTACCGAAAACATGCGTTTGGTGGGTGCTTAGGTCTGACGTTATTCGTGGCACAGCGTATGCTAGCGTTTGACTGACGCCGACAGATTGACAGCTCGGTACCAAGCGTCTCTTCTCACTGCCCCTCAGCCCGTATTTATTTGTAGCGGACTGCAGAAAGGAACCTGTGCTGCCAACCGTTCTAGGCACAAGTAGCAGAATCAAAATGGACTCTTTCTCGGAAAAGTACTAGTTAATATCTCTGTCCTTCAAAAATTTACAATCTTCTTACTTTATACATACATACATATATACATTAATCCTTGTTCCTTAGATCATGAATACATTTCATAATAATGTGGAACGTGTCGCTTTAACATAAGTTTCCTTTACACTAAAAAGTTAATTACTTTTTCTTGTTTTCTTTTCTCTTTTTTTCTTTTTTTTTACAGTTACTGCTTCGTATCTAATAATTCTTCTACTGAGTAGAAGGAATTGTCATTCTGAAATTCTTTTAATTTGTTTTTAAATGTTGGTTGACTATTGCTTTTAATACTATTTGGCAAATGCAAAAATATTTTTGTGGCAGTATAATTCACCCCTTTCTGTGCCAATGTGAGATTTAATCCAGAATAGTGAATATAATCCTTTCTTTGGTGTTGTAGCTATGCACTTCGCTGTTATTTTTGAATTGGGATGGGCTATTAATGACAAATTTCATAAGTGAATATATACAGGGTGTTACAAAAAGGTACGGCCAAACTTTCAGGAAACATTCCTCACACACAAAGAAAGAAAATATGTTATGTGGACATGTGTCCGGAAATGCTTACTTTCCATGTTAGAGCTCATTTTATTACTTCTCTTCAAATCACATTCATCATGGAATGGAAACACACAGCAACAGAACGCAGCAGCGCAACTTCAAACACTTTGTTACAGGAAATGTTCAAAATGTCCTCCGTTAGCGAGGATACATGCATCCAGCCTACGTCGCATGGAATCCCTGATGCGCTGATGCAGCCCTGGAGAATCGCGTATTGTATCACAGCCGTCCACAATACGAGCACGAAGAGTCTTTACATTTGGTACGGGGGTTGCGTAGACAAGAGCTTTCAAATGCCCCCATAAATGAAAGTCAAGAGGGTTGAGGTCAGGAGAGCGTGGGGGCCATGGAATTGGTCCGCCTCAACCAATCCATCGGTCACCGAATCTGTTGTTGAGAAGCGTACGAACACTTCGACTGAAATGTGCAGGAGCTCCATCGTGCATGAACCACATGTTGTGTCGTACTTGTAAAGGCATATGTTCTAGCAGCACAGGTAGAGTATCCCGTATGAAATCACGATAACGTGCTCCAGTGAGTGTAGGTGGAAGAAACTAAAATGAGCTCTAACATGGAAATTAAGCGTTTCCGGACATGTCCACAGAACATCTTTTCTTTATTTAGTGTGTGAGGAATGTTTCCTGAAAGCTTGGCCATACCTTTTTGTAACAACCTGTATATTGCGAAGGTACTGTGAATATCCCAAGGTCATTAAATAAATGTCTGGAAGGTGATCTTGGGTGGGCTCCAACTATTATTCTGATTACACGCTTCAGTGCAATGAATACTTTCTCTGTTAATGACTTATTGCCCCCAAACTATGATGCTGTATGAAGGAAGTGAATGAAAATACATATAGTAGGCTAATTTACTAATATGTTTATCACCAAAATTTGCAATAACCCTACTAGCATAAGTAGCTGAACCTAACTGTTTCAGCAGATCATCTATGTGTTTCTTCCAATTCAATTTCTCAACAGTGCACACACCTAGTAATTTTGAGTGTTCTGCCTTAGCAACAGACTTCCGTTCATAGTCTACATTTATCAATGGCCTTATGCCATTTACTGTACAGAATTGTATAAACCGTGTTATCTCAAAATTTAGTAAGAGTCCATTTGCAGAGAACCACTTAATAATTTTCTGAAAGACATTATTTGCAATTTTCTCAGCTGATCTTTCCTTGTTGGGTGTGATTACTATACTTGTATCATCAGCAAAAATAACTAACTTTGCATCTTCATGAATATAGAGTGGCAAGCCGTTAATATAAATTTAGAGCAGAAGGGACTCAAGACTGAACACTGTGGGACACCATTCTTGATACCTCCCCAGTTAGAGCACTCTGCTGTCTTTGTAGACTATGTGTACTGTTAATTTCAACCTTCTGCACTCTTCCAGTTAAGTATGAATGAAGCCATTTGTCACTGTCCCATTCATATCACAATACTTAACCTTATCTAGAAGAATTTCGTGATTCAAACACTCAAAAGCCTTTGATAGATCACAAAATACTCCAATGGGTGATGATCAGTTATTCGTTGCATTTAATATTTGATCAGTGGAAGCATATATAGCATTTTCTGTTGAAAAGCCTTTCTGAAAACCAAATTGACATTTTGTTAGTACTTCTTTTTTACAAATACGTGATGCTACTTTTGAATACATTACTTTTTCAATAATTCTGGATAAAGCTGTCAGAAGTTCGATTGGGCAGTAGTTGTGAGCATCAGATCTAGCCCCTTTTTTATGCAATGGTTTAACAATAGCGTATTTCAGTCTATCTGGAAAAATGCCCTGTTTCAGTGAGCTATTACATATGTGACTGAGAATCCTACTTATTTTTTGGGAACGAGCTTTTGGTACTCTGCTGGAAAGGCCATCAATTCCATGTGAGCTTTTACTTTTGAGTAAATTTATAATTTTTCTAATTTCAGTAGGAGAGTGGCTTGAATTTCAATTTTATCAAACTGCATAGGTACTACCTCTTCCATATACTGCCTTGCATTTTCTAATGAATAGCTGTGTCCTATGTTCTCTGCAACACTTACAAAATGGTTGTTAAAATGTTTTCTACTTCTGACTTCTTGTTAACAAACTTTTCATTGTGTGTGATAGAAATACAGCCTTCATGTGCTCTCGGTTGCCCTGTTTCCCTTTTTCACAATATTCCAAATTGTTTTAATTTAATATCAGATGTGCTAATCTCAGACAAAATCCACATACTTCTAGATTTAGTAATAACTTTTCTTAATACAGTGCAGTAGTTTTTATATGTTTCACTGTTTTGGGATCATTACTACTCCTAGCTATAAGATACATTTACCTTTTCTGTTTACAAGGTATTTTTATCCCTATAGTAATCCATGGCATTTTACATGGTTTCTTACAATCACATTTCACTGTTTTCTTAGGGAAACTGTTTTCAAATATATTCACAAAGGTATCTAGAAATAGGTTAAATTTTATATTAGCATCATGTTCCCAGTACACCTCATCGCAGCCTAAGTGTTGCAAGCTTTCCCTAAAATTTTGAAGTGTTAAAACGTTAATTGAATGCATTATTTTGAAGGACTCTTTTGCATTACTGTATGGAGCTAAATCATATACTGTAACAAGCTGTGCATCATGATCAGACACAGCATTTTTAACAGGCAAAGTTTATTTGAGTAAATTTATCTTGGTCTGTGAAAACATTATCTATCAGTGTGCTGCTTTCCTGTACCACCCAAGTAGAAAAATCAATAACAAGTAAAATTGAAAGAACCAAGTAATACTTCAAGGTCAGGCTTTCTATCTGACTCTTTCAGAAAATCTACATTGAAATCCCCTCAAATATTAATTTGCTTTCCTCTGTCTCACATACAGCACAGCAAAGAATCCAAGGTTTTCAAAAATAGTAGAAAATTTCCCAAGAGGGACCTATACATGGCTAGAATTGTAAAAGTGCCATTCTTTAGCTCAAGCTCAAATGCACATGCTTCTATATGTTGCTGTACACAAAATTTTTTTTGTTTCCAAATTTTTCACACTATGACTGACTTTAACATACGAGGTGCATTCAAGTTCTAAGGCCTCCGATTTTTTTTCTCCGGACTGAAAAGAGATAGAAACATGCGCATTGTTTTAAAATGAGGCCACGTTCATTGTCAATACGTCCCAGAGATGGCAGCACCGTACGGCAGATGGAATTTTACCGCCAGTGGAGAGAATGAGATCTGTTTTAAATACTTAAAATGGCGACGTTTTCCTTACTTGAACAGCGTACAATCATTCGTTTTCTGAATTTGCGCGGTGTGAAACCAATTGAAATTCATCGACAGTTGAAGGAGACGTGGTGATGGAGTTATGGATGTGTCGAAAGTGCGTTCGGGGGTGCGACAGTTTAATGAAGGCAGAACATCGTGTGACAACAAACCGAAACAACCTTGGGCTCACACAAGCCGGTCTGACGACATGATCGAGAAAGTGGAGAGAATTGTTCTGGGGGATCGCCGAATGACTGTTGAACAGATCGCCTCCAGAGTTGGCATTTCTGTGGGTTCTGTGCACACAATCCTGCATGACGACCTGAAAATGCCAAAAGTGTCATCCAGGTGGGTGCCACGAATGCTGACGGACGACCGCATGGCTGCCCGTGTGGCATGTTGTTAAGCAATGTTGACACGCAACGACAGCATGAATGGGACTTTCTTTTCGTCGGTTGTGACAATGGATGAGACGTGGATGCCATTTTTCAATCCAGAAACAAAGCGCCAGTCAGCTCAATGGAAGCACACAGATTCACCGCCACCAAAAAAATTTCGGGTAACCGCCAGTGCTGAAAAAATTATGGTGTCCATGTTCTGGGACAGCGAGGGCGTAATCCTTACCCATTGCGTTCCAAAGGGCACTACGGTAACTGGTGCATCCTACGAAAATGTTTTGAAGAACAAATTCCTTCCTGCACTGCAACAAAAGCGTCCGGGAAGGGCTGCGCATGTGCTGTTTCACCAAGACAACGCACCCGCACATCGAGCTAACGTTACACAAAAGTTTCTTCGTGATAAAAACTTTGAAGTGATTCCTCATGCTCCCTACTAACCTGACCTGGCTCTTAGTGACTTTTGGCTTTTTCCAACCATGAAAGACACTCTCCGTGGCCGCACATTCACCAGCTGTGCTGCTATTGCCTCAGCGATTTTCCAGTGGTCAAAACAGACTCCTAAAGAAGCCTTCGCCGCTGCCATGGAATCATGGCGTCAGCGTTGTCAAAAATGTGTACGTCTGCAGGGCGATTACGTCGAGAAGTAACGCCAGTTTCATCGATTTCGGGTGAGTAGTTAATTAGAAAAAAGATCGGAGGCCTTAGAACTTGAATTCACCTCGTACATGGCAACTACTCTCTCCATAGTGTCTCTACTTACATGTGCTGAAAGCTTACATCTACATACATTTAACATTTCCATACCTGTGATTATATGATGTTCAGTCAGGCATAGTACTTCTATTCCACCCTCAGTGTCTAAATCATCTAAACAAACAAGAAGGTCATCTACTTTGTTTTTAATCCCCTGATATTCTGATGCAATATATTAACATTATTTTTCACTGTGCTTTCATGTGACTCTCGTGACATACTAACATTATTTTTCACTGTCCTGTTATGAGAATCTTGTGATATTTTCACATCTGTAGTACCAGCCTGTCTGAACTTCTCATTAGTCTTAATTTCAGTCAATGTAGGATGATTGGACATTGATCTTTGCCTAAAAAAGTACTCCTATGAGTTCAAATGTGGCCGGTCAAACCCCATGAAAGCAGGATCTAAGCCAACATTTGTATGGTTCGTTGCAGATGCTATTTTTACCAGGCCACACTCAATATTGTAACCCTGATCCCCATCAATACTGTTTCCCGCACCACCCACTACCACAACATGAGCCTGCTTTGTAAAACCCTTGCACAATGATCCTACATACTGTATCACTTGGCTAAGACATGCACTGGGCTTGAAAATACTTGTGACCTGGTACCCGTCACCTAACTTTTTCTGCAAGATCTGGCCCACAACTCTTCCATGGCTACTACCTAACAACAGAACTTTCCTCCTACTCTCTACTTTTTTTTCAACAGTTGATTTCCAAGTGAAAGTCTGTTGAGTGATGACTACACTTACATCTACTTGAGCCTTTTTCATTAGCTGACTCAGGTAGCAAGGCAAATCTATTGTTTGTGCCAATGACGAAACTGTAAGATACTGTTCTCTTCTTTGTGGCCCCTGTTCGTTGTTACCACTTCCCACATGTCTTCACCCGCCTCTCCCATTAACCTCATCAATTCCTCCCTAGCACCATCCATTTCAGCCTGAAGGGCTCTAATCTTCCCTTCCTGTTCCGCTATTTTGCTATCCTTTAACCAGCAATACCATCGAAAAGACCCATTTACTTCCCCTATTCTCATGCCACTACATTCACTCCAATGTAACAATCTGCCACAACAGCTGCACAGAACCCCAGAACTGACTTTCCTACAGCAGCTCAAACACTTCTCGCTCATGGTTGTTCACAATACTTTTTACAAAATTTATCTAGCAAATAACAGTAGTATTCTATTTACTATAGGTCACAAAAGTCATTAAAGTTATGTGGAACACTAATGTACATGTATATTATTAGTATTCTGACGTAATGCAGTTAAACTAACGTTAAAAATCAAAACTTGTTTACCCGAAAATTTGGCCTAAGATCGTATATGCGCAATACTTATTTTACGCGTTTGGAAGGAAATGAAAGATAGAACTAAAACCTTTAATTCCCCGATTAGATACGGCACTACTAAATATATGTGTAATGAAAACAATCTAAATTCTTCACTTAATACTTAAAGAAATATCTTAAATTTGTATGTAAACCTACGTCTAAACTACGCGAAAACCGACCCTTAGGTTATGTTTTTCTTCTATCGAGAAATACTTTGGAAGGTGTGAAACCTTCAATAGGCAATATAAAACAGACTCTAATTAACTTCGTTACGGTGTAATATTAACTTAATTGACAGTTATTACAGAATTAATTACCTATCTTCACGAGCTTAATACTCAAACGTGTGCGATCTGCGCCATATGTGAATTGAGCTAATTTCGCTTTAGTAACTGAACAAGATTTAGCTCGACTGCATTTAGACTTTGTGGGCTAGAATTCTTAGAAAGGAACTGACTGTAGAACTGTGTCTTTTAGATTCCTTGTAATGATTGTTACTAACACTAAAGTCCTGAATGCTGGTAAAACTACGTTATTTCATCAATGTAAGTGAGTGCTGTAATGAGAACTGTCTATAACAAACACAAATCGTACTTAATGTATTATGACTAGGGACGATTTCGTTCCAAACTTAGTTTTTACCAAACAACTTGAAAATTAATAGAGGTAGCTTAGTGGAGTCACATCGTTAATGTTATTATATCAACTGAGGCTACATACGAATTTTCATCTTTTGAGTCTAATATTTAGCGCCTTCAGTTTTTCATGAAAACGCCGATTTTGAGAAAATATTGCTCCGATCAGGTTAACACTAGCAACTTTTGATTGCGACGTAATTTGCACATTCTGAACGATTTTTAGCTTTCTATCTTCATTATCTAGCGCCACTTATTTCTTCTTAAAGTGATATATTTAGCAAAACATGTTCATGATATCATTCTGAGACTTAACATTAATGTACTGAAGCTTACAGTGACATAGTTTGGAAAAAGTTATTTTTCATTCTTAGATTATGGCGCAATAGGTTACTTTGTATGCAACACACAGACGCGTTAGTAGGGTGTGGCGCTAGAAGTAGTGAACTGGGGTAACAACCACTCCCTATTTATTGTTGTCAAAAATTTCATTTTTGTACAAAATTCAGTAATGGAAACAAATGATGGTACTATAGCTGACATCTTTTAAATGAAATTGATTTTTTCAAAATTTTCCTTAATATTAAACCCACAAAAGTAATATATAGTGGATTTTTACAAACCATGTACATAAATAATACAGAAAGATGAAATAAAATTTTCGATTATTATAAATTAATTTTTTGATTGAAAATTTTCAGTCTTTACCAGAAAGAGGAACACAAAAACATTTCGCTATTCAGTACTCACTCATTTAATCATAGCCGTAGGCGCTGTTGTGTGTGTACTTTAACACTTCTACTACAACATTTAAGGTAGTGTGTGGGAAGAGACTATGTATGGCATTCTTCATAATACAGTTACAAAAAGGAAAGGGGAGGATTCACTGTTGTACATCTCCTTCTCGGTTTCTTCTCCAATACAGCTTGTAGGCTGCCTTTGGTGATGCCTCCATGTCTCTGAGAAACAGATAACATAGCCTAAGCTTCTATTCCCATCTTTCATCTAATGGAGGACAAAACACATTCTGTATTCTATTTTCCTACTACAATTTCAATAAACAATTGAGAAGTTATCACAATGAACTTTTTCGTTTCTCTTTTTTTTAAAAATTGGTATTTGGCAAACTATTATTAACTTTTTCTAAATGATTGCTGGCAATACGTTATGTCGCAAAATCTTGACATTTCAGTTCAATGCATCACAATCTTTGCAAATTTTTTTAACCATAGCTATTATGCTTTGAAAGTCCACATAGGTTTTTAAAATAGACACATTGTTGACTAGTTCGCAATTTACTTCATTACCTTAGATGTTTTTTTACTCATAAAACTGAATAACCTTTGTAGGTTATATCATCGTAGGGCTCAGTTATCATGCAAACTAGTATGCAAAAGAAGTCATTTGTTCGACAGCAGCTACTTTGAGTTGTCACACACATAATCAAAATGCAGTTTTACTATACTATACCAATACTCTACAATCTGCATTTCTTAACACATTCATTTACCTGTGTTGTTGTCTGTATGTGTCAATATTTGTATGTTAAATGACCATCTGCCTTACACAAAACTACGTGTTTGTCAGCCTTTTTTACGAGATGTGAGGGAACTGTTCACCACTTTTACACTATTTTACCATATATTCCAGCCTACTGACTTCATTATTCCTATATCTCTCTGTTTTCAGTAATGAATATATTTCGACACTTCTTTTTCCCTTTCATCTTTTTCAGCCTACTGATCTCATTATTTACATATATTTTTGGTGTGATCATCAAAACACTTCGACTTGCCTATAGTTGCATCATTTTAGTACCTTCCCTTACCTACAGACAGTCTTAATTCCAACTTAAAATTATTAATTTATACAGAGTTTATTGTTCCAGATTTCAGAAATATTCAGCTTGAATTACTTTTCTTATCTCAAAGTATCTGCATTTTTACTCAAACTAATCCTTTTTGTTGATCTCATTTATTATTTATTTACTTCAGCCATTATTTTTCTATTACTGGTGCTCCTAGTTACCTACTGTTACTTTAGCAATTAGAACTTACTACTGCAAGTTACCTCTCATATTTTCTTGTAAGTCATCAGCCAGGTATAGTCATTTTCGGGAATCATTCTTACTAGCTAGTAAAACATTACAAACTAACAGCATATATACAACATGAAGGCATATATTCCTTATATACTATAGATAGAATAGAAGAGGAGAATGAAATTTGAGAGGGAAATAAAGTTTCATCCAGATGAGACCTCACAGTACGCCAAACTGTGTATCAACCACAGAGGCAGACTCCCTAAAGGATTATAATTTCTGTGGGTTATGATAGGCTTCAGATCTACAATGTTTCGTAGACCCAGTTCTCTCTTACTTTTCGGGTATCGCAAACGGTATGCGTTTTCATGAGGAATACCTGTTGTCCGGAATTTTACTCGATAAACATGCATAAGCTTCACTGTCTCCTCTGAAATTTTCTTACATTTTTATTTAGTTTTGACTAACGCTAGTTAATAGATGTTCAAATTAGCGGGGGAATATTTTGCGTCATGCCGTCTTTTTCTGTCCAGTGCTCTTTTATCAGAAATTTTATATGTTACCTACACCAATTGGTATCAAAATTTCGTGCTGTATTGGTCTAGAAACTTTTCCACTCGGACCTACTGTTCTTAAACCACCTAGTCTCCTTACAGTTAGTTCAGTCTTTTTAGGAACAGAATCAAAGAAAGCTTGAGACAAATCATATTCTTCACTGACACTATCAAGAAGACAACGCACTGTTACTCCTGAGATGTTACTTTTTATAATATGGTGAGTTATTATAGTTTTTACAAATGCCTTGTAAATGTCTTCTAATAAATCTTTTTCAGTCTGTTACCAGCTAAAGTAATTTTGTTCAGTTGCAAGTACATTTGCTCTTAGATTCATAGTGCCATCAAGCTCTACATCCGCAGCTACATTTTCCAACCAATCCACCAATTTTAAATCAAAGCACTTGACGACTTTCTCTACAATCGTTTGCTGCACATCAGCTAGCCTACTCTCTATCTCTGAGCAACTGCGTCCCTGAGCAACATTGATATCTATAACACTGTCGTCGCCTTTTACGGTTTATGGCAGGACACTACAGCCAATAGGTTCCTTAACCTCTTTATTATTGCTACCCCCAACATACAACAACTCCTCGTCTTCAAAACCTTGCAAAACTGACTCTACTTCCTCTACCAAAACTTTAGCCTTCGGATTGCCATCGTTGTCTAAGATGGAAGTCCTTACTTCATCTTCGTCGTTAGCTGATTCGAACCCGTTAATATGTTCTTACCTATTACCTGTTGCGTTCTATTTCCTTCTTGACCCATTTTTCCAATGTATCCAAAATGCTTTCAGCTGTATAATGGGAGTTGTTTAGCACATCATTAGTGCTGCCTGTTCCTGTTTCATAATCCCTGTTATCGGTTTGCGTGCGCTGACTGACTGTAGTCTGTGTTTCTGTTACTGGCTGTGTTACTGTTTCCGCCTGGTGGGCGCCAGTTTCCTCATAGACAGGACTTAGTTCCCCACACGCGGCCTGTTGTGTTCATTCGATTTGAAATCAGATAGGGTAGCATTCTGTTCTTCGTCTTGTAGCACCGGCACTTTACTTACATTTTTGCCTTCGTCATAATTATTATTGCGAAAGCGCGGTGGCAGTGGCCTGCTCTTCCTCTACCACAGCCTTGTCCACGATAATTATATCGCGTATTCTGAACCTCCATACTTCTAACACTCACGCTCCCACTGTCATTATTTCGTCTTTTTACGCGATTGTTAGAACATTTATTATTTTGCACCTACTCCTCAACAACAACTACTCTTTCTACTAGCTTCAGATATTGAATGAACTTATGAACATTATCTCTAAGTGCGGAAATGATTCTTTTCTGCCAATACCAAGGCAACTTATATTCTAGTCTCATGATCATCACTTCTTTTCTGTCAGATGTGGCAGCCACGAAACCTACTTTCTAGATAACTCTTTAACTGCTTCACGACCTAAAGTAACTTTCTTACCACTCCACAACTCTCTCAAAACTAGTAATACTAGCATTTAGTTCCTCTACTTGTAGTCCTACTGTCCCCACTCCGTCAGAAATTTTTTTATCTACATCTTCACATAACTTCACACAGTGAGACTTCACTTTCCTAATATACTTTCGACAAGCATTTACTTTATTATTTACTTCTCCAAATCGGTCAGAGAATAATCTGGATTCATTGACTGTACTTTCTGACAACTTCCGTTCCACAAGTTCATCTGCAGTTTTGAAATCTTTGCGAATTTCATCAGTTTCGTTTTTAAAAGTACTATGCAATTAGTCTAGCTGTTGCCCTGCTTTGAGTTGCAGATCATGGAGGTTATAACTAATTTTATAATCAAAGCTATTCAGTTTTGTGGTCATTTATCGGTTATATCTTTATTCATCGCCTTTAGTTCTTTACTACTAGATTCAAGCTTCGTGTTCATATCTTTAGGATGTGATTTAAGTTTAGAAAATAGTAATTGCATTCAGTTTTGTGCCTCTACCTTGCCACTTGGCATGTCTACCATTTTTAAATGAGTTTTTTAAAGGAGCATTTCCTGACATGGCTAAATTTAGGAGATACTGAAGCCAGTTTCATTATCTTATAACTCTGTTAATTCTCGCTGTTAATTCTACATTTCCTCTTTGACTTCAGCTTCAACTGCCTTGTCATTAAAGACTGGTTGGTTGGTTGGTTGGTTGGTTTGGGGAAGGAGACCAGACAGCGTGGTCATCGGTCTCATCGGATTAGGGAAGGAAGTCGGCCGTGCCCTTTCAGAGGAACCATCCCGGCATTTGCCTGGAGTGATTTAGGGAAATCACGGAAAACCTAAATCAGGATGGCCGGACGCGGGATTGAACCGTCGTCCTTCCGAATGCGAGTCCAGTGTCTAACCACTGCGCCACCTCGCTCGGTTTAAAGACTGGTACTAACTTCTAATTAACACAGAAATTTACCTCAAATTCTGCTTTTGACAAATCACAGTCAGATTTTGATTTTATTCCTTCGACTGAATTATCCTCATTAATTTAAGTATAATTTAATCCTGAAGATTCATCATCAGAGACTGGTTCCTTCTTAACCTTCACAGCAGCCTTAACGTTAGTTCCCATTTTTAATAGCCTGTTAGAAGCAATTAACAAATACTTTAAGTTTTGTTGACTTAATTTAATTGCTTGACCTCGATGAGTCATGCCGATGCGGTGTACCAGCAAACGTGATGCGCCGCGTTGCGACGTAATGCAGACGGCAGTAGCAACAGTTGCGGTGAGGATGGCGCCGAGTATCGTTTACTGCAATAACTCCATGCGGGGGCTGTGCACCGGTGAGCGTGCGCAGTAGCTTGCCGGCCCACGCAGCTCCATAGCTCCGTGACGATGCACCGTCTTCTCCTAAGCCGAGCGCCAGTGGTAGCTGCGATGTAGTGATGCCTTCTTGGCTCCTTCCGTCACGTTGAATGTTACTGTGGCAAATATTCGGAATTTAATCTCTACACTCACGAGAAAATCTTAAAGCTCTTCTAGCATATTTCACTTTGGTACCCTGTTAGTGCTTACCGAGTTCCCTGTTATTTACTGATCATTTTTACAGTTCAGTTTACCGGCTGATTAAAACCATATATGCGGTGACGGGTAGAATAAATGAACTAAAGCTTCTCAGTTTAACAAGAGCCTGAAAACTATTTCTTCGGGCAACCAAAAAGGGATGGAGAACATACTGACCACAACTTCCAGTGTGCAAGCCCCCATTACTCTTAGTACTCACTGAAATAAAACGTTACTATTTGCCATTTAGTCAGTGAGATCAAGCACTATGACTATAAGTAAAAGTTTTGAGTAGGAACTAATTAATATAGTTAGTAAAAGTTCACAAACACAAACATAATGATATAATAATGATAATAATAATCCTGATAATAATAATAATTTCCCGATCAGAAACAGCACTACTAGCAGTTCAGAGGCGACCTCTACGGTAAGTTCAAATTAAAATGGTCTATCACTCTAAATTCTAAGCCTCAAAGTTAAATGGCGCTTGTAGTAGTGGAATGGGAAAGTCGCGGCACACTAGCTCACCTCTGTATCTCTTACAACGGTACGGGGATTGTTTCTTCACAAATCCATAAAGCTTTTTAAATAAATCAAACGTTATTAACACTCTGTACATTTATTCTTCGTGTCTATATATTTATTTCTCAATATGGTCAGCCTGGCAATAGGTACATTTCTCCCAAGGAGAGACCAGTTTCCTAACACCATCACTGTAGAAGGTTTGACTTTGTTGACGGAGCTCAACTTATCTCTTCTTGTACCGCTTCATCGCTGCCAAAATGAAGTCCTCGAAGATGTTCTTTAAGTTCTGAAAACAGAGGAAAATTGGATGGGGCCAAGTGTGGACTATGTGGAGCATGATCGATAACAGTGAACTAAAAACGTCAGATTGTTGCAGATGTCACAGCGCTCGCGTGTAGTCTTGAATTGTCGTGGTGAACTCCTCGAATTCGAAACTCGATTACAGCATGCTTATTCTCACACACAGACATATTTACGTTACACACTTCAATTCGGCACCCTGTAGTGGCAGATGGCTGCAAATCCGTAGATATGAAGAATAAAGTTGTAGAATTTTAACAATTTTTTTGAATCTCTTAGGTTCTCACATAAAAATTTGGGAGGTGTTATTTTAAGTACGCCCTCGTATACTGAGCAGTCGTACCAACATCACAATTACCTGCCCACTCAAACCGCTGAAAACTTTCCACCTCTTATCTCCCACACATTCAGTGAAGAATTACCAAATACACTGTCATTCATA